>NC_142011.1:22341860-22666860 GCF_049901735.1 Notechis scutatus | reverse complement strand
TAGCAATAGACTTATATACCACTTAATAGTACTTTACAGCCCTCTCTAAGCAGTTTACAGAGTCAGCATACTGCCCCCAACAACCTGTGTCCTCAGTTTACCAACCTCAGAAGGATGGAAAGCTGAGTTAACCTTGAGCTGGTCAGGATCAAACTCCTGGAAGTGAGCAGACTAGCCTGCATTCAAACCACTGAGCCACCATGGCTCCTATTAATTTTGTTTGCTTGGAATCATATTCCCTTTAAACTTTAATAGAAACTGAATCAGTGCAATAGACATGACAGTTCATGGACAGATATCACTAAGTCATTTATTCCAAATAAAAAGATTCATTCCTAAAATTTGAGATCTGTCAGTTTATATATCTTTCCAGTCTTCTTGCTGGGAAAATAAGGTGTGATCTCTGGATTCTGTCACATATCTCTTATGCTAAAAAATCAGACAGAAATTTGGGGTTCATATCAGAGGTGGTATTCAGCAGGTTCTGACCAGTTCTGGAGAACTGGTAGCAGAAATTTTGAGTAGTTCGGAGAACCGGCAGATACCACCTGTGACTGGAGATTTTACAGTATCCTTCCCCTGCCACGCCCACCAAGCCACGCCCACAGAACCAGTAATAAAAAAAATTGAATCCCACCATTGGTTCATATTCCTGATGGAAAATGGTTAAATCCCAATGGAATAACTAGAAGATAATGCAAACTCAACTTTAAAAGATGGTGTATAAATTGATTTTACGCCATGTTAAGATGGTGACAATGACTGATTTCAGTTTATGGATATACAGTTAAATGAGTTCTTCATTATTGTAGATTCTATACTATAGTGTAATTTCTTAGGGATATGAATAGTCCAATGGAAGATTTTGCTACTGAAATAATCTCTAATATTACTGCCAAGCACAGAGCTACATAATTTAGCCATGGTGTATATTAGAAAGATGACAACTAGTTTTAATGCTTTCACCAAAACCTTGGATGAAATGCCGTCACCATACTATCATAGTATACATGTTTTTGCCTCAAAAATAGTTAAGTAGTCACAAATAAAGTTGAAAGAAAAGGATAAATGCTTTTATTGAATGATAAATACTTTTATCCTTTTAAGAGACATTTTAAGAGAAAATTTTAAGCAATTCTCTTTGGTTCTATTTTACCAATAAAATCTTTCAAAAACATTTCCCAGTCTTAATTCTAGAGATGTTTATTGGAAATTTAGAGATTGGTTTAGAAGAGCCTCCAAGCATAGGCCTAAGATGGACTTAAGGAGAGCTGTTCTACCACTGACCACTCCAGTTGCACCACAAAGTACAGTCTTCATTGACATCAAGATGGCATTTTTAAAAGTATTTTTTAGTATTTATTTGATTTGTCAATTGCTTACAAGATACAGGTATAAGAATAAATATAGTTTTGGATACATGAGATAGATACTTATAAGAAAAATAAAAAACAATAGGACAGGGATGGTAGGCACAATTGGTGCGCTTATGCACACCCCCTACAGGCCTCTTAGGAAGGGGGTGAGGTCAATCGTAGACAGTCTAAGGTTAAAGTTTTTGGGGTTTGGGGAAGAACCACAGAGTCAGGTAGAGGATTCCAAACATTGACCACTCTGTTGCTGAAGTTGTATTTCCTGCAATCAAGTTTGGTGCGGTTAACCTTGAGTTTGTATCTATTGTGTGCTCTTGTATTGTTATGATTAAAGCTGAAGTATTCATTTGCAGGTAGGACATTGCAATGTATGATTTTATATACTATATTTAGATCAGACCGGAGGTGGCGTAGTTCTAGGTTTTCTAGGTCTAGAGTTTCAAGTCTGGTGGCATAAGGTATTCTGCAATGAGCAGAGGAGTGGAGAACTCTTGTGAAATATTTCTAGACTTTTTCAATTGTGTTAATATCAGATACATGATATGGGTTCCAGACTGATGAGCTGTACTCAAGTATAGGTCTAGCAAATGTTTTGTATGGTCTAGTCAGTAGTGTGATATTACCAGAGAAGAAGCTACGTAGGATTAGATTAACAACTCTTAATGCCTTTTTGGCTATGTAGTTACAGTGAGCTCTAGCACTTAGATCATTTGAGATGAGTACTCCAAGGTCCTTGACAAAGTTTGGATCCTCAACAAGGTCTTGACTATTTGATTCTATTTTCCATACTATATTGTGGCAAAACCTAGCAGCCTCCTTGCTTGATCGACATTTGTTATTCCCAATGGAACCTTCCACGGAGATATATTTCTGAATGTCAGAAATATACAGATACAACTCACAAAGTGATTTATCATGAACCACTTCAAAAGAGAGACCAACAAGGCTGCATTGTTCCACTTCTATTGTTCCACTTCTATTTAAATGACATGTAAGTACAGATTACAGTCAGGGGTGGGCTTCAAAAAATTTAGCAATGGGTTCTCTGCCTGATTGCTGGGTGGGCATGGGCATGGTGAGCATGGCCTAGTCAGCCTCCTGCACCATGGCCGGTGGAGGTTTGCCCTCCCTGGGCTCCAGAGGCTTTCCTTGAGCCTCCGAGAGGGCAAAAACAGTCTCCCCAGGCTCCAGAGGATCTCTGGAATCTGGAAATGGGCCCGTTTCTGGCCTTCCCAAACTTATGGGAGGCCCATTTTTTGCCCTCCCCAAGCCTCTGTTCATGCCCTGCACTTACCTGTATCCAAAACCGGCCATGTGGGTATTCCTGGGAGGCGCAGGGTGGGGTGGGTGGGATTTGGGGGTTCTCTGAATTGTGCAGAATCTTAGCTAGAGGATCTCCTGAACTACTGCGATCCCCCAGCAAGCCCATCCCTGATTACAGTACTTTAAAAACATAGACTCCTGTCCTCATACTTGATGAAGAAATTTGTAACTATTTTATTTTATACAGATGTCATCATAATACTATCTAGAACTGCAATAGGACTATGACCAGGCTGACCTTGAGGGAAGGGTCAAGTGCATCATCAGCCTTGAGTCCCTTCGCACCCGCAGATATCTAAGCCCAGCCCACCTTAAATTTTGTTGATTCTTTCTTATGTACCACCAATTTGCTTTGACCATTAGTAGCTCAGATTTTTGTAGAGAGAGTTAGCATGCAATAAACCTGTATTCATTTGAACTGCCTTGACTCCTGATTTCCTGCACTTGTCAAAGACTTATAAACTACCAAAACACCAAAAGAAACTACCCAACACCAGCAAAGAAAGCCACTCAATTAAGCCGATCTTATGTTTTAAATAGTTGAGACTGGTCTTTCACACCTCCTGCAGCAGGATGGCTCACTCCTAATTTTCAAATGTTATCAGCCTTGCAGGTAAGCCAGATAGGAATTACAACCAGTTCAGTTAATTCTACTTAATTGCAAAATAACATTGAAAGAATCTTGAAAGCCTGGCAATACAGTTCTCCCCCAACCCACCCACCCACATTCCATCTCATTTACCTCCTAACAAACTAGGAGGGTCTCTTCTGAGCCTCTTGCTCCATTCACTATCCAGTATGGGTATGATCCGGTATGGGATGATTCCCTTGGCAATATCTTTTTGGCCCATTTTTTTCCACATTCCATTCCACATGCCCATTCACCATACTGGTGGAGAAAGAGATAGACAGACAGATATGATAGATGATAGATAAAAGATAGATAGATAGATAGATAGATAGATAGATAGATAGATAGATAAAAGATAGATGATAGATAGATAGATAGATAGATAGATAGATAGATAGATAGATAGATAGATAGATATAGATACATATGGATAGAAGATGGATGGATGGATGGATGGATAGATAGATAGATAGATAGATAGATAGATAGATAGATAGATAGATAGATACAGTAGATATAGGTAGGTAGGTAGGTAGGTAGATAGATGAGAGATGGATGATACGTAATAAAAGATAGAGGGATAGAGAGGGATGTTGTTAAATTATGTGAAGCATAGATTGGTACAGGTTTTTTATGGTGCTTGACTTGAGCTTTTTCCTAACTTTGTCCCTTTCTAAAGGGACAAAGTCCAATTTCTAAAGGCAACTTTCAAGGTTCCCTTTTGGGTTAAAAATCCTGGTCTGCATCTCAAAGCACATGTGAAGAAAGTGGAGGCTAGACTGTGGATTTCTATATTTAGCTATCGATTGAGCTAATCTGTCTTCCCAATGGGGCTCGTTCCTCTAATGTGGAAGATGGATTTCAATCTATATGGAACTGATAGCTGATAACAAAATTAGTGTTGCTCCCTGGGACTATACAGAGGGTAGATCTTCTTCTAAACAGTGAATGATGGACCTTCAACCCGTGCTGATTTACATAGGACGTCTAATCTTCCTACTGCTGACAATTGCAGGCACATGGCAGTGACTGTGGCATGTAGTTACAAATCTCAAAATATAGAAAGGCCTTTAATTTAGCAGATTCTAACATTGTTCTGGGAGGTTGGTAGAAAGATTCCATGCTGAGAATGTTGATGCTCCTGTGATTTTGTCAAGTTGAGTCTCTTGAACATCTTCATTCTACTGAAATATTGGAACCACTTTTTCCCCTCCTCCTCCACTGCCTACAAGACATGCAGGGTTTGTGTTTTCTTTTGATTTCTGGTCTGTTAAATCTCACAATACATAAGATTGCCTTGCTTTCCTAGGAGTGTGCAAAACTCTCTGGAAATTGAGCACCACTAAAATATATTCATGATGCTGGAGAAAACTCCTGCGAGTCCCTTGGATTGCAAGGCAATCAAACCGGTCAGTTCTAGAGGAGATCAACCCTGACTGCTCTTTAGAAGGCCAGATCCTGAAGATGAAACTCAAATACTTTGGCCACCTAATGAGAAGGAAGGACTCCCTGGAGAAGAGCCTATGCTGGGAACGATTGAGGGCAAAAGAAGAAGAAGGGGACGGCAGAGAATCAGGTGGCTGGATGGAGTCACTGAAGCAGTAGGCATGAGCTTAAATGGCTTGGAGGAACGTTGTCCTTGGGGTCACGATGGGTCGAACATGACTTCGTGACTGACAACAGCAAAATCTATTCAATCGGAGAAAGCATATGCTTACTTTAAATGAAAAGAAAGATTACACCCCTGTATTTTATTATCATTGATTATCTCCAGTTATATAAGCTTCTAATTATCTTCAGTTATATAGACTTTCAGGTTTAATGCTTCTACATTAATTCTCAGCCTTCTGGCTAAGGTTAAATACAGCATAATGTTCACTGGTTCTCCTTTTTCTATATTAACATTTAAAGCATAGTATTTTACATTTACAGAGTTTTATTATGAATTACATTTTTACAAACAGATATAGGGATTCAGCGTAAAGATATTATAACTTTAAAACAGTAATTTTAAATTTTAGCCATTTGTTCCATCACTTTTTATATATTAACGATTACACTCCTTTTATAGTGCACTTTATTATAGCTTACATTTTCTTAGTATTACTATTAAAACTTATATGTGCTTTTAGCGATATAAACAATTTTATAGCTTTGTGTTAATAATGTTCAGGTTTAGTTATTTTTCCATAGTTTATAGTGTAGTCTGCTCAAACTGTAATTTTTTATAATTCTAGTGTTACTTCATGATAGTTAATAGTAAAAAATAAACTTTTGATTTGATAACTCATCTCTTTCTATTTTCCACTCAAAGAAGGTGTTCCATTACAGGTAGTCCTTGACTTATAACAGTTCATTTAGTGACTGTTCAAAGTTACAAAACCACTGAAAAAAGTGACTTATTTTTCACACTTAAGACAGTAGCAGCATCTCCATAGCCACATGATCAAAATTCAGATGCTTGGCAACTGACACATATTTATGATGGTTGCAGTGTCCTGGAGTCATATGAGCACCTTTTCTGACCTTCTAACAAGCAAAGTCAATGGAGAAGCCAGATTCACTTAACAACCATGTTACTAACTTAACAACTGCAGCGATCCACTTAACAACCATAGCAAGAATGGTTGCAAGATGGGGCAAAACTCACTTAACAAATGTTTCACTTAGCAACACAAATTTTGAGCTCACTGGTGGTTTGTAAGTCGAGGGTGAAATTGATTGGAGGCCATCCCATCTAGTAATAGCAAACAGGACCAAAAATGCAACCAGTTATTTTGTTCTTGCATCAGTGCTTGCTCAAGTGACTAGTGGAATAGACCTTAGGAGTTGTAGACCAATATCTTTGGAAGGCATCAGTTGCTATTCTCTGGCCTAAACTTAGTTGCATCTGCAAAATTAGGGAAGTGGACGTAAAGAAAGCACAGCAGGAAAACAATTATATTGTACCAGGCAAAACGTTAATTTTCAGTTCCTTATCACCTGTGATTTGTTTTGCTATTACCAGAATATTTTGAGCCTTCGAGAAATCTCTTGAAAATTGATCCCAGCAGCATTCTTGGGTTTTCAAATGTAGGTTGACTTCATCATCATGGAGAATTAATCATCATGGAAACAAGGTAATCGGAGTTGTATTGGCCAAATCTGGCCCTAGGTTCTGCCTCAATTTATCTTTTCCAATAAGCAACTGAATGGGAAGATCATTTAAAAATAATTTATTAGAGTACTCTGATAAAGTTGAGGGGGGGGGGGGGCAATCCATCTACTTTTATAGTTAGCGCAACAAAGAACTTCAAAACAAAAGTTGATTGGATTAGAAATAGTCATCTTTTCAGTTACATCACAAGAATTAAAGAATCCGATATTATGTGAGCAGAGCATTGTATTCTCAGTGGAGTCTATGTCAAGATAGTTTTTCTTAAATGTCAGTTTTAAAACGTGAGATTACCTTTTCCAGTTTAGCTAAAATCAATACACAGTCATTCAGACCCTCATTTGTGTGTCTGTGTGTGTTTGTTTATAATTAGTATAAATGCCATTTCTTTTGTGATGGGATATTTATTTTCAATTCGTAATCTTGGCAGCATCCTACATATTGTATATCTAAAGAGAGGTGATTATATTATAATAACACTATATTCCGTAATAATCATAGAAACTGTTCAGGCTTATTGTTCATTCAGAACATATCCAGGCTTGTTATTTAAGCTGTTCCTGACCTAGGCTCATGCTGCCTTACTCTAAACTTATTTTTAAAAAGTCCTGTCCAGATTAAGATATCGGACATTAATACAATCGAGCGAGTCCAGAAGTATTTCATGAGAAGAGTACTACACTCCTCTGCTCGCAACAGAATACCATATATCACCAGGCTTGAGATTTTGGGCTTGGACAACCTTGAACTACGCTGCCTATGGTTAGAGTTAAGCATAGCACACAAAATTATCTGCTACAATGTCCTACCAGTCAATGACTGCTTCAGCTTCAACTGCAACAATACAAGAGCACACAACAGATACAAACTCACTCCAAACTTGATTGCAGAAAGTACAACTTCAGCAACAGAGTGGTCAATGCCACAAAAGCCCCTTAAATTAATTTTGTTATTATTACTATTATTAAAATAATAAAAGATGCATAGGCATTCAGTACATTCAAAATAATCCTTCTGGTGAATGAATATTAAACCTTAATTAATATTAAATGTATAAAAAACATAAAAATACTGAAATAGCCTTTCATTGATATTCATATTGTGAGCGTTCCAGTTCCTTTTCCCAAGTGTCCCTAGACTCACAAAGATGTAATTTGGTGTTTACAAGTCACTATTATAGCTTATTACAGGGAGTGTTTTCTACATCAAATCAAATCAAGGTAACTGCTGGCTAACAGCTGGACAACAGAATCATTCCATGAGCATAATAACAACTTTTTATCCAGTTTTCTGTGCAATATATTGAACCAGATTTTTTTCCCCTGGCTTTCTTTTTACAAGAAATCTCATCAATTCATCTATACCCAAGAACTTAATATAGATATTATGTTGATGTCCCTCCATGAACAGGACTAATCCTGTCTCAATAGGAGTAGGAATAGAATGGTGGTTCCTTCTTCCCTTCATTTTCCTTCTTCACATCAGCCTCTTCTTCAGCTCCTCCAACTCCTCCAAACTTCCACAGGATATTTGCAAGGATCTACTGCAGGAAGCAGGATATAATGAAAATGAATTAGCCCCCTTTTTTTCTTAATAAAGAGTCTCCACTGGAACCTAACTGATAGTGTTGTTCTGGGACCAGGAAAATAAAAAAAACTCAGTGAATGACTTTGAGATAGTCCCTTTGTTTTAGCCTAATCTATCTTACGGTGTAAATTTTATAAAAATAAAATGAGGGATGATTCCATATACATTTCTTTGAGCTCTCAGAAGCCTATGATTTCCCTCCCCACATTCTTGCAACTTTTTCCATGGAGGCAATTTAAGTTTTGACCCATGTCTCAAAGTCTTCTCCATTTTCTTCAACAAAATCCAGGTTGTTTTTTTTTGCCAATTTCCCCCCCTCAAATAATGTAAGATGAAGTGATCCCTAGGCGTTTCAGATTTCAGGAGTGGTATTAGATATACTGAAATCCATGATTTTGTCTTATTCTGTTTGTAGCTAGGTATTCTGTTAGAGTTTGATGGGATGCCTAGAGCTGCACTGAATGATTAGCCAGTCCCTTTTTAGGTATAAAATAGTGTTATAGGTCATAATTTTATTAAGATCCATTATGTTATAAAGAACAACAGCCACTTCAGTTGAAATACGCACAAGCGGATACAATAATTATGCATAAAAGCAAACAAACATTGTATGCGCCGTTTTATTTATTTAAGGAATTTGTGAACTGTATTTGATGGTTACCATAATAGCCCCAGAACAGGGGTACCAAATGTTCTAAATAGTAGCATGTAAATAAAACATTTCTGACATGCAAGAAGTATAAAAAAAAGGTACTCCTAATACTTGGGTGACTTTAAAAATAGAACAAACTATAGCTGTTTTTAGCTGTGTGACACACTATTCCCTTACATCAACAGAGGGCAAGAGTAAAGATGTTGGAAGCTAGTTTTCTTATTTTAATTTGAAGCTATCTTCATTTCCCAGTTAACTCAGAGCTCACAGTAATTGTTTGTTGTTTAATTGTACGGACAACACAACCAAAGGACAAGACAAATAAGAAATCTGGTCCAAGGTTCTCTGCACCATTCTCCTGCATCTGGATTAGGACTGTGAGGAGGGTCCCTTCATAATTTCCAAATTTATCCTTTACTGCAAATCACTACATGGTCATAGAAGGCCTTCCAGGACAACTGTGGATAAATCTGGCACTCATACAATCCACATGACTTTCCCAGATGGCAAGTTTCCAAGTTTGGGATCTCTTCCCCATGAATCATCTGTAATATTCTCATGGTAATTAGTGGAAACCATAGTTTAGACCAAAAAGGTAACAAATGTTATTTATAAATATTTTTTTTGAAGTCTAGCAAGGTAAATATTTCCTTGTCAGTCACGTCGGACTCTAAGGTAAGGTGCTCATCTTGGTTTCTTGGCCAAGGGAACCAGCATTGTCCAAAGACAGTTTTCGTGGTCGTGGCCTATATGTGTAATGTAGGCAGCATGGCCAAAGGCGCATGGAATGATGTTACCTTCCCACCAAAGTGCTACCTATTTATCTGCTCGCATTTGCATGCTTTCAAATGGCTAGGTGGGCAGGAGCTGGGCAAGTGACAAAAGCTCACCCCATTTGGGGCTTGAACATGGGTTGTCAGCTCTCCAGCTGACATGCTCAGCGTCTTTAACCACTAAGCCATCAAGCCCCTTCTTTTGAAGACTAGGAGGGTTGAAATATGACTATGGTGACCTTCCCCTAAAACAGGGGTCTCAAACTCTATTTCATTGAGGGGCTCATCAGAATTGTGTTTGGGGACTGGGGTGGGCATGGCCAAGGTGGGCATGGATAGCTTGATGTCACTCATGTTGGGGGCGCCTGTGGTAGCCAGAGCATTCTGCCAGCAAAAATGGGTTCCTGAGCTCTGTTTTTGGCCACGACGGCCTCCTGCAACCTCTGACAGTGAAAACTGAGCTCGGGAGAGCCAGTCCTTTGCTGTTTCCAGGCAGCTTCTTGATCTAAGCACCCCACGGGCAGGATCCGCCCCCCCCCCCACCTGGGCCTTGAGTTTGACACCCCTGCCTAAAAGGATATACATCAACAAACTCGTATAAAGTTAGTATAAGATTGTTATGAATTAAAAGGTATGCAGTAGATTTCATGATAAAGTGGAAACCTAGGTCTAGATGATCCCTACCTGCCTGCTCAATCTAGGGCTTATGCTGATCTCCCTTTTTAGGATTTCTTATCTTGAATCCAAATGTAAACCCTCCCAATAAAACACGCCTTTAAAAGGAGGCCCCTGAAAAGCAAGTTGCATGAACATCCTAATCTCATGTCTTTTTTTTTCTTCTTCAATGTCCAGCAATTGTCAGTGGGGACAGCATTGCTTGGCTGGAGTTTCCGATAAGAAAATTGTAAAACTGATAAGGAGGTGTACCTTTGGAAGTTTACAGAGATCGGTTTTATAATCAGTTTGCGATTAGAGACCATGTGAGCAAATGCATAAATATTTAGCCGCATGCAAATGGAGGTTTTCTCAACATATAAGAAAATAAGTATGATGTCAATTGTACATTCAATAATGCTCTAAATAAAAATAAACACATTTATTTCCATAAAACAAAAAGTATACACACACACACACACACACACATATATACATATACAGTTACTTTTATGCATATATATGTGTGTGTGTGTGTGCATAAAATATATCTTATAGTTCCACTTTCACAATAGCAACCTATAACATTTTTAGAATAAATTTTTAAATGGGATAACCACTGTAAAGGTATACGCAAAAAACAATATTCTGCATTGCAGTGGCTTAGATTCTGCAACACATAAGCAAAAATTCATTGTTTCTACTTCATCATGCTGTTGCTTGCAGTCAGTCTGCACAATCTTCTTCTCAATTCTGGCTTTGTATGCATTTGTTCTTAAGGCATGGCAGAATAGAATAGAATAGAATAGAATAGAATAGAATAGAATAGAATAGAATAGAATAGAATAGAATAGAATAGAATAGAATAGAATAGAATAGAATAGAATAGAATACTTTTATTGTCCAAGTGTGATTGGACACATAAGGAATTTGTCTCGTTGTAAATACTCTCAGTATACATAAAGAAAAGATACATTCATTAAGAAGCAAGAATCATAACGTACAACACATAATGATAGTCATAGGGTACAATCAACAATCAAATCGTACTAGGAAACAGTCAATATAAATCATAAGGATACAAGCAACAAAGTTACACTCTTACAATCACAAATGGGAGGGGATGGGTGATAAGGAGTGATGAGAAGATTAACAGTAATAGTAATGCACACTTTGTAAATAGTTGAACAGTGTTGAGGGAATTATTTGTTTAGCAGAGCGATGGCTTTCAGGAAAAAACTGTTCTTGTGTGTAGTTGTTCTGGTGTGCAGTGCTCTATAGCGTCATTTTGAGGGAAGGAGTTGAAACAGTTTATGTCCGGGATGTGAGGAGTCTGTAAATATTTTCATAGCCCTCTTTTTGACTCGTGCAGTATACAGGTCCTCGATTGAAGGCAGGTGTTTTTTCTGCAGTCCTAATTATCCTCTGAAGTCTGTTTCTGTCCTGTTGGGTTGCAGAACCAAACCAGACAGTCATAGAGGTGCAGATGATAGACTCAATAATTCCTCTGTAGAACTGTATCAGCAGCTCCTTGGGCAGTTTGAGCTTTCTGAGTTGGCGCAGAACGAACATTCTTTGTTGTGTTTTTTGATGACATTTTTGATGTTAGGTATCCATTTTAGGTCATGTGATATAGTAGAACCTAGAAATTTGAAGGTCTCTACTGTTGATATGGTGTTGTCTAGTATTGTAAGAGGTGGTAGTACGGGAGGATTTCTTCTAAAGTCTACCACCATTTCTACGGTTTTGAGTGTGTTCAGTTCCAGATTGTTCCGGTTACACCACGAGGCAAGTTGTATAACCTCCTGTCTATATGCACATTCATCGTTGTCTCGAATGAGACCAATCACTGTTGTGTCATCAGCAAACTTCAGTATTTTAACAAATGGATTGTTTGAGATGCAGTCGTTGGTATATAGGGAGAAGTGGAGAAAGCACACAGCCTTAGAGGGGCCCTGTGCTGATTGTACAGGTATCGGATGTGATTCTGCCTAGCTTCACCTGCAGCTTCTTGTCTGTTAGGAAGCTTATGATCCACTTACAAGTGTATTCAGGTACTGCTAGTTGGTTTAATTTAATTAGAAGAGTGTCTGGAATGATGGTATTGAATGCTGAATGGTGTTCTCCAAGCAATTTTTTTTTTCAATTTTCCTGCTCTTTTCTATTCTTTGTTGGGTCTTTCTTGTAGGCCAGTTTGGTCTCTCTAGTATGCAGTATGCCTTCCTGGTATATTACTTTCACTGCATATTCCTCTCTGTCCTTCAGATATTCTTCCAATGCTGCTGCTGCTCTTCTTCTTCTTCTTCTTCTTCTTCTTCTTCTTCTTCTTCTTCTTCTTCTTCTTCTTCTTCTTCTTCTTCTTCTTCTTCTTCTTCTTCTTCTTCTTCTTCTTCCTCTTCCTCTTCCTCTTCCTCTTCCTCTTCCTCTTCCTCTTCCTCTTCTTTTCTTCTCCTTCTCCTTCTCCTTCCTCTTCCTCTTCCTCTTCCCCTTCCCCCTCCCCTCCCCTTCCCCTCCTCCTCCTCCTCTTCTTCTTTTTCTCCTCCTCCTCCTCCTCCTCCTCCTCCTCCTCCTCCTCCTCCTCCTTCCCCTTCTCTTTCTCCTTGTCCTTCTGTCTGGTGTACTTGCAAAATTCCACGTCTTTCTATTTTGCTTGGTAAGTAGAATCTGTCAACATTGCTGTGTGGATGAAGGGCATGATTCATTGTCATTATTTTTCTGGTCTTCCTATCTAGGGCTTTTAGTTCTGCTTGAATTCAGTCAACTATTCCAGCTGTGTATCTAATGAGTGGAACTGCCCAGGTGCTAATTGCCTGAATAGAATTTCCTCCACTGAGTTTAGACTTTAAGAACTTTTTGACTTTTATGATGTATTCGTTTTCTAACCTTTTTCTTGACTTTGATATGCTTGATATTGTCAGCTTGAAGGATGCCCAGGTATTTGTAGTGATCATCTTCATCCAGACTCTTGATGTTTGTATGTTTCCATCTTTCAGTTTTCATTATTTTTCTCTGCTGATTGTGTATATGGCACATTTCTCTAGTCAAAACTCCATAGCAATATCTTGGCTGTATATGCAGACAATGTTGAACAATAATTCTATTGCAGGTAGGGTTTTTACATGCGGTTCTCCTCACTTTAGGCATCTGATGTGCCTTCTACCCTCAAAATGACACTATAGGGCACTGCACACCAGAACAACTAGACACAAGGGCAGTTTTTTCTCGAATGCCATCACTCTGCTAAAGAACTAATTCCCACAACACTGTCAACTTATTTACTAAGACTGTATTACTATTATCCCTCTCATTCTTTCTGGTACCTATCTCTTTCCACTTATGACTAAAGATACAAGCAACACGGTTAGTATTGCTTGTATCTTTACAAGTTATATTGTTTTATTTGTTTCCTAGTATGCTTTGATTGCTTATTAGTAACCTATGACTATCACTAAGTGTTGTATCTTATAATTCTTGATGGATGTATTTTTTTTCCTTTAAGTACACTGAGAGCATATGCACCAAAGACAAATTCCTTGTGTGTCCAATCATACTTAGCCAATAATGAATTCTATTTTGAGTTGATGGAAGTGGTACACTTCTGAATTTAGACCTTGAGCAGGCCGTGACCAGTGGTGAAGAATTGCAGGGAGTTAGGTTTCAACCCCATTTGCTAATAAATGTTGAGTTTCAGTTATCCAGACATTTTCTTCTTTTCAATCCCAGATCTTTTAAAATTACAGAAAGTGATGGGCTGTTGATTTTATGACTTCCTTTTATCCTTCTTTTTCTTCTTTCATGCATGTCTTCAATTAAATAATTATAGAACAGTGCAATTGCTAAAACAGATGTGGAATTTATGCACAGTGATATTGTCAGGGTTCAAGGAACTGATCATGCTTTTGAGGAGGCTGATGTTAGTCTCTTTCAAATTAAAATAAAATAAAATAAAAGCCTGATGAAAATTGCTAGCACATTTACTTCATGTCATCATGGTAGTTAACAAAATTCCTCTGATTTCCCCTTGAATTTCAAAATGATATGCTAGGAACCAGCAAACACAGTTAATAAATAATGTACTATTTCTTGAAGTACATTATAAAATCCATTATTTTTTTAAAAAAATACACTCAGTCTAACAGTGCAATTACAGCTTTGAATGATTATTATGTTGTCACTTTATTTTTACATACCATTTTATTAATCCAAGAAGTGACCTTGAGCACATTTGCAGGATACTCTTATTAATAATAATTTATCAAACTGGTGTGTTACCCAATTCTCAACACCTTAGGTCTAAATTTTTAATGGATCTTCCTTTCTAGCAAATAGATGCTTCACAGTCATTTCTTGGTTGGGACATGAAAAAAAGAGTAGGGATTGCAGAGACTAACAGATTGGTCAACTTCTCCAGGGAGTCAGATTTTTTAGGATAACTAAGTTATATTTATTTGCAGGGCAGGTACAGTACAGGTAGACAATTGAGCCCAACATTTCTGTTGGCAAAGCAGGCTATTTGCTAAATCTGTATATGTTGCCAGGAAAACCAACTCTGCTATTCCAAGAGAAAAGAGAGATGCAAGTTTTAGGAGGGAGGGAAAAGCCAATCTGATGTCCCAAGGGTGCTTTTTTTCAAGAGGAAACTGGATTTTCTTTGTTTTTCCTTGAAGACATTTTGCTTCTCATCCAAGAAGCTTCTTCAATTCTGACTGAAGAAAAAGAAAAAGCACCTTTGAGTGCTTTTTGAGTGCATGAGTTGGATGATTGAGAAGCTCCATAGACAAACCAATCTGATGATGAGATGCTGGTAGTTTACAACCACAATTGAGCCCAAAATTTCTATTGCTAAGTGAGACAGACATTTGTTAAGTGAATTTTGCCTTATTTTATGGCTTTTCTTGCCACCGTTGATAAATGAAACATTGAAGTTGTTAAATTAGTAACACAGTTGATAAATAAATCTGGTTTTCCCCACTGACTTTGCATGTGAGAAGGGGCAAAAGGTGACCACATGACCCCGGGACACTGCAGCCATCATAAATAACTTTGAACAGTCACTAAATGAACTGTTATGAGTTGAAGACTACCTTTAACAGGTGAGACCAGTACCAGGGATCATCACTGCTGGACATCTGCAGAGAAACGCAACCCACAGGGAATAGGACACTAATGCAGAGACTTTGGAGCAGGGGTCGCCTACCTTTTGGACCTCAGGGACCACCAAACTCATAATTTTAAATCCCAAGGACCACTAACTGGTTCTGTGGGCGTGGCCTAATTTGTGGGTGTGGCTTGGTGGTCATGTGACTGGCTGGGCATGGCTTGTATGTAAATATTATAAATATTTATATAAATATTGAATTTTTTATAAAAAAGAGCAACTTTTACCCAAAATCAGGCAAAGCAGGCAGGCAAGATTGAGTTGCTCACAGAATCATTCAGTGATCTATCTGTCTGCCATCGGCTAGCTCAGTCTCTCAAATTTGCTTTCCATGAGTCTGCACTGAATAATAGAACCTTCAGTCCTAAGGGAGGTTTGGCTGTGCTTAAAAGCAGAGCCAAAGATCTAAAGATTAGCTAGAAAGCAAGAAATCCAACCATTTCCTGCTTCCTAGCTAATCTAAATCTCCCGGCACAGCAGAACAGATGATGGTCGGAAAAAGGAAAAATAGCAATTTGGCAGGCAAGTTTGCCAGGTAAGGAATGAGTGGGCGGGGAGGGTTCCTGTGGGCCATACGGGCTGTGCAGCCTTGTGTTTCTATGCAGTCTGGATTAATTGCTTGGGGGGGTGCTCTGGGGGTGAGATTTGTCTACAGCCCACCAAAATTTTCTCATGGCCAACCAGTTTGGAGCACTCTAGATTAGATTAGATTAGATTAACAGAGCTGGAAGGGACCTTATGGGTCATATAGCTCAAGCAGGCGACCCTACACCATTTCTGACAAATGGCAGTCCAATCTCTTCTTGAAAGCCTCCAATGATGAAGGTCCCACAACTTCCAAAGACAAGCTGTTCCACTGATTGATTGTTTTCACTGTCAGAAAATTTCTCTTTATTTCTAGGTTGAATCTCTCCTTGTTCGGTTTCCATCCATTATTCCTTGTCTGGCCTTTGGGTGCCTTGGAAAATAGCTTGATCCCTTCCTCTCTGTGGCAGCCCCTCAAATATTGGAAGACTGCTATCATGTCTCCCCTGGTCCTTCTCTTCACTAGACTAGTCATGCCCAGTTCCTGTAACCGTTCTTCATGTGTTTTAGCCTCCAGTCTCCTAATCATCCCAGTTGCTCTTCTCTGCACTTTTTCTAGTCTCAATAAAAGTCTCTAATAAACGAATCCACAGGCTTTTCACCAAGACTCTATGACTAACTAAATATTTTTAAAAAAAGAATTCAGAAGAACTAGAAGTCAGAACCCCTTTCCATATACTATAAATAACCCAGATTTCTACCAATAGATCAAAACTGGTATGCTTTAGAAGTGCATTGTACAATTCCTCTTATTTCATCAAGATGTTCTATATAATACACCAGGATTTCCTATTCACTTACTTGTTGTATAATTCATCTTTCTACTGTAATTCAGATCAAATACTTGTCTTCTAAAAGTGAAATGTGGTTCAAGAAAGTAAAGTACAGTTTCAACCTTTGTGATCTGGGAAGTGGCACCCATCCATCAGGTTAATAAGTCTCTTCCATATTAACGAAGTATGTGACTGATGTTCTATGAACAAGAGCTGGTCAAATTAATCTTTGAAAAGCATCATTTAACATTTTCCATGCATTTTTTAAAATTCCTTTTCTCAAGTGTGTGTGTGTGTGTGTGTGTGTGTGTGTGTGTGTGTGTGTGTGAGACAGAAGCTGACATATTTGGAGGCTGACATATGGAGACATTTGGAGACAGAAGCTGACATATTTGGAGGCTCTGATTCTATTTTTCATAGAATCAGAGTTGAAACAGGAAGTTAGGCCATCAAGGCCAGCCTTTGGTAGGAACTCAATATTGCTTTGTTTTGATTTGTAATGCTACCTGATTATTATGTGACTTGAAGCACATACAGAAAATGATTAAGCAATAAAAGTATAGGAACAATTAACCTCTACCACTTCAAAACCCTTAACACACTCAAGAATTCACAAGTCCCGTTCTCCTAGCCCAATATTTCAATGTGACCTTCAAGGTACTCCCATCCAAAGTACATTGCAATATTCCAAATGAGGGAAGACTAAGGCATGGCTGACTGTGAAAAGAGACCCCTCATCTATGAAAAGACACATTTGATTCACAAGATGAATTGGTGCAACTTGTGCATCTCTCCTAACTGCATATCTAAAAGGACCTGCAAATTGGGCACCACTTCTGTCTGAGGAAGTGCAACCCTATCCAGCCAGCACTAGTACTGCGCAAATTCACAGAAAGTTTGGACCTTGAAGGCCACTCAGCCTTCCCATTCCTGAATCTATATCTGTTTTTCATCCAGACCATCAACCTTCAGGCTCTGGGACAGAACCCCATCGCCCGATGGGTAAGGGATCAACTTGAAGACATCTAATTTGGTATCATTAGAGTCCCTCTGTGAAGGGGGTGGGGTAGTTTTAAAAAATAGGTAAGTAGATGGATGGATGGATGATAGGTAGGCAGGCAGGCAGGCAGACTTATTGATAATATCTTACCCCATGGTGTTAGATTACCTTATTCAAGATCTCCTGGAGTGGGGAACCTCTGTCAATATTGATAGAACTGAGTGACCACAGAGAAAGGAAGGTCACTACAACAGTGTTCCCCACTTCCAAGCTCTGGACCTGGTCTCAAAAAAGAATAGTTTTAGTCTTCCTGTGCAGTTGACTTTCTAGTCTGGTCTAGCTAATGGAGCTGAGATCACTGGTGATAAGATGCTGGAAGAAAGAGTTGAGAAGGTTGATGTACTTTGGCTGGGTAAAGGTATGTTGGAATTGAGAGTTTTAGGAATATAAGACTAGGAATTATTTCTCCTGTATGGGAAGTGAAAGCTTTGTTATACAGAGTATTTGTTACATAGAGGCACCCCCAATCAGATGTTGAATCCTTTATACTTCCATGTTTTGGAATTTTAAATCAGAAAGAGAAGAAACTGTATTTTTAAGTTCTCAAAATTTGGATCAGATTCTTGACTCTGTAATAATCCTGCATGGCTGAAGCCTAATAACTCAATTCTTGCAACTCATGTCTAACATTAATTCCCTGTATTATGAAAAATGAACCATTACATCATGAGCTGTAATCAGGACATATGTCGGGGAGTCAGAACAGTGACTCCGTGTGCAGAAATTCTCATTTTTCAAAAACAAAGAAATCAATGAATGATAAATCAACCCTCCACAGGAGATTTCAACCTTTCACATAAATTAGCGGCACAGATGCCGCTCTCATGCTTTTTAATGCCTATCTAAATTCAATGGAGACTACTTTGGTTTCTGGTTCTTCTGCCTGGGAACGAGAAACCTAGTTTGGCTTGGATACATACATTACAAGTGTCACTGAGCCTATAGTTCAGGCAATCAGAACTCACAAATCAGAAAATTCTCCTCAGGTCAAGGTTCAAGGACCTCTCTTTGAATAAGGTGCTTAATCTATGGATTTCCTGCGTCTCATCTTATAGAGCCAATTGCAAGAATAAGTAGAAGCCCTAATAGGCTTCATATAGGTTTTGTCACTGAGAGAAAAAATTAAATGGCCATTGCAATACACTTGGGCTGTTTCAAATAGAACTCCTGACAGCTGTTTCTGGAATAATAACCCTGAAAACCCTGAAAAACCCAACACACACACACACACACACACACACACACACACACACACACACACACGCTTCTTATCTGCAAGCAACTTTATAAAAACAGAATCCAATTTGAATCAGTCACCAGAACCAGATATTTAGTCTTCTGAACTTTCTGACTCATACTGGAGCCCATCCGCAAGGAACTTCTCTCTAGCAGAGTTTATATAAGAACACACATATAAACGTTAATACTTATATAAATAATTATATCTATATTCATATCTACCTATATCAGTGGTGGGATTCAAAAAATTTTTACTACCGGTTCTGTGGGCATTGCTTGGTGGGCGTGGTAGGGGAATGTAAATACTGTAAAATCTCCAGTCAGAGGTGGTATTTGCCAGTTCTCTGAACTACTCAAAATGTCCGCTACCGGTTCTCCAGAACTGGTCAGAACCTGCTGAATACCACCTCTGATCTATATTTATTTATATATTAAGTTGAAATTGTATAATGAAAGAAATGTGTATATAGAAAGATGATAAGGAAATGTAAAAGATGTCTTTACGTTGATATAATGATGTATAAAGTTTTATTTTATGTTTTTACATTTTGAAAACTAAATAAAATTTACTAAATTAAAAAAAAGAGAACTTAGACTTTAAAGTGTTCCTGTCCCTGATGGAAGGCAGCCAAGGATGATTTCATTATACATATCTCCCAAGTTCCATGTTGCCCCTTTTTGGAGGGAAAGGAAGAAAATGAAGGAGATCAGAGTTGCATTGAGGTGTTTTATAACACCACAGCTGGGAAATAATTTGGGCATGTATTGGATTTCAGTGGTTCAATTATATGCATGTTTTATTTTTAAATTAGATTACTCTAGGACTCCTTGGAGCATACTTTAGTCATGGTTAAAAGCATTGATTCACCGCAAGTCAGAAACAGGCTCCCAGTTTGCACTTGATCTGCTAAAGTAAGATTGGCTTGAAACCGATGGATTTCCCATTTCTCAGGGGAGTTTTCTTAATGGCTGGTTAATGTCTAATGATATTTGATCAATCATTCATGATCTTTTTACTATTCCTCACTAGTCTCGGTTCTGTTTCTCAGCTGCTATGGGTTTGTTAGGGCAGCCCGTTACAAATTATATATAATTCTTTTCTCCCTCCCTTCCTGATATTTGCAGGAACTGGGCATGGCTAGTTTAGTGAAGAGAGGGACCAGGGGTGACATGATAGCAGTGTTCCAATATTTGAAGGGTTGCCACAGAGAGGAAGGGGTCAAGCTATTTTCCAAGGCACCTGAAGATCAGGCAAGGAATAATGGATGGAAACTGATCAAGGAGAGATCCATTCCTTAGAAATAAGGAGGAATTTTCTGACATTGAGAACAATCAGTGGAATAGCTAGCCTTCGCAAGTTGTGGGAGCTTCATCTTTGGAAGTTTTCAAGAAGAGACTGGACTGCCACCTGTCAAAAATGATGTAGGGTCTGCTTGGGGGGGTGGACTAGATGACCTAATGACCTAGGTCAACTCTGTGAATCTGTATCTAACTCTTCCTTGGGACCTTGCAAATGTGTTGGTTGCCAGTGCTGATTGCATTTTCTGGTGACATTGACTTGACAGCTCTGAGGGAACCTAAGGTGGAGACAGAGGCTCTAGAATCTTGATTTTTCCCTCTGAAGACTATCTAAGGGTAGAGTGGTCGGATTCATAACCTAACTTAACCCCAAATAGTAATAGCAATAGCAATAGCAATTAGTCTTATATACCACTTTACAGTGCTTTACAGCCCTCTCTAAGCGGTTTGCAGATTCAGCCTCTTGCCCCCAACAATTGAGGTCCTCATTTTACCCACCTCGGAAGGATGGAAGGCTGAGTCAACCTTAAGCCTGGTGGGATTCAATCTGCCAAATTGCAGGCAGCTGGCTGCAGCAGAAGTAGCTTGCAGTACTGCACTCTAACCACTGTGCCACTGAGTAATACTCCAAAGAGATGTAGTAATAAGGATTCTAATCTGTAGCGCCTACCTGATTGTGGAGTTAAGACAAGGTAGATAATCCACTACCACCTACAGATACCACAATGCCCGCAATATCAGGAAATGGTTCTCTCTCTCTCTCTCTCTCTCTCTCTCTCTCTCTCTCTCTCCCTCCCTCCCTCCCTCCCTCCCTCCCTCCCTCTCTGTGTAATTTTGTGAGATCTCTGGATTCTTACATGTGATGTACCATGTTTATGTTTTATAATTTTCAAAACATATCTTTATTTCAAGTTGGGGGGGGTTGCCTTCAATCTATGATTGGGTGATTGGGCGACCAGGCGATTGGGACTGCCATCTGAAAAGCTTGTTGAGTCCTGAATTGACCAATCCACTGTGGAAAATGGTCCAATTGGGAAGTTCCATCACGCACCAGTGAAGGTATCAGCCACCGTTAGATTCACTTGGGCCTTTTCCCACCCATTTAGAAAGCATCCTGGAGTTGGCAGAAAGCAAAACTGGAATGAAATTGGCTGCTCCCATTGCCAATTCCTATCATACTTCTGTTGCCTCTGGGCTGACTCACTTCTGAGTGATACTGTCCTAATTATGCTTGTGCAGCACATGGCAGACAAAGCAACTGGTTGAATCCTACCTCCCTGCCCCCCCCTTTCTGGTGGGAAAAATTACAGCTGCTGGAGCAAGTATGGAGATTGGAAAGGTAAGGCCTGGCTGCAGGACTCAGTCTTTCTCTAAGTTTCTCCCTGTGCTATTTCTCCTATAAGCCATTTTGTTGTAAGCCGTGCAACAAAACAGAACAGAGCAGAGCCACAAAGGGAGCTGAGTCACACACACTTATTTAAGAGTCCCCCCCCCCCATTTCTTTCTTTAAACAGGGAACACATACTGAGTTTCAAACCCTTGGATGCTCCCGCAATCCACTGTTTTGCTATTTTGACTTTGTGTTCAATTGGTAAAGGCTACAGAATTAAAAACTTTACAGCAGTGCAAGCAGAGCAGATTAACACTGTTATGCGCTGTTGATGCAGTGTCCAGCTCTTTAGGAGACAAAAGCAGAACTGAAAAAAAAAAAAGACTGACTGACTGACTGACTGACTGACTGACTGACTTACTTACTTACTTACTTACTTACTTCCTCCCTCCCTCTGAGAATTTCACCTACATACATAGAACATAGAATAATAGAGTTGGAAGGGATCTTGGAGGACATCTAGTCCAACCCCCTGCTCGAGCAGGAGAGTCTATACCATTTCAGAGAAATGGATGTCCATTCTCTTCTTGAAAGCCTCTAGCGATGGGACACCTACAACTTCTGAAGGCAAGCCATTCCACTACTTGATTGTTCTCACCATTAGGAAATTTCTTCTTAGTTCTAGGTTGCTTCTCTCCTTGATTAGTTTCCATCCTTGATTAGTTTCCATATTTGTCCTGTCTTCTGGTGCTTTAGAAAATAGGCTGACCTCCTCTTCTTTGTGGCAGCCCCTCAAATACTGGAACACTATTATGGCACCCCTAATCCTCCTTTTTACTAGACTAGACATATCCAATGTTCTTCCTATGTTTTAGCCTCTCTAATCATCTTTGTTTCTCTTTTCTGTACTCTTTCCAGAGTCTCAACATCTTTTTTATATTGCAGTGACCAAAACTGGATGCAGTATTCCAAGTATGGCCATACTAAGGCTTTGCAAAGCAGTACTAATACATGAGAGAGTGTCCTCTTATTTTACATGAATAGGCTGGATTGAAATGGGATTGGTCCCAAGCCATCTAAAGAGCCTCTCTATTAACTGTGGACTTGTCTTGAATTTCCCCAGTCCTGTTCAACACCTTACTCATTCTTCTACATTGGCTTCCCACTGCCTCTCTCATTTTCATACTGAGCAATTTTCATTCATATTATGGGGCAGATGTGTCAATGAGCCACATGCTTTTCTATATACATGGAGAGGAACAAATGATCCAAACACCTCTAATCAACCCCAATGGGTCTAGGACAACTTGCTGCAGCCAATTCACCACATGACAAGAGTTACACTAATATCGAAGAAATGGTGGAATAAAGTAATTAAAGAAAGGATGCAAAAGAAAGGACAACATAAAATGTGAATGACAACAATTAAAATAAATTTTTATCATTTTAAATAATTACATGGAATTGTTGAGTTGTTCTACAGTGAGTGGTCCCATGGTGAGTTGACAGTGATAAGTTGGCTGTAGCGAGTTGCTGCATTCCAAATCCCAATTGCCAGTTTATCCTGAAAGTCTGTTAATTTGATGCTCTTATATAAATATTAGGAGTGAGACACCTATGCAGATACAGTACGTTGGGCTGATGGATTTATGCTAGCTCCAGAGCTGTACTCCATGTATTTCTGGAGGTTTCTATTTGAACATCAATCTTTTCCCTGAAATATCCTAAAACAGTGATTCTCCAACTGCGCTCCTTGGAGTCCTGAAATCTATTAGGGTGTTTCATCTTAAAGTGAGAAATAGTTATGGTAGGCAGACATGGCAAATTTGGATTGCAACAGATACCTGTATACATGACCTACTCTTCATTTTCTATGAAATGACTGCACATCATAAAATCCACTTTCAGTTGTTTGCAATTCACCATTGAAAGTTTGAAAGTCATTGGATTTCCATCTGAGAAAGTGACTGCCACCATCCAGACTAAACAGACTGAGCAGCACGTACAATATCTACTTATCTATGTGTGTGTGTGTGTGGTGGGGGGGGGGGCAAAGAGTTTGTAAAAGTCTTGATGAAACTTTAATGCAGCTGTTGTTTTTAATTTAAGCACCTCAACTCACCAGAGGTTACAGAAACATTCTCTGTCAGTGAAGCTCTCAGGACTCCTTCTGAGGGAAAGAAGGATACAAAATAAATGCTAGCCGCTGGTATGGAGGATAGGTAGGGTCAAATCACATTAAATAAGTAATAATATAAACAAACCACTCCACTGTGGTTCATCTTGTTCCAAAGCAAAACATGATCTCAATATCAGCAACCAGGGGACAACAACTGAAAAGGTTATAATGACCTCTGTGTCCAGCAGAGCAATCCGGTTGGTTATTGTTCAAAACTGGATACTATTCTAAGTGGTCGGTTGGTCTGAATGGTCTTTAACCATTTGTTCTTAGGCATGATAGAAAGAACACACTGTACTTTTTCCCTCTTACAGTTAGGTAACAGAATTGGATTCACTATAGCTTTCAAGGATACTTTTTTTAATCCAATATATGAGGGATGGATTTGAGTCCACCCAGTTTAAAACTCTACATGACGACAGTCTCATGTGATCAGATGTTTGGGATTTTAAAAAGGAAAGTCATTTATTTCTATTAGAAATCTGCTGAGAGAACAAGCCATTCTTCATGAGCAAAACAAGAAACAGAAACCAACAAAAATCTGCAAATTAACTCTTAGATTTCCAGGGAAAAATCAGAACTATAAAGGACTGTCTGTTTATCAGACATATTTCTTATGCCATTCTAATTTCTAAAGAATAAAAAGGGGTTCCAAAGGGCAAAAATGAACGAACATTTCTGCTCTTGTATACAACACTAAACAGCATCTTTCTAAAGTGTGCATTTAAAATATGTATTCTGGGAATTTTTACCTTGATGTTGAACACATTCCCAGTTCAAAATGCCCATTTCATATTGGAAAACCAGCATCAATGCTCTGATCCACAGATTATATCGAGAGGCAAGGAAGAGGTTATATACTTTGGGAACCTAAATATTACAACCTTAAAAAGACAAAATTTCTTAAGGATGCCTCCTTGTAACTCAGTGTTTTCAATCTTAGCAACTTGGAGATAAGTGGGCTTCAACTGAGCCAGCCTATAGCCATATTTCTTGAGATGGAGAAATATGTTCTAGTTCACGTAAAACTTGACTGGGATATGATGCAATCATTTTAAGGACTTCTTAACTTAATTATGGGTCCATCTATGGAGTATAGCTGTCACATAGGGGCCAAGGTATTTCTTCACCATCTCTGAAACATCAGCTTGGGACAAGTGTTTTGATAATTGGAATAATCATTTTCCAGTGTTTGTATTCACACTTTTATATCCACACTTTTTGATATTCCTTTTTTATACCTATAGTCCTACAATGGTAAATGAGTCAGGGCATAATTTTGCTGTAATTAAGTGCAAGGCAAAAAGGGACAAGAGAGAAATATCTGCAGTGGGCTTGAGCTAGCTCAGTGTATCCCAACTTCAGTGTCAACCCTGAAGCGAACCTGGCTGAGGAGGGGGAATTTATAACTCGGCTTTGCAGTCAAAATAAAAAAGTTTTCTTGCGTGAACCAACAGGTGGCTAAGAAGAGGAGTGAAGTAATCAGGCAACCTGCTAGCACCCCTATTGTACAATGTGACCGATGACCTGAGGGGAAGAAGGGAAGGGGGAACTTTCATTTTTTTAATTAGGTGAAAATCACAGGAACATTCAGAGTCGGTTTTCATCAGTTGTGCCAATATGATGTATCCAATAAACTGTTCTTTGAGGAATATACCTGCCTCGGAGTTCTGCTTTCAATGGGGCATTACTTGGAATGCCAACACTCAGCAACTGAAAGAGGTGTGGACTCCAATTCCAAGTTGGCTGAAGAATCCTGAAGTTGAACCCACACATCTTAAAGTTGTAGAGGTTGAGAAATACTGATCTAGCCCAGTTGTCTGGCAGGTTATCATGCAGAACAAGACAGATTCAGCAATCCTGCAGAGAAATTCTGAAGTTGATACAGGTTGGAAAGTCTGCAGTGGTGGCGTATACTGTATTTTCCAATGTAGTTTGCACCCAGCACACTCCCAGTCAATTGCTGTATCTAGATCAGAGCAAGCCCACATTTGGGAGCATTAGCCAAAAATGTAGTTTGATGTCAAAAACAGCTAACAGGCAAAAATGAGATAAAAGACAAATAAAAAGCAGGGTGAATTTACATCGCCTATTACTCTCTGGGGCTTTCCAGAGCCACTAGAAACAATACCATAGGTCAGTGTTTCTCAACCTTGGCAACTTTTAAGATGTGTGGACTTCACTTCCAGAATTCGCCAGCCATCACTGTGATCCCTCTTCTATTTTGCATTCTGAGGGAAACAATGTTATGGATGGGGATGATGGTTTCCAACACTATACATATTCAGCATGAAATAGACTCCACAATAGTGAACCAAATAGAATTTCTTTGTAAATAGGAAAGCAGAAGATTTCCTTACAATAAACAGGTAACTACGGATCATTCAGTTAACCTGTCTACCTCACATGGTTGCTGTGAGGAAAAAAATGAAAATAGTGGGGACACCAATAACATATTTGACCATAACCATTAAAGAGAATAGATGAAATTAGCTACAGGGTTGCTCCAGATGTCTGATTTGCCTTTGTGTCTATGTCATACCTCTGTTGGAGTCTGAATCCGAGGAGGAAGATGAACAGCTGACAGGAAGTGAGAGTGTGGTTCTGTTGGCTGTGGAGGAAACTGGGGAAGGGCAAAGTCCGGCTGGGCAGAGCAGAAAAGAGGTAGAACAAGGGAGAGGGAGTTCAGAGGAAGACCAGGCCCACCCCCTCTTCATCCTAGGGCACGCAGGGAGGAATGGAGAAGAGAACAACATGGGTTGCATGGCTTCTGGGGGAGGAAAGGGCCCTGATTCCCTTCATTAGCCACAGCTGGGAAGAAAAAGATGCATGCTGAGTGCAGCAGCTGCTGGGAGCAAATGTGAGTTTATCTTCTGTTGACTTTAGTTATCTGTGTTCCTGGCATCCTCCCAAGTTATTGTCGTTCCTTCATGTCTGGAATTCTTGCTCCTGCACTGCCAGATTAATAATCTCATTTTGCCTTGATTAGACTTATATTTATAGTTTTTGTTGAGCACATTTTGGATTTGATTCTCTGCAGCCAAAGGCTGTTCCTGGGAGTTTTTCTCCAGCCCAGAAGGTAACCAGGACGTTGGGGGCAAAGTTGGAGCTAATAAAAGGACTCCTACTAATTATCTGTGTTGCCTTTGTGCCATGCCCGGGTCATCACAGTATGTTAAATCTTGACCACTGTTTGTTGATCAAAGATTCATCCTGAATGGATCCTTTCAAGGATTTTCTCAGTTGGTGTGGGATATCCTAATGAAGAGTGGCACATTTAGGAACACAAGCATGTTTTATTAGCACCTGTGGCTTGACTTCAAAAAGGTAAAATGTTGGCTGCAATTCCACAACCACAGCCCTAGATTTTCATCATATCCTGGTGATCACCATCTTGATTTTTTTTAAAAATCATCCTTTGCAGATGCTGCTGACCTCAGAGCTGCGGAAGATGGCTTGTCCCCGTCCGCCCCACATCCCTGCCAAAAAAAGGCTTCCGGATAGAAGGGAGAAGGCACTCGGGATTTCTTGAATCCTACTCATCAGTTTCCAGAAGGGACAATTGTATTACTAAAAGGTATTAGAAATAACACTTTAAAGTCTAATGCTGTTTCAGGTAGTCCTCGACTTATGAACTCCAGCCCAAAATTTTGGTTGTTAAGACATTTATAAAGTGAATTTTGCTCCATCTTGTCCCAGTTGTTACATGAATCACTGCAGTTGTTAAGTTAGCAATATAGTTGTTAAGTGAAACTGGATTTCCCATTGACTTTTACTTATCAGTAGGTTGCCAAAGGCCTCAGGACACTGCAACTGCCATAAATATGAGCCAGTTGCCAAGTGTCAGAATATTGATCATGGGGATGCTGCAAATGGTCGTAAGTGTGAAAAAGGGTCGTCTCTTTTTTCCAGTGTGGTTGTAACTTCAAATGGTCACTAAATGAACTGTTGTAAGTTGAGAGCTACCTGTATTACAATCTAACAAAATAACTGAAAGATCCATAATGATTGCTAATTTTCAGATACCTCAAGATACCATCAGCAAACTTAATTTATTTTACGGATTTGTTTGAGAATTTAAAAAAAAAATACTGGTTCCGTAACTGGCCCATTGTTCCAATGGCCCAGGAAGCATGCCCAGATGAATTTATATCCTGGCCTTAATAGATGGCCACTTTATCTCCATGCTGCTTTCCCCCACTGCAACTGGTACGCTGAGGAGCTGAATAAGTCGTTATCTTTCGTGGTACTTCCTTCCCACCTGCCTTCTTCTCTAGATCTAGTTAATGTGAAAGCTAAATGCCATTCCGCTTAAATGATCACGCAGAAGTTCACCCATTGTGAACGTCTGGCAGCGATATTTATTTTGCCGTAGGAAGAAATCCAAAGAACAGCAGCCTTTTTCTCCTAGTCCCACCTGCTCCCACCATGACACACGTATGCACACAACATTAACACCGATTCTTGCAATGCCCCCCTGAGGCACTTCATTAGAATCCCTACTTAGCCAATACAGAAGAGTGAGGGAAGTACAACCTTAAATGAAATTTTAAAAAAGCCACTCCCCTGTTGTTCAATTTGTTTGCTCTGTTGCGTGACTTCAAAGACCCACACCGATCCCATGAGGCACCACGGAAACATAAATCGTAACCATCCCAGTAAATTCTTGGGGTTAGAACAAAACTGTGGTAAACTGTGCCACTGGAACTGCATGTGTGTGCTTGCCTGCTGCATCAGTAGTGGGATTCAAAATTTTTTACTACCAGTTCTGTGGGTGTGGCTTGATGGGCATGGTATGGCTTGGTGGGCATGGCAGGAGAAGGATACTGTAAAATCCCCATTCCCTCCCCACTCCTGGGGGAAAGTTACTACAAAATCCCATTCCCTCCCCACTCTACTAACCTGCTTTCCAGCTCCATTCTCCTGTGCAGGGCAACAAAAGAAGACCCAGCCAATCAGCTGAAACTCGGGAGGCAGAGAATAGATGGTGGCAGGGCCAGTCAGAGGTGGTATTTGCCAGTTCTCCGAACTACTCAAAGTTTCCACTACCGGTTCTCCAGAACTGGTCAGGACCTGCTAAGTACCACCTCTGTGTTGCATGTGCGGCCCGGTTTCAAATGAGCTGCAGCCTGTGAATTGGGAACCACTGCTCTATTCTCTGATCACCCCAAATTAAGCTGGTAAAGAAAAAAATGTCAGAAATTTTGAAGAGGGAATTCAGTTTGGGGATGGGTAATGCAAACAATAAGAGGGACGCGGTGGCTCAATGGCTAAGACACTGAGCTTGTTGATCAGAAAGGTTGGCAGTTCGGCAGTTTGAATCCCTAGCGCCGTGTAACGTTACTTGTCCCAGCTTCTGCCAACCTAGCAGTTTGAAAGCATGTAAAAATGCAAGTAGAAAAATAGGGACCACTTTGGTGGGAAGGTAATAGGGTTCTGTGCGCCTTCGGTGTTTAGTCATGCCGGCCACATGACCACGGAGACATCTTCGGACAGCGCTGACTCTTCAGCTTTGTAACGGAGATGAGCACCACCTCCTAGAACCAGAAACCACTAGCACGGATGTTTATTTATTAATTTGTTTAATTTATATTGCTGCCTATTCACCCATGACGACTCGCAGCGGCTTACACAATGTAAAACCATATTTAACCCAAATAATAAAAATTAAAAAAATAAAAATAAAAACTAACAAAAAGAATCAAATAAATTAGTAAAGTACAATAGAACAAAATTTGGAAAAAAATAAAAAAATAATAAATCACTCCCCAACTCCCACCCCACCCCACACCTCGACAACAGCAGTTCTCACTAGCCATTTCATGAGCTCCATCCCGCTCTGGATTCCCTAGGCCCGCTGGCAAAACCAGGTCTTGAGTGACTTTCGGAAGAGCGCTAGAGTGGGGGCCATTCTGATCTCTTTACCTCGTGGTTTAGATATTCCAGGACCTCAAGTCTCTGTATTGGTTTTGTCCCAATCCAGCTCTGCTTTTATGTAGTCCCATCTTTTATGAATCTGTCAGTCATCCCAAAAACTTGTCATATAATTTTTGGCTGAGTTGTTCAGTCCTCAGACAGAAGCTAACTTGGTTGAAGGAACTGCTTCCTTTTTTCTGCCATAGAAGCTAATAAGGGCTGTCTGGTTACTGGATTGAAACTCCACTCACTATTAGATATTCAGACAAGCTTCTTGATGCCCTCCCTATTTTATTTTATTTTATTTTATTTTATTTTTGGATCATCTCTTCCCTTGCCCCTGCTGGCTGAGATTGGTGGGAAATGATGTGATTCAGAAAATCCTTTCAATTGAAGTTGTCATCTTCCATGAAACCTGCATAATACAGGTTTTATTCCAGATTTTGTACATTGTTAAGGCAGCATGTCCTCCCTCTGCTAAAAGCCTTGGTTGCTGCCTCCAGAGCATCTCTGAACAGTTGCTATCAATTTGTCACTCTGTAAGTTTGCCAAGCTCCATAATGATTAAACAGATAAGGACTCATCATAGCAAAATTATTTATTACTGTAATTTAATCTGAACTCACTGCACAAGTAAATGGTTGCATTTATTGTTCTCCTGGCCCCATCCCATATTTATTACACACGGTTTTACACTGCCCAGGTGGCTGTTCATGTCACCATCCCACCATGGTTTGGCACCCAGGGGCTCACTTGCCATTCAGAAATGAAGATCAGGCACTTCATTAAGTCTGCGGAGCTTCTCAATCATCGTGGTTCTTCCCAAAGGTGCTTTTCAAAAGGCAACTGGACTTTTCTTTGAAAACGTTTCCCCTTCTCATCCAAGAAGCTTCTTCAAGTTCTGACTGAATGATAGGAAATAGAAGGATTGATACTCTTGCATGGTTAGCACTCTGAAAGGTCCATTCCCCAACACCGTTCAGCCTAACCACCGCCGGAATATAAAGCCTTCCATTCCACTACCATTGAGTCGGAACTGAAGAAGCTTCTTGGATGAGAAGCAAAACGTTTTCAAAGAGAGAGAGAAAAACAAACAAACCAAAAGTCCAGTTGCCTTTTGAAAAGCACCTTTGGGGGGGGAGGGGGGAGGAGTCTGGAGCTTGTCAAATCTTCCGAGTCTGAGTTCAATCCGATTTAGGACTATGTCAGCGCAGCTAATCTTGCTTTCTGCACCAAGCATAGTTAAGCCAACTTGGCGCGCGTGTGTGTGTGAGGGGGTGTGGGGTGTGTGCTGTTGCACGAACCAGACCGCGAGAAAGTCCGCACGTGTCGGACGTCGTGCACCCCCCAAAGGAATTAAAAGGAGCGACCCGGCTGCTCCGAGGAGGCACGCGCTCCGGCGAGGAAGACGCGTCTTGCTGGGCTGCTGTCGCCAAGACTGGGAGGGAATTTCCCAAGGAGAGGCCGGGAGGAGGGAGGAGGGAGGGGAAAGCTGACGCTCCGCTCTTGTCCTCCCCCTCCCTTCCTCGTAACTCTCGTTTGTTCCCACTGAATAAAAGCATCACGTACTGCAAATTGTTCTCATCAATAATCAAGACAGGGGAGGCAAAACAATGGAACCAAAGGAATAATAATAGTACTTAAAAAAACAAAAAAAAAAACCAAAATCTTGCTAAGGCCCAGAAGCTCCGTCGGTAAAACTGCTCCGGAGACCAGGCTTAGGGTAGAGGTGGGATGGGGGCGACAGGTAAGAAAAGGAGATAATATGCAGACGCCTCGCTTTAAAGGCAGATCTGTTTAATGGCCGGGAAAAGTTTAAGGGGGGAGGGAGGACAGCAGAGGTAGTCGTGCCCTTCACTTTGAGACAGGACAGCCCTCCTCCGCGTCCGCCCCCCCCGCTTCCCACGTCCCCGGTTCCAGACAGGTGGCGAAACGGTAGATACAAGATAAGGGAGGGGGGAGGGGACCACAAAAACAACGGGTCGTGGGGAATGGGGGGGCGAGGGAGACGTTAAAAGCCATACAGTCACTCACCTGCGAAGCAAGAGGAGAAAGGGAGGACGGACGTGAGTGGAAACACCCAACGCCACCCTATTTTTAAAAAGAAAAAGAAAAAGAAAAAAGAAGGACGGGTGAGTTGCAGCAGGGCAGAAGTGCACGCTTAAGTAAGGCAGGGGGCTGAAACGCGTTTGGGACACTGAAAATGGGACAGAGGAGCAGCAAACGGGCTGCCAACGTGAGGCGGGTTCGGGGGCTTCGCTGAACGACCGCCTGGCTGGCTGCGTGGCTGGCTGGCTGAATGAATGGAAAGGGAAAGGGAATCGCCTTTCTGCGCAGCGGGTGCGCGCGGCCCCCTGCTGCGTTCCGAACGTGCGAGATTAAAGGCGAAGCGGGGGCGTGGAAGGGAAGGGCGGAGGGGAGAACAGCTGCGTCTTACGGCGGGAAGGGTGGGGGGGAGGAAAAAGGAAAAGTGAATGGGTTGCATTCACTGCTCCAAAGGAGCCAGGAGACAATTGAAAAAGAAACGGTCCGGGTAGGATTAATGAGTCGGGGGAGCTGTCTAAACAGCCCTTCTGATATTAGGGATATCTTAAAGAGGTGGGGATAAAGGCATCCTGCACGCAGCCGGCTCAAAAGCCCCTATCTCCTTCTTGCAGGCCTGGGGGGAAAAAGGGCAAACCGGCTTTAATTCAGCAGGGAATAAAATATATACAGATCCGGCGCCTGATGGCAAGTACAGTATTCCCCCCCCCCCCCACCAGCCTGCTCAAAAAGCTTTATTGATAGATGGCCCAGTCGCCGCCACCAAACCAGCCTGGCTCAAAATAGCAACACTAAGCACATGTATAATGCCTTTGGGTCGTCAAAAGCATTTTTATTTTTTATTTATTTCCCTCCCTCGTGAATGCATTGAGGTCTCTGGGCTGGAAAGGAGGAGGAGGAAGAGGAAGAAAAGGAACATGGTGAAATGAGGGAGATAACAGTTCAAAAAAAAAATTATTATACCTGTTGTCAGTTGTTTGTTTGTGTTTTGCAAACAAACTGAATGGCCTTGCTAAGAATGGAGCTGAATAAAGGACCACTAGTGTAAATCTGCTAATCAATAGTGCTTGCCCACAAATGCTTAAAGCATAGCTTGTAAGTTATCCTAGTCACAATAATCATAAAAGCCAGGCTAGACTCTTCTAAAAACTTAAGAGGCAGGTGGTAAATGCCATTTACACCTCCTGCTGCCCCCTCCCCACCCAGAAACACCAGTACACCTATTCAGAAAGCTTCTCCGATTTTATCAGTCAATCAAACATTTATTGTCAATGCACAACAGGTGTAACAGTGAAATTGAAATTAAAAGAATTATTGAGCTCATGTCTCTCATCCTTAACTAATACAGGCAGAGCTGACTTTAAGCTTAGGCTAATTAGGCACTGGCTTAGGGGACCAAAGCTTATGGGAAGCCAACACCATAGCTCCTTCCAAGTCATTGTAAAAATACAATATTTGCGAGTGGTAGTCCCATCAGGCGATCAAACCGGTCAGTCCTAGAGGACATCAATCCAGACTGCTCTTTAGAAGGCCAGATCCTGAAGATGAAATTCAAATACTTTGGCCACCTAATGAGAAGGAAGGACTCCCTGGAGAAGAGCCTAATGCTGGGGAAGATTGAGGACAAAAGAAGAAGGGGACGGCAGAGAGTGAGGTGGCTGGATGGAGTCACTAGTAGGCGTGAGCTTAAATGGACTCCAGAAGTTGGTAGAGGACAGGAAGGCCTGGAGGAACATTGTCCATGGGGTCGCAATGGGTCGGACATGACTTTTCAACTAACAACAACAACATCCCATCAGTCCATGTGGTCTAAGTGTACTCTATGCAGGTAGTCCTCGACTTACAACAGTTTGTTTAGTGACTGTTTGAAGTCCCTGAAAAAAAAAAGGACTTATGACCATTTTTCACACTTAAGACCAAGGGTCCTCAAACTTGGCAAGTTTAAGACTTGTGGACTTCAACTCCCAGAATTCCTGAGCTAACATGACTGGAGGAGGAATTCTGGGAGTTGAAGCCCACAAGTCTTAAAGCTGTCAAGTTTGAAGATCCCTGCTTAAGACTGTTGTAGCATCCCCATGGTCATGCGACTTATAGCCCTAATTGAACCTGCAATTTTGGTCACAGGTTGTCATGGTCATAAATCAAGTAACCCCATGACCACAATTTTACAACCCTTTTAGTGGCAGTCATTCAGGGCTAGGATTCAACCGGTGTTTCTACTAAATGGTTGACTTCTTTTACTTGCTGCGTGCATGTGTAAAAAGACCTTAAGCTGTGCTGCCCGGACAGCTGAAAAGCGCTGCGTGCAGGTGTGCAGCATTTGAAAAGCCTCTTTTTTCCTGCTTTTTCAACCTCAGCTGTGCCGCGCAAAGCAGCTGAGGTTGAAAAAGCAGGAAATAAAGGACAGGAAAGAGCCCGGGCGAGCGGGTGGGCCAAGCAGCAGCAAACACAGAACTGGTTCAGTGTCTGCTGCTCTTCAGAGTTACCAGTTCTATAGAGCCGGGCAGAACCAGTAGTATCCCACCCCTGCAGTCATTAAATAAGTGTGGTCATACAGTGAAGGCTGGAATAGTGAAGCAAATGCTGTGGTCATTAAAAGAACCCATTGTTTGCTATGGGACTTTTTTTTTTTTGCCAGAAACTGGAAGTAAACATCAGTAAATAAATAGCAGTCATGTGACCCTGGGATGTTGCAAAGGATTATAAATGTGACTCTTTTGCTGAGTGCTCAAAATGTGGTCATGTGGTTGCAAGAGGGAGGTAGTGGATATTGATGCAGGTAGTCCTTTGACTTACAAGCACAATTGAGCCCAACGTTTTTGTTGTTAACTAAGACATTTGTTAAGTGAGTTTTGCCCCATTTTATGACCTTTCTTGCCACCATCGTTAAGTGAATCATGGCAGTGGATAAATTAATAACCTGGTTGTTAAGTGAATCTGGCTTCCCCATTGACTTTGCTGGTCAGAAAGTTGGGATGCTACAACGGTCATAAGTATGAACCAGTTGCCCAGCATCTGAATTTTGATCACATGACCAGGGGGAATGCTGGAAAGGTCATAACTGTGGAAAAGTCACTTTTTTCAAGGCCGTTGTAACTTTGAATGGTCACTGAACAAATTGTTGTAAGTCGAGGACTAGCTGAATCTGGGCCGTAAGTAACATTTCAGGATCCATAAAATGTATGGTGGCTAAGCAATTGGTAGTAAGTCAAGGACTTCCTGGATAGCCTTTATAGTAATAAGCTGTATGTAGGAAAGTTTGGAGAATAAAAGAATTCATTAAGCTAGAAGTTACTTTTTGGTATTAGACACAAAGGAAGTCTAGAACCTAGGCAGATGTTTCTATATTCCTCTTGGGTACTAAATAAAACTTCTGTACTAGACGTGTGATCTGATTTAAAATAATGGTGGGAATGTGCCAGAAACATGCTTCTACAAGTTGCAGATTTAGAATTATTCTGTAGCAATTTTTCACTGATGTGATTGCAGTTGAGAACGTATCCATTGAATGGGCAGCAGATGCTCACTTTTAAATATGTAACTGACCCATACCAAAGAGCTAAAGGGCATCAACCTGGATGACTGAGAATCTCCGTAGATGTCCATAACATTGTACCCTGGAGATAGGCAAAGTAGGATTGTTTAGGACCACAACTTCCTGTAGCATTGCCATTGGCTCCCTGTAGCATTGCCATTGGCCACATTGGCTGAATTTCATAGCAATCATCTATCTGCTATCTGCAGTATCTAAATGGTAGCCAGTGAACAATTCTATTGCACCATGACTAATATAACAGATAACAGATAATCAGAGAGGGACCTTATAGGTCATCTAGTTCAACCCCTGCCCAAGCGCCATTTCTGACAAATGGCAGTCCAATCTCTTCTTGAAAGTCTCAAGTGATGGCGCTCCCACAACTTCCGAGGGCAAGCTGTTCCATTGGTTGACTGTTCTCACTGCCATATAAACCTCGTTGCCAGAAAAATTAGAATATTTCCAGGGGATAACTACATTTCTAATGTGGACTAATTAAAACAAATAAGGGTATTGTACAGGTAATATATGCCATTATATTAGGTGAAGAGGCAAAATTTTCATACAGCTGCCCTTCGCCTCTCACTTTTTATAGGGCTACTATACAAATAACAAACTTTCTTTGGCCAAGCACAAATACCTGCAGAGACTAGTCCAGATGGGGTGCATTTTTCTTCCAACTCTGCTGCCCATTTCCCAAATTATGTAAATTTAAAAGCATTATCTTGAAATTGCTTTCCCCTTTTCTTAGGTTTTCACTTAGGAGTTCTGCTCCATTAGGTTCCCCCTAATGTTTATTGCCTCTGCAGAATTCCTTAATAAATCCTTTATTTCATGGGCTTTGCAGCCCATGCTGCTAATTTAATTTCTCTACCCTAAGAAATTTCTCCCTCCCTTTCAGAAGCAGCCCTTTTGCTTAATACACAAACTCCAGATGTCCTTGAATTATAGAAAGAAAGAAAAGGAAGGAAGGAAGGAAGGAAGGAAGGAAGGAAGGAAGGAAGGAAGGAAGGAAGGAAGGAAGGAAGGAAGGAAGGAAGGAAGGAAAGAAAGAAAGAAAGAAAGAAAGAAAGAAAGAAAGAAAGAAAGAAAGAAAGAAAGAAAGAAAGAAAGAAAGAAAGAAAGATGAGAAAAGCTACTATGGTAGGATTCAGAATTCAACAGTACATTTTTAGTAATTTTGGCATCATCGTGGTTATGAAGAAATGCCTACTATTGCAGGTAACACGAATTTAGGAATCTGAATATCAAAGACTGGGTAATCTGCATTTATAGCCAAGTGAAAAGCAACTGCAATTTCTTCCATAAATACCATCCTCATTTTCTGGTCCTGATTCAGTAAGGATTATGACATTGAAAGAGGAGGGTTAAATAGCTCATGCAGTGGAATCTAAATAGCTCATGCAGTAGTCTGGCTGATCCCAGACAGTAGACGTCTGGAGGTCTCAAACTACATTATCCTGAAGTCTTCTGGACTTTTGCAATCTGGCTGTGCCTCCTCGTTTGGAGTAGTGGCTTGGTAGTTTCTGTTCCATCACCTGTTTTCACCTGATATCTTTCCGCTAATTCTGGGGTGAAAGATAGATAAGACTATCAAATCTGCACTGCCTTTCTGATAAATAAAATATTTAAAAAATAAACAAGAAAGGAAGCAATTTTTGTAATATACCTCCCAGGGTATAAAGCTATCAGTACTACAAGGTAGACCTGGTGATGAAACCAATGCCGGGTCGATCAGGATTACTTTTACTGTAACAGAACCTGGCAAGTCTGAATGTGCTTCCTCCATCCCTCATTTTCTTTTTGTGTGAACTAGAGAAGGGGCCCATCTGAGACATTTTCTCAAATTATTTTCTTGACCTACACTCAAGCCTCACTTATCGGACTCTTGTTTTGATAGCGGCTCTTGGTTGTGTTCTTGAAGGCCATTCTGGTGCCCTTTGCACATACATAGGCATGTGACTAGAAGTTTTGGTCTTCCCCTTTCCCCTGGATAATAAACCAATTTCACCTGAGATTCAAGGTGGGCTGGACTTAGATCTTTCCTGGGCATGAAGTGACTTAAGACTGATGATGCACTTGACCTCTCCCTCAGGCTCAGCCAGGTCATCTCCTACAATCATGACCTTTTTGACCGACTGACCTCCACAAATACCATTGTCATTTTCTTCTCTTTGAAGGTATTTTCAAAGTAAATATTCTTTCATCAGTCAAATGATAATTTGTAGGAAAAAACAGAAATTGTAGAATTTCTTGTCTTGCATTGCTACATGCAGATGTACTGCAAATTAGAATCCTCTCTCTTCTCTTCTTGGCTGTGCGTAAATGATCATTAGCTTATCTTTAAAAGGTTCTTTTGCTGTTATCTTATTTAGGGAAATTTATTTGGAATTGAGGAAGCCTGTTCTCATTTGGCCTCTGACTATATTGCAGATTCACAGCAAATTGAGAATAGAACTTGCTCTTTTTCCTTGACTTTTTGTTATGTCACCTCTGTAGTATTCCAAAGGGGGACTTCCACAAGCAAGCTGGAAATATTAGAGAAGTACCTTGGCTGTCTTCCAGATGAAATTCATTCAGGTTAATCAATGAAAAGAGGTCCAGAAACTGCAAGGATCCCATTGGGGTTGATAGATCAAAATAAGGTATAACGTTTGCAGCTTAAAAAAAAAAAAAACTATGTCTTTTACAGAGGAGAATCTATAGATGTAAACAATGGTTGGGTTAAAAAGGATAATGAGTGAAGGGAAAAGAGGCCCCAGATGCCAAAGCTGGGGGAATACACTGGCTAAAATAAAGGGATCTGCAAAATATAAACACAGGGACAAATAGAGAATCGATTGGTTACATAAAAATAGCAAAGAGATCAAAGGCAGGGAAATGGAACTGTGTCATTCACTGGGCTTATTTACAAGATTAATACATCTCAAGAACTCAAGGGCAGAGGTAACAAAACCTTTCGTTATGTTGCAACTGTGAGAGTGGGATTTGCTATAGTGAGCACCAATTCTGTGGAAATTACCTATTGTCTGTTGGGTGGAGTTTGAATGGTATAATGGATCAGTGGGGTTAGGATGGTTTATTTTTAATTGGGAAAACGATGCCCTAGGTTCATGTGAAAGAAGGAAGAGTGGCAGTCTGTTCAAAGCAATTCCCTGTTTTTTAAGGAGAATACTAAAAATCATCTTCATCCCCTGACTCCATTTAATTCTTTGTGTCTTCTTCTAGTTCAATCCTGAAGTTATTCTCTGTAGGTAGCATGGCTATTCGGAGTCCCAAATAGTCAAAGATTCATCCTGTGGTTTGTTACAGTTGCAGAGAATAATACAATAAATTTAAAAATCTTATTTACATATCATTTAAAAGATACAGTCAAAAGCCTAGGAAGCAAATGAACACTTCTCTTGCAGCAGCTAATGCCCAGATAAGCAGGAAACATCCCTTGATAACTTGAGGGACCATCTCACTCCACTGGGATTCGCCCGTACCACTTTTGCCGGCGGAAGAGGTGTGCTACAGTTACAGAGATGGTATTCAGATCAGTTCTGGAGAATCGGTAGTGGAAATTTTGAGTAGTTTGGAGAACCAGCAAATACCACCTCTGACTGGCCCCGCCCCCATCTTCTCTGCCTGCCAAGTCCCAGCTGATTGGCTGGGTCTTCTTTTGTTGCCCTGCACAGGAGAACGGAGCTGGAAAGCAGGTTAGTGGGTGGAGAGGGAATGGGAATTTTGCAGTAAACTTCCCCCTAAAGTGGGGTAGGAATGGAGATTTTTACAGTATCCTTCCCCTGCTACGCCCACCAAGCCACGCCCACAGAACCAGTAGTAAAAAAAAAATTGAATCCCACCACTGTACATGTCCCATCAGCCCGATTATTCTGGCAGGTGGAGTCCAGGAGGGCCTTCTCTGTTGTTACTCCTTTCCTCTGGAATTGGGATTGGCCCCAACCCTTGTATCTTTTCATAAGGGCCTAAAGACATGGCTTTGCCGGTTGACTCAGGGCCCCAGTGGGGGAACAGCACAATGGAGGCAGTTGATTGAGTAAGTTCATAATATGTCAATCCTTTAATTATATATTTTCCCACTGTTCGATCAGTATATTTTGTCCAAAGATTTTGGACAATATTTTGCCTATGTTCTCACATAGTCTTTCACTTTTTCCATTTCAGTTTTCAATAAATAAATTTTATTCATTTTAGCAATTGCATGTGTTCATTTGTACATAGTTCATCAGGTTACAAAGTGCAATTTCAAATATGATAGTCCCAACCTCTTCCTTCCTTTACATCTTGAAATATTTTATATTTAAACTTTGCTTGTTTCCTTTGCCATATAACTCCAGATTCGGATATATCTTTCTATCTTTGTTTAAATGGTGTATCGGTATTCAAAATTGGTATTGTTTGAAACAAAAGCATCATTCTTGGCAAAATCTTCATTTTTTATCACAGAAATGTGATAAAAACATGCAATGTCAAACCACTTCTGAAAAACCTTGCCAAGGAAATGGCAGAGACTTGTCCAAGTAGTTTATGAGAATCAGATATGACTGAATGAAAAAAAAAAAGTATGCTGTATAACATGTCCCCTCATAAAAGCTTTACTTGCATACCAAACCATTCTTATGTATGTACTCTGAGCCATTGTGGCTCAGTGCTTAGAACACAATATTGCAGGCTAATTCAGCTCACTGCCAGAAATTAGATCCTCACCAGCTTCCATCCTTCTGAGGTCGGTAAAAGGAGGACCCCGATTGCTGGGGCTAATATGCTGACTCTCGAAACTGCATAGAGAGGGCTGTAAAAGTATTCTGTAAGCAGTATATAAGTCTAAGTGCTATTGCTAAAGCTATTAAGATTATTATCAAAGAATTTTAATACATTATCAATTTTTTTGCATTTTTTTCTTTTACAAACACTTATTTTATTTATGACTGGGACTAAAAGGTCAGTTGTTGAGTGAAGTGGTCAATAAGCGAGATGCCCACACTAAGTGAACTTTAAGTGGATGGAGCAAAATAGCTGCCTTCCATGCACAGAGAAGAGTGGAACTCCTGTGCTGGACTGAAGAAACGAAGCTTGGATCCCAAAGATTCTCATGAGGTTGTATCCTCTTGTTAGGGACTCATTAAAGTCTTTGGAAGACTTCTAAGATCCAGTGGAAATTTTGAATATCCTGCAGGAATTCTTAAAAGTTGAAATGGTTGATCTACTGATGCCCTTGTTTATGAAATAGTGAACCACAATGCGCCATTAAATGTGATCCCTCTAAAGCTGGGATTCCCAATACGTGTCTTTTTCTTAAGCTCACTTAACAGTGTCCCTCAAAAGCTTGAAGATGTGTGGTCTTCAACTCCTAGAACACCTGCTGGCTGGGAAATAGTGGGAGTTGTCTACACATATTCCAGTTTCCAAGGTCGAGAAACACTGTTGTTCTAATCTAAAGGATCCTCTCTGGCTTTGTAAAGCTAAAGCTGGTTTGAAAGCTACCTCCCAGCAATGAAACAGGCCTACCACTTGGAATCCATATCATGCGGGAGAAACCAGTTTACAGGAAATCAAAATATACTTGTTAAAAGTATTGGTCCTACTTTTAATCCAGTCCAGGGTTTCTCAACCTTGGCGACTTGAAGAGGTATGAACTTTAAGTCCCAGAAGTCCAGCCATGCTGGTCTGGTGAGTTCTGGGAGTTGAAGTCCACACCTCTTCAAGTTACCAAGGTTGAGAAATACTGCAGTAAACAAATATTTTATCAAGCTTCATGCTTTGAAAACTTAAATTTCTGCTGATTAGTAATATTAGTAATAAGGAATGCGTGAATAAGGTTTGAGGCAAGTAGTCTTCCTGTCTACAAAGAAGGAATAAAAATAAGGGATCAGACTGGCATTTTGTTAGTAGGTAGATGTATATTGCAACTTCTACAAGTGGGCTTGCAATGTGTTCAATAACTACAGAAGTACAGTCTGGTATCACCTGGTGGGAGGGATGGAGTAATTTGTGCTGAATTTGTGTATTTTACCAAGACTTTAGAAAAGCTCTGATAGCAGTTTATTTCAACTGGAATTATTCTGCTTTACTTATCATGTCTCTGGCAATTCGGTTTTCATTTATTTTTTCCTTTAAAAATTGCGCTTGAATATGTGGGGATATGGTTTGTGTTTATATTAATCTTTTTCATTTATTTTTCACATTTTTCAACCACCCATTTCCCTCAGAGAGAATCTTTTATTATACTCTATTATTCCTTGGCTGTTTGGGATGGTGGGTTGTGTGTACTGTATATTATATCTTATCTGGCTTAGAACACTGTTCCAGGCAAGACTTACCATTTTATTATTTTACTGTCCTGTTTTAATCAGTTTCTTGTGCTTCTCCAAGCAAAATTGCTCAGCATTAATCTCTTATTTGTAACATACCTTTGTATCAGAGACAAAAATTTAAATTCACACAATTATAAAAGCTTTCCATAAGATTTTATAACAAAAAAAGAGATAAAGATACAGGCTTAAATAAGAAAAATATTGAGCACTGTCTTTTATTTCATTCCTGTTATGCCTTACACGCACACACACACACACACACGTATGTATGTATGTTGTAAAAAGGTTGTTTAGAGGATATGTGCCATGGAATACTCATTACTGATGAGCATTAGCATTGACTAGCAGTGATAAGGTTGCCTAGTTTGGGTAATAAAACCTCTGCAAGAAAATAACCAAGCTCAGAGAGCATCAACGACCTCTCAATACTCCTTACTAGGAAATATTTGATTTTATCACTTTGGAGAATAACCGGTTAGTCAGTATAAATGGTGGATCCCCAAAGATGGAGAAAGAAACTTAAAACCACGCAAAATTCTTATTCTTATATGGCTGTTCCTTTTAAAAAATGCAATAGTTTACAAAGTAGTAAGAACAGAATGTAGAAGAAAAGGAATAAAAAGCAAGATTATAAATCTCCACATTTATGGCTAGCAATTGTCTTGTTGCAAAGTTCCTTATTTTAAGACAGTTGTGAGAATGCAGCCGATGATGTTTTGGCTCTGTAGTAGTTACTATACCATTTACCTCCCACATTTGATGGAACTTTCAGTAGTAAATTAAGTAGGATCATTACAGGAGAAGAAGCCTGCAATCTGTAGCACCTGTGACATGTTCCAGGCCCCTGAGCTCACTCCCAGCCTCTGGACAGCATACCCTTGGAGGCCCTGGGGTACAACTGTTGCTGGTGAATATGAGTTCAATAACAAAACTCCCCTATTCCAAGACCTTATCAACGAGAATTGAGTTGCCCTGGCCTGCATCACTGAGTTCTGGATGACTTTGAAAGGGGGAGGTTCCCTTCTCAGAGACGTGCCCAGCCAGGTTTAGGGTTTAGGGAAGAGAGGTGGGGCTGCAGTGAGCGTATGAGATTCTCTTCTGGCTTTCAGGGGCCTTGCTCCACTAGTGTCTGGTTGTGAGACCCTGTTTCTGAAGCTAGGCTCATGGTGGCACTGTACCAGACTCCCTGCTGCATGGCAACCATCTTGCTTGAACTCCTGGAGGCCCTCTCAGTGTTGCAGTGGAGTTCCCCAGGCAGGCTTATGGTCCTGGGGGACTTCAATCTTCCCTACCTGGATGGAAGAGGCCCTGAAGTTCAAGGTCACCATGGCAGCCCTGGGCTTATCCCACGTTATCGGGACTGCAGTGCTAGAATTGAGGCCCGACTCAGGACAGTGGTAACATGCTGAATATGATCTTCTTGTCACAGCAAATGTCAACACGATCTGTTCAGGAATCGGTTCAGGGGTGGGCTTCGAATATTTTAGCAAAGGATTCTCTGCCCAGTTGCTTGGTGGGTGTGGCCTAGTCGGCCTCCTGCACCATGGGGGAGCGTTTTTGCCCTCCTCGGGCTCCGAAGGTTTTCCTCGAGCCTCCGGGAGGACAAAAATGGCCTCCCTGGGCTCTGGACTCCGTCTGGAAGTCAGAAACGGGGCTATTTCTGGCCTTCCTGAATTTTCAGGAGGTCTGTTTTCACCCTTCCTGAGCCTCTGCACTTACCTGCAACCAAAATGGGGTTCGTGGGGACTTCTGGGAGGGGTGGGGTAGGGTGGGGCAGGACCAGCCAGGAATGGGATTTGGGGGTTCTCCAAACTGCACAGAATCTTAACTAGAGGTTCTCCCGAACCCCTGCGAACCCCCAGCAGCCCATCCCTGGATCTGTTATTATCCCCCACTGTCACTGTCAGGGTCAGATCATGCCCCGATGTCCTTGAGATTCTATTATTGTATGCCTACCTTCTCTGCAGAGAGTCCAGACCACTTGATGGACCTGAATGAGTTGCAGTGGGAATTGGAAGATATCCCAAGCGTTTTGCTGCATAGTCCTACCAAAACTATAATTACATTCCAGGATCAAAGGGCAGCTGAGGCTCTGGACAAGATTTCACCTGTGCTGCCTCTCTTGACCCTTTGCTCCTGATACATATCTTGGTTCACAGAGGAGCTGTAGGTTCTGAATAGGGGTTAGAGATGCCTAGAGTGCAATGGGAGGAAAATGAGGGATGAAATCTGACCAGATAATGACTTAGAGCTGCTATTAAGGTCTATCTCTTCATTTCCAGATTTTGCTGGAATCTCTGGACTGGGCTTCAGAAACGAATAAATCCTATGGTAATCTTAGGAAACAGAAGGTAGGTTAGAAATAAAACAAAATGGAGAATAGCAAGCAAAGGAAGCAGAAAAAGACTGGTCTTATTGTTAGTATAAGCAGAGCACAACCCTACATTCTATCATTTCATCAGATTGCTGCCTTGACCCTGTCATAGGGCAAGTTCTGAAACCTACCATTCAGTAGGTTGGATTATATGAGAAGCAGCACAAATGGAAAGGAAGGTTGTAGTTTTACTACAGCTCCCAGTTTACTACAGCTCCCTGTTTATCCCTGTAATTCTCAATTCTCTGGTATCTCCAGAACGTGGAGAGACAGACTCCTATCAGAAATTCTGGAGACTCTCTACAAGTCATTTAATATATAGTCAGAAAGTCCAGTGGTGGTGACTCATCCCCTTCTTGGTTAGAGATAGGAATTCACCAAACTAGGAAGTGCAAAAAAATATTCAGGAAAATTGTTAATTGTAAATCTTCCCCACACCTTTGCTTCATTGCAAACTGCCAGAAAACAAGTTCATATTTTAACATTTTCTCTATACTTTATGTTTCTAAGCAACTGTGGAGAACCATCCACTTTGCCTACTAAGGGTCTGGTTGAATATGATTAATGAAACACAGTAAATATTACATACAGGAACAGCAATACTAATTCATTTTTCTGTTAAAGACACTTATGATGAACTCATGCAACGTTGCAACTAAAGTCAAAATAGCTTTAAATGCCTTCTATTTTGGGGCGTCATAGTATTTATAGCACTGTAGCCCAATAATCACACAAATGTTTTAAAGCTTCAAAAGAAGGGAAGGAAGGAAAATAAAGATTTCCTGTGATGAAACAGAGCAGCGGTGGGCCACGGCCTGCAAGAAAATTTTGGTGGGCCGCAGAGAAATCTCACCCTCAGAGTACCCCCCCAAAGCAATTAATCCTGGCTACCTGGAAATACAAGGCTGCACCGCCCACATGGCCCATGGGAACCCTCCCTGCCTACTCACTCCTTACCCGGCACACTTGCCTGCTAAATTGCTATTTTTCCGACTATCGGCTTTTCTGCTGTGCCGGGATTTAGATTAGCTAGGAAGCAGGAAATGGTAGGATTTTTTTGCTTTCTAGCTAGTATTTAGATCTTCGGCTCTGCTTTTAAGCACTCAGACTCCCTTAGGACTGAAGGTTCTATTATTCAGTGCAGACTCACAGCAAGCAAATTTTATGTGACAGACTGAGCTAGCCAATGGCAGATAGATAGATCACTGAATGATTCTGTGAGCAACTCAATCTGCCTGCCTGCTTTGCCTGGTTTTGGGAAAAAGTTGCTCTTTTTTTATAAAAAAAATAAATCAATATTTACATACATGGTGTGTTGTGAGTTAATTTTGTGAGTTTGTTTGCTAGCAAATTCTATGCGACAGACTGAGCTAGCCAATGGCAGATAGATAGATCTCTGAATTTGTGATTCTGTGAGCAACTCAATCTGCCTGCCTGCTTTGCCTGATTTGGGGTAAAAATTGCTCTTTTTTATAAAAAATTCAAAATTATATATTTATATTTATATAAATATTTATAATATTTACATACAAGCCATGCCCAGCCAGTCACATGCCCACCAAGCCACACCCACAAATTAGGCCATGCCCACAGAACCGGTTAGTGGTCCCTGGGTTTTAAAATTATGAGTTTGGTGGTCCCTGAGGTCCAAAAGGTTGGCAATCCCTGAAATAGAGTCAAGTTCCAAATGATACTTTCTTTTCCATATAAATCTGGTAATTATTTTCAAACTAGAATCAATGAATGCATAAATTCCCTATTTGTTTTTTTTTACCCAAGGGAACAAAAATAATAATCATTTTGCTAAAGTGGTAGGAGGCAAAATTTAAGCAGGAAGCCAACTGTTTTGTATTTTTTTTTCAGGCCATTTGATATAAATAATAGTCCCTTTAGACTTCTAAAAGAAGTGATTTTGGAATTTAGTCTAAAATTCTTAATTATTTCACAGACCTGAATTGCTGAAGCACAGTCCTCATGTTACAAAATGGCCTCGGTAGCAATACTTCGGATAGTTGCCACTGCATTACTGTGTGAAGCAAAACTAAATCCACTGCCAGCATAAGCTGTAATTTGCTCAAATAAGTTGAAACTGGGAGACATAAATGTAAACTTTGTGTGAATTTCCACTTAATAAAAGAGTGCAAGAATCCCTTGCAGCAAAGATGAAAAGTCTTGTGACATCTTAACATCTGACAAATTTATTATCACATAGACTTTCATGGATCACAGACCGTTTTATCACAAATCTTTCCATTTCCAGAGTGCTCAAAAACTTGGGACGAGGGATGGCATGATAGCAGTGTTCCAATATCTAAGGGGCTGCCACAAAAAGAGGGGTCAACCTATTCTTCAAAGCATCTGAAGGCAGAATAAGAAGCAATGGATGGAAATTAATCAAGGAGAGAACTAACTTAGAAATAAGGAGAAGTTTCCTGATAGTTAGAACAATTAATCAGAGAAACACCTTGCCTCTAGAAGTTGTAGGTGCTCCAACACTGGGTGTTTTTAATAAGACAGTAGACAACCATTTGTTCGAAATGATATAGGGTTTCCTATTTAAGTAGTGAGTTGGACTAGAAGATCTCCAAGATCCTTTCCGATTCTGTTGTTCTATTATACTTTCTCAACTGAGGCGAATTGCTGGAAGTAGTGTTCCTTCCCCAAACTGGTGCCTGCCTTCTTCGTGATCTCACTTGTGGAGATGGGAATTGTAGAAGTTGGGGCTATCCTTGAAGACCTCCAAGAAGCTTCAACTGTTTCAGAATGCAGTGGCCTCAGTATGTGTCTGCTTTGCAAGCTAAACTGGTAGCTGGTTTGCCTCCAGATGTCATTCAAAGTGCTCTAAAGCTCTACATGGCATAGGGGTTGGTTTCTTGAGAGACCATCTGTCTTCCATAACATCTACCTAACCAATTTGATTCTGAAGGGTAGATACACCCCAAGTTCCTTAAACATTGACAACTCTCAGGCAGGGGTGGGATTCAAATTTTTTAACAACCGGTTCTGTGGGCGTGGCTTAGTTGGTGGGCATGGCTTGGTAGTCATCTGACTGGGTGGACATGGCTTGGTGATCATGTGACAGGCTGGGTGTGGCCAACTCAATATCACTCACTTTGAGGCACGCATCTCCTCGCCTGGCCTTTCATGACTGTGGGGATGCTGCAACAGTCGTAAGTGTGAAAAATGGTCATGTCACTTTTTTCAGTGCCATTGTAACTTTGAATGGTCACTCCACACAAGCAAAGTACCAGGAAAGGAGGGGGAAAAAACTCCAGAGACGTTCCTGAGACAGTAAGTCTATCCTGCCAAGAATGTAATAAGGGTTAACAGAGAGGCAGTTTCTGTAAGCAACACCAGAATGTTTCCTTCCTGCCTTCCTTATAGGATTAGGCCAGTAATTTCTTCTAACAATTGGTTCTCCGAACTGCTTAGAATGTTAACAACTGGTTCTAGCGAATAGGTACGAACTGGTAGAATCCCACCCCTGCTCTCAGGTTCCTGAAAGTGCATTTTCTCTCATAGCAGCATTTGCCCTTTGGAATGAGGTTACTCCTATGATCCAGATTGTCCCCACTCTGCTGTTGTTTAGAAGAGCTTCAAAGACCTGGCTTTTCACCTAGGTTTTTGGTGAGGGGATGTGAGACTCACCACTTCATTGCGCTTGCCAGTTTTTACCTTTGTCTTTTATTATTGTAATTTGTTTGGTTGTCATTAGCTAGCTAGAATCATTAAGAGTCAGATGGTATACAAGTTCAAGAATTATGGTCTCACAGCAGTCAGATGTTTAGGCTGGATTTTGTACTTTTATCCATTTATCAAGTCCTTCCCAATGACCTGGGATAGATAGATGTTGCTGTTGGATGTTGTTAAAGGTATCAATTGCCTTTCATAATTGCCTGGTAGTGATTTTGTGAATGTCTTTAGTGTTCAAGTGATGCTCCAATGTTTTGGGATTGCACCCAAGGAGCCAATTAACTATTGGTACTACCTGTGCTTTCTTTTTCCACAGTTGTTCTACTTCCACAATATTTGCAGGTCTTTTATTTTGCGATTTTCTCCAGTTCTTTCTCATATATCCTGCTATTTTTAGGTACTGCAACATCTACTATCTAGACATTTTTATCTTTCTTATCACCAATAGTTAAGTGTGGGGTGTTGTGTGCCAGATGCTTATCTGTTTGAATTCCCAGAGCATTTTAACTTCTTCATTTTCTACTGATTTGTTTATTTTGTGGTCCCACCAGTTTTTGTTTGCAGGCAAGTGCAAGCAAAAATTCTTACAGATATTCCAATGCATCCTTGTTGCTACTTTGTCATGCTGTTGTGTTGGTCAGTCTGTGTGATCATTCAGCAGGTAATCACATGGTCCACTATTTCTTCAGTTTCTTTGCAAAGAAGGCATTTGCTGTTAGTTGTTGTCTTCTCAATTCTGGCTTTATATGGATTTGTTCTCAAGGTTTGGTCTTGTGCAGCCCTTGGTATCTTTCTTCAGTTTTCCTGTTCTCAGCTTTTGCCAGGTCTTGTTATTACTAGAAAGAATCTGAATTTTAAAAGAAAGCAATCTACTCACTTGTTGCAAAGATGGCTTAGTTGAGTTCTTCAGTTTTAATATCCAAACTGGCTTCCACTAACTTTCCCCCATCTCCCAAGGTATTTCAATGTGTTGATTTTGACTTGTAAAGCAACTTGAAGCCCAGATACCTTATAATTTGAGACAAAGATTAATTTGGAGTTCTTTTTTCCTCCTACAGTTGCAAGCAATGTGATTAGAAGTACCTTTATGCACAACAGCTGTTACACAGCAGGACATAAAAAACATTTTGTTCAATGGAAAAAGGCCACAGTATTTCAGAGTTTTGAAAGGGATGTGATAAATATACTCCTTTCTTCAGTCTTGACATCTGCTCTAACCATAGTGAAATTTGAAGGTGGTCGCAGTGATTCCAAAACTAGAGGAAACATTGTACCTGATATTTTAAAAAGATCGAAGAAGCTAATCTATATCTAAGGGTGTCACATCACCTTCAAACTCTTAAAAATGGTTGCTTGTGATAGAAGATAATCTTTCCCATTTGTCTACAGGTAGTCCACAGCTTAGCCTGGAGATTCCAATGCATCCTTGTTGCTACTTGTTGTAAGTCATAATTGTCATAAAGTGGGCTACCATGCTCCCAGATCTGTTTTGATAACCATTTTTTGTGGTGGCTGTTAAGCAAATGCCATAGCTCAGTGTTTCTCAACCTTGGCCACTTTAAGCTGTGTGGACTTCAGCTCCCAGAATTCTCCAGCCACCTTGTCTATAGGTAGGGGAATTCTGGGAGTTAAAGTCCACACAGCTTAAAGCAGTCATGGTTGAGAAAACACTACCATAACTGTTAAGCGAGCCCAGTGTTCACTGTGGGCCAGTTTTTGCCAGAAACTGGAAGTAAATGCCAGTTTCTATGGTAGCAAAAACATCATGACTTATGGTCATTTGACAGTGCGGTTATTACAAATGACTGAAAAATGTGATCTGGCTGCCAAAATGCAATCGTATGAACACGGGGACATCAGTACTTCAAAACTGGGGTCTTTTTTGATGCAGATCCATCATAACTTGAACAGTAACCTGTACATTTGTCTGATAAGTTGCAGTCACGCTGTACACTGCAATAGTCAAGAGAATTAATCCAAAGCAAAATCAAAAGACCTTAGATTATAAAAGTTGAATTCTGCTGCAGTAGTCTCTGTCTCCCTTGGATTCCTGAGAAGTCTGGATTTTATTTTAATGTTTGATTTGCAAATCATTATAAGTCTTGTCCCTTGAAAATGGAAAGGGAGTGAAGGAGAATGCGTAGCATGATGGAGAAGGCAATAATTGGAAAGTCTTCTTTGTCTTAGACTGGACTCCCATAAGGTTACTTGGATATGCTGAGAAGTAGTTTGTCATCGGCTCCTTGTGGGTTTATTTATTTATTTAGCATATGGCAAATACATGGACTTATAGTGGTTCAGATGTTAATGTCCAGGGTGGGTGAATTCAGAATGTGATGGAGCCAACCATCGAGAGCGCTTTCTTGATGGTAGTTGAGTGCTCTTTCACCCTTGGGGCTTTAGAAGGCCCATTTTGTTCATTTTTAAAATTTATTTATTTGTCAAGTATGTATTAAATAACAGGTACAAGTATAAACATGATTATTAATACATGAAATGGATACGAATAAAAGGGAATATTAGGACAGGGATGGCAGGCACGTTGGTGTGCTTATGCACACGCCTTAAAGACCTCTTAGGAATGGGGTGAGGTCAACAGTAGATAATCTAAGGTTAAAGTTTTTGGGGTTTAGCGAAGAAACCACAGAGTCAGGTAGTGCATTCTAGGCATTGACCACTCTGTTGCTGAAGTCATATTTCCTGCAATCAAATTTGGTGCAGTTTTCCTTGAGTTTGTATCTATTATGTGCTCATGTGTTGTGGTTGAAGCTGAAGTAGTCATTGATGGGTAGGACACTGCAGTAGATAATTTTATGTACTACGCTTAGGTCGGACTGAAGGCGGCATAGTTCTAAGTTGTCTAAGCCTAAAATTTCAAGTCTGGTAGCATAAGATATTCTGTTACAAGTAGAGGAGTGGAGGATTTTTCTCATTATCCGTTGCCATGTATTTAGAGAGTCTGGAGTTCTACAAAGATGTCTGACTGCCAACTGTCGTTAACTGCCAATTCTTCAATGTAGTCTGGCTGCAGATTGTTTTTAGTCATTTGGTTTACACTACCATGCTATCCAGGGTGCACTTTGAGGAGGCGAACTAGCATCACACCCCGCTCCTTATGGAACATTCCAAATACAGGTATTAAGAGAGGCGCAGTGGTTAGGATGCAGTATTGCAGGCTAATTCTGCCGAATGCCAGCAATTTGATTCTCACAGGCTCAAGGTTGAATCAGCCTTCCATTCTTCTGAAGTCAGTAAAATGTGGACCCAGATTGCTGGGGGCAATATGCTGACTCTGTAAAACGCTTAGAGAAGGCTATAAAGCACTGTGAAGTGGTATATAAGTCTAAGTTCTATTGCTGTTAAATAGGTCCAATTCTGCTTAGGAATTTTGAGATCAGTCGAGGTCAGATAGGTTCAACCATCTAAAAGAAGGTCTTGTTAAGTTTGAGGCATGGGTTTAATGAACGGAGACCAGACTGTAAACCGTGAACTTCAGCTCTTTATTCACAAGCATGACAGAGACAAAAAAAACCCGGCTAGCAGTCACTCTTTTATAGAGTAAGCTGCTATCCGGATAACCAATGGATAGCGTTATAGCGTTTGAATCTTGGTGCGGCCCACCAACAGCCAATCAGATTGCTCAGAATGAACCAATCATAACTTGCCATTATATGGCCAATAGGAAGTGCAGGATTACGATCCTGCTATGCAAATGAATCTTTATTAAATACATTTCTTTAGTTCACAACAGGTCTCATTAGTTTTTTTTCCCCCCCCTAATCATTTCCCCCATAAAGCTCCATTTCTGCATTTCAGCTGAGCATGTTCTACCTGTATGGAAGACAGAGCTAAGGGCAAGTCTGGAATCCTGAGGGAAAGACAATGTGGATTTTGGATCAAGGGAGGCTGCGTCAAAAGGGGCAGGGCAGCATAGGAATACAGTAATTTGGGATTAGGCCTGACTTTTTTGTGTGGGCTTTTTTTGTGTGCTTCAGGGAAGTTTGTAAATACTAAAATAAAATCAGTTCTCAGAAGCAAGGTAGTGGAGATATGTTCATTCACAATTCTGTTTTTTCTAAAATGAAAATATACGTTAGCAAATTTCTGTGTTAAGCTTTGCGAAGGATAAAGAGGCAATGCGGCTGTTTCAGCCAAAGGTGTTTGCTTCTTGGAACAAGGCTTAAGAGAATAAAGAAAACACCAGCTAGTCACACAATCCTCACAGGACATACTGGCTGAGGATTACAATATGTGAGTCAGGAAGCCTGATGATCCTGCAAAGGTCATCAAGAAAGCATCAGGTTAGTATAGTCCAGAGGTGGTATTCAGCAGGTTCTGACCAGTTCTGGAGAACCAGTAGCGGAAATTTTGAGTATTTTGGAGAACTGGCAAATACCACCTCTGACTGGAGGTTTTACAGTATCCTTCCCCTGCCACGCCCACCAAGCCACGCCCACAGAACCGGTAGTAAAAAAAATTGAATCCCACCACTGATGTAGTCCTTTCAATAATATTTGAAGACTCCAATTTCTTATTTGATATTTGAATGAAGATTCATTTTATCCTAATTTATGGCCCTGTTTGGACAGTAACCAATCTCTAATTCAGTCAGAGCCCTTTACTAATAATTCTAGAAGGCAGAAATCAGATCAGAAGCCACTATTTTGTGAATCAGAGTCACTGTAATGGAAGAGCTTGATTTTTCATCAATCTTTTCTGTACAGAATTTTTTTTCTGAATAATATAGGTTAAAAGTCAATAACAGAACAGAATAAAACAGAACAGAACAACAGAGCTGGAAGGGACCTTGGAGATCTTCTAGTCCAACCCCCTGCTTAGGCAGGAAACCCTACACCACTTCAGACAAATGGTTATCCAACATCTTTTTAAAAACTTCCAGTGTTGGAGCATTTCCAACTCCTGGAGGCAAATTGTTCCACTGATTAATTGTTCTAACTGTCAGGAAATTTCTCCTTAGTTCTAAAGTTGTTTCTCTCCTTGATTATTTCCACCCATTGCTTCTTGTCCTGCCCTCAGGTGCTTTGGAGAATAGCTTGACTCTCCAAAGCACACAAGAGTAATATAATATAAACAACTGGTATAGGTGTTTTCAGGATACAACCAAATTGGTAAGATTAGCTTAACCCCATGATTAGGTCTGTTTAGGGTTAATTTTAACCACTTAATCACAGCCTAACTAAGTCAAGTAACGTGGGGTTTGTTTGTTTTTTGTATTTCCACAAGGCACAATTACTCTATTAATCCTTACATATGTTGTAGAATAGATTCTATCTATATAAACTAGTCATATCAGATTGGCTTTCTATTTCTACTGCAATAATGCAATTATCCTAAACCACACTGAGCCGCTGTGGACTTACAATTAAATAAATACAAGCAGGACAGGATGAGCATTGCTACTTTTGAACTTTAGTGTTGGAGATGAGTCCAGAGAATACTGTGGATAGCAAACAAAATAAAGAAATGGATCATTGAGCAAATCAACCCAGAGTGCTCAATAGAAACACAAATGACCAGGCTCTAATTATCCTTTCTTTCGGCAAATTATGTAAAGACATAGTTCACTGGAGAAAGCTCAGATGCTGGGAAAGGTAGAAGGGAAGAGAAGAGAAATAAAACCAGCAGAACTGGATGGATTCAGTTTACAGTGGTGATGAGTCTATCATTAGAAAACCTGAAAGACCAGGCTAGGAATAGATACCCATGGAGAAAATCTATCTGTGTAGTCACTGAGAGTAAACACTGACTTAGTGGCGCATAATCATATTCTAACCAGAATGAACTGTGGCTTGTATTTTGTCTGGTGTAACTCTCGTGCATGCTCCAACCTGTAGAAAGTCAGTTCTATGCTTCTGCTTTCCACCAGCTTCATTTCAGCAGTATAATTTTCAGCAAGAGGGGAATAATTTTATTGCTAAACAATGAAAGGTATGGAAACACTGCAAATCTATGGGAATGTCCCCATATGTCTATCAGTAAAAATGCTGAGAAAGGTAGAAGGAAAGAGAAGAGGAAGAAAAGCAGATTGTTTCTCTGATACAAAGGGTTTGTTGCTATGACAAAATGGTAGTTATGTGGCATCCAAATAATACAGTTCCACTGTGTCCTGGTGTCACATTTGGATTTTGGTTTTAACGATTTGACCTATACTCAGTAAACCTCTCTAGGATGTCAGTAGACAAAGATGGACAGAACGTTGGAAAAGCAAAGAAAAAATTAATCCTAAGGCGGAAGACAATGACAAATTTGGACAGGATTGTGAAGGATAAGGATATTTCAATGACAGGAGAGATCAGACTAGCTAAAGCAATGGTCTTTCCAGAGGTAATGTATAGCCTTGAAAGTTGGGCACTTAAAAAAAAAAGTGAGAGAAAGAAGATAGATGCCTTTGAATTATGGATTTAGAGATGTTTACTAAGAGTATCATGACTCCAAGAAGAGCCTATCAATCACTTTTGGAGCAAATAAAGACTGACTGCTCCCTTGAGGTGATACCAGCAAATAGAAACTCACATATTCTGGATGTGTAATGCAGGTGGACAAAGGAGTAGAAAAAACAATTATGCTTAATAAGCTTGAGGGAAATAGAAAAAGAAGACAGGTAATTAGACAGATTCAAAGCATCATTGAGCTGTCCTTAACTTTGGTCTAAGTTTTATTTTAATTTTATTCTACAAAGTATTGATTGTTGAATTTATACCTGCCTGCTACTGGCCTGCAAGCCCAAAGCAACTTATAACATTAAAGAACACTAAACTTCAACAATTAAACAGTTAATTGCAGCACCGTAAAGAAAACACAACAATAGTAAAATCATGACAATAAAAAAAACCAATCATACACAACATAAAACCAGCAAAACAAAAAGATGCACAGGAAATGTTTCTTCATAAAAATAGAGATTCAGGTTTCTTTTCCAATCAGACAGTGAATAAAATGTGGAATAGAGAATATTTATTAGAAATCTGGCTTCTATGTTCCAAAGGCATTACAATAATTTATTTAGGAGGTATCACTAAAGCAGGGATCACAAAATCCAAAACAGCCCTCTTTGAGGGCAAAAAGTTGGTTAAACAGGTGAAAGAAGGGCCCTAATCATCTTGCTCACCTGAGTACTCAAGATAGTGGAATCAAAAGCACCCCAGCCTGAAAATCTTGCCTTTCAAGGGAATGCAACCCCATCAAGATCTGTTCCCTCCAATCAGAATTATTTCTGACTACCAAACCAGTGGTGGGGTTCAATTTTTTTTACTACTGGTTCTGTGGGCGTGGCTTGGTGGGTGTGTCTTGGTGGGCGTGGCAGGGGAAGGATACTGTAAAATCTCCATTCCCTCCCCACCCCACTAACCTGCTTTCCAACTCCGTTCTCCTGTGCAGGGCAACAAAAGAAGACCCAGCCAATCAGCAGAGAATAGATGAGGCAGAGAATAGATGGGGACAGGGCCAGTCAGAGGTGGTATTTGCCAGTTTTCCAAACTACTCAAAATTTCTGCTACCAGTTCTCCAGAACCAAGGAGGCTCATTTCAATTTCATTGTACACATGTTGGGCATTGACAATAAATGTTTGATTTGATTGATGATTCTCCTGAGGCTTCAAATAAGATACAGGTAGTCCTTGACTTAAAACACTTTATTTATTGACCTTTTGAAGTAACAACGGCACTAGAGAAAAGTGGCTTATGACCATTTTTCACACTTATGACCATTGCATCATCCCCATGGTCACGCGATTTACATTCGGATGCTTGACAACTAACTCACGTTTATGTCGGTGGCAGTGTCCCAGAGTCTTGTGGTCCCCTTTTGCGACCTTCTAACAAGCAAAGTTGATGGGCAAACCAGATTCAACTAACAACTGTGTTACTAATTTAAGAACTGCAGGGATTCATTTAACAAACATGACGGTTGAAAAGTCGTAAAATGGGGCAAGACTCATTTAGCACATTTTTCACTTAGCAACACAAATTTTGGGCTTGATTGGGATTGTAAGTTGAGGACTATCTGTGTTGAACAGGGGTCCTCAAACCTGGCAACTTTAAGACTTGTGGACTTCAATTCCTAGAATTCTGGGACTTGAAGTCCACAAGTCTTAAAGTTGCCAAGTTTGGAGAGCTCTGGTATTGAAGAACACAGGAAAACATTCTAGGGGTAGGAATAGAAGAAATATCTCAGTACTAACATCTGGAATCTGTCCTCAAGATATGATTGGGACCAAGCTGTGACTTTTAACCCACAACTCCATCAAGTCTTCATGATTGATGGTATCAAAAGTGATTGTGAAATCCATGAGCATGAAGAGGCGCACGTTCTATGGTCATGCCTCCTTAAGAGATCACTCATCTGGGTGACCAAAACTATCTCAATGACATACTCCAGCCAGAAGCTGGACTAAACTGGATCTCGGTAATCAGTATCATACAGGAATTCCAAGAATGGCCCAGCCACCACCTGATCAACTTCCTTGGTGAAGAATAGTAACATAGAAACTGTTCTTGTAGCTGTTGAAAACAGGAGAATCTAAGTAAGTTATTTTAATTGGGAAAACACTCTTATCTGTTTCAAGGAAAATGGCAACAACCCCAGAAGAGAAAGACGCTAGTAATTGAATTGCACCCTAAGTAGATTCATCCCAGTAAGAACCAGTCAAGATAAGAAGAAGGCAGAAAGGCAGGAAGAGATCTGAGCTTCGTAAGCACCCTGCCCATATCTTCAAGGGAAACTGGTGAGAATTGAAGTCAGACAAGCTAATGTGTTGCTCTCCTCCCTGCTGTCTTCATTAATAGTATATTCAGTCTGCTTCCAGACAGAAGTAACTTCAAGTACAATCTTGCAAAGCCATCATAGTTGATCTTTGTAGGTGTAAGAAAGTCTCCCACCACTATACGTCAGCCTCTGCCCAGGAAAACAGTTTTCTGGAGTGATTTTCAGCAGATGTCATGATGGACGAGAAAAACAGACTTATTACTAAAGACAGGTGAAAATGCCAAGCATTCATCTATATAGAGTCATCTGGAGCTTGACTTTTTAACATCTCTTTTTTTTAAAGTTTCCCCTTTAAACCATTTCAGTACTCTCTGATATTAGACTGCCATCTACAGGAAATTCCAATAATTTCATCTAAACAACATAGCCCCAGTAGTTTATTTTAGAAGCATAAAGTCCATTTTCCATTGTGAAAGTTTGCTTGCCAAAATTCTAAGTTAAATTATCTTCAGGGTATGGTTTAGTTTGGTTTTTTTGATGACCTTACTCCTAGTTACGGCTACTTCAGAATTTGTGTGTGTGTGAGATATAAAACAATTGAGTTTGGCATGATTGCAGTCTTAAAAAGCATTCATTTTTATCACAATCCATTTCAATTCTACTCCAGATTTAATCCCTTATGGACTTAATGTAATTTACTCTCAGATAAATATACATAGGGTTGTAACCTATATACCATCCATCAAATACAAAAAGGAAGAAATTCCATCTTAAAATGGATGCAAAATGTTGCATGGTGATAATGTAGCTTAAGAAGTTTGAAAATTTTAACACATTTGATAAACTAACATAAATATCTTCTCTGATATGAGGGGAACAACTCTTCAAGTTGTGAACTGCATTCCTTCCTCCTCCCCTTCACCCCTTTAACAGAACCTGATGGAAGCCGCACCAATTAGCTTTCTCCCTGCAAACCTAAGCATCTGGGGAGGCATAGAGAAAATGGAAGGAGCATCTTTTCAGTTCTTCTTCCTCAGACATTCAGAACAGAAGTAGCATGAATTGAAACGTTAGAGAAAAGCAATGGTAGCATGCATACCTTTCATGGCTTAAGACCAGATTATCTGAGGGACCGTCTCTTGCCGGACACATCCTCCCAAACCACCAGAACAGGGAGGCAAGGAATGTTGCAGGTCCTGTCCCATAAGGAGGTACATCTGGCGGGACTTCTCCATGGTGACTCCCTCCCTTTGGAACATCATCCCTGCAGAAATTAGGCTGCCCCCTATTTTAACATTCTTTTGTGAGGCCCTGAAGACTTGATTTTGTCAGCGGGCCTGGGGAACCTCAAGTGTGATGGGTTATTGGACTGTGTGTTGTTACTGGGGATGGGTAGTTGGGGGTGTTTTTTTTATTATAAAAAATTTATTTGGGTTTTCACACACACAAAAAAGACACAATACAAGTAAAACATCTTTTTTGAAAATAGCATGGTCCCTGGTTGTACTTCTTCATACACACAAACTCAATTTCATGCTCATTTTTGTGTTCTATTCCATATCTTATTACTATTTTACATTTTCTATATAGTTTTTCCCCTCTTTTAATTTTCTTAACTTTATTTTGATCATCTCATCTCAATTCAAATCATTATATTTATACTTTTGTCTGTCCTGCTTCAATTTCATATTATCTTTTCTCATTAAACAAATTTTCTCCTGTAGTTACTAATTGGAGTATGACACCTTTATATCTTTTAATTTTATCCATTCAACTCTTATTTAAACTTCAATGTATACCTTAAGGTTATAACATTCAATATAATGCATAACTTCCAATTGAATTCTGCTTGGTACATTCTTAAAATACACACTATATTCTTTAAAAAAGGATTATAAATATATGTAATTAAAACACTCATTCCATTCCAATTCAATTATATCATTAATATTCATTAAAGTCTTACCATCTTTAACATTTGTTTTCAATTAAATATCATACTTCCTTGGGGACACATTTTATCTTTCCATAATTAAATTTTCCCCTATTTCTCTTCACTTATCTTTTATAAATCATTAAATATTCATTTTATTACATTTATTTATTAACATTCCATTAAATTACAATAACTATTTTATCCATCATTTTAATCATACATTGTTTCATATTTTCTGAAATTATTTCTATTTCTAATATAACAATACTATCTTATGTACCTTTGCAGAATCCCTTTTTCAATTAGATTTTCACCCATTATCTCTAAATGGGCGCTGTTTCTCTATATCTTGTTTCTGTCCTTTATAACTTCTTTTCCTTTCCTTCTTCCCTCTCTTCTTCTCCCTCCCCTTTTTAATTCTCTCTTCTGTATTTCCCTCTTCTGTTGCTTTCTAATTTTATACTTATTTTTCAAACTATTCTTTTTTTGGGTTGTTTTTCCAAATCTTAAACTTTTCATTCTCTTTCCCCTCTTTCCTTTTTTTCCCCCCACATAAAATTACTTGTTCATTATAGATGGCTTCTTTGTCCCAATCTTCTTGTTCTGCAGGCGTTTCTTGTAGGCGTTTCTTCTCATAGTTCCGAATCTCCATTTCTAAGAATTGAAATACAAAGCCAAAAGAACCTCTCCCTTCTTGCGCATCTTCTTTGTACTTTTTAAGTTCCATTTTCAGTTCTTCTAAAAGTGGTGCCATTTTAAACACTTTTAAACAACCACCCGATTGATTTTAGTCATTCAAATGCAATAACCAAAAATCCAGAAATCATCAAGTAATCCAAATACTCCTGAACTGATTCTTCTTACTTCTTTTTTCACTTTCTCTTCCTGGGGTTTTGCTATTTTGTTGCCATGTTTCAGTTAAAATGTATCTTTTAGAAGTCTTGTTGAGATTTTACTGTAAGTTCTTTTTAATTCCAGGCACTCTCCTCCCTTCCAGATCCTGCCCTTTTATTCTTTTTCTCTCCTTTCCTGTTTTCAAAAGCTTTTAAGTATCCAGAAATCTTTATTATCCCTTTGACATTTTATTTTCAGCTTAAATGCCTATTGATGTCAAAATGGATTTTTTTTCCAATTTCTTGCTTAAGTCTGTCAGTATAGGGAAAGGAAGAGAAGAAAAAAACCAAATCCTTTCCCTTTTCTCTCTCCTTCACTGCTTAAAAATCTTCTTTGGGAACAGTGTTTTTTTTAATATAGTTTAAATTCCAGGGTACCTTAATTGTTGCTTTTGCTGTTTGACCCGGTCAACCAAAACTTTCTCTTCTTATCTTCCTCCTGCACATTCTTTTCCGGTCGAGTTCTTCTTTGAGGTGGCCATTTCTGACCACTGCTACAACCGCCTTCGGGAAAGGGAGTAATGGCCAGCTGAGGAAGAGAGATGCGGCTCTCCTCAACCCTGCTGGCAGTCTCCCCGCTCTTCACCACCTCTACGGGGTGGCTTAGCCCCGAAACCAGACAGCTTGGGGCGCTCCAGTGGAGAGCATGGATCGAAACCGCGCAGAGTCACGGTTTCTGTCTGTCGCTGAAGAAGCTCAAACCAGAAGTTCGGTTATTTTTTATTTTTATTGTTTTTTAATTATTTTAATTTTAATTTTTTTCTGTATTGTTTTTTATTGGGTATAAGCCAACTATAGTCACTGTCAGTGAATAGGTGTCTATATACATTTTCTAAATAAATTAATACTTGTGGGACATTTTGGATTGCCATAAATTTCCTTGGATTACAATTGCCAAGGAAAATTCCAATTTGGAGGACCCTAGCCACAATAAAAGCAAATTCTTTGCTCTCTTTGCCATCTGTGGAGGCATAGTTCGGTTAGTCTGCATGCCAAAAACTCTATATTCAATCCCTGGCATCTCTATCTTAAAAGGTCCATAGACCACATGATAGGTAAAATGTCTACAGGCAGAATGAGAAACCATTCCTATTATTAACCAAAGGATGATGATTCTTGGCTATGAAAAAATTAGTCACTGGAAGGATAGGTAATTGGTCTTACTTTGCTTCCTTATGAAGTAAGATTTTCGTCCAGAGATTGTTATTACTTTCTAGCCACTTATAGGCTATTGCAGTTGAGTGCCTACTTATTTCAATTTCTCCCACTGTGGTGTAGCTATCACCTGTTGCCTGATTGCTCCTTGTTTCCTTTCATAAAGAACTTGAGTTTGCATTCTACATTAGCACCTGATGATCCTGAAAGGAAGAATCCTAGAAACTGGATAATGAGAATAAAGTCAAGACCCCTTCACTACCATTGATGGAATTGTTTGATTCAGTTGCCTTCCAGCAAATAAGCAAATTAAGGCATTACATGAATAAATCACAGCTTCTGCCATACTACTGTCAACAAGTCATTCAGCCAAACACTTCCTACAACAGCGTCTCTAAAACTCATCTGAACAATATAGGAAGCACTCCATATCATTATAGCTATTATAGTGATGGTTATGATTATGGCAGGCCAAGGATACTAACGCAAGAAGCAACTTTGCAGAACATGAATAGTGCATTTAAGAGGCTGTTAAAGGTGCACATTATTGATGATTTATTGAGAGTTTTGGCTAATGTGAGTGCCTATAGGAAGAAAAATTTCATCCAAATCTGCTTGAAAGCAAACAGAATGGAAGAATTCACCTGGAAGCAAGCCAGTGTAACAATATTGATAATTCAGAGGAGGAAAAGCATTCAATATTATGTGGGAGGATCATTACTCCTTTTGGAAATGGGAAACTATACTTAAGCTGAGCAGCCACTGTTTCAGAGAAAGTTCAGCTCCCAGGCAGTATCCATACTGTGTTGTACATCAGGGTTTCCTCAATTAACTTTATAAGCTACACCACGCTAGGCTAAAATGTGATAAGTTTAGTGGGAATTCAGCCATAATAAAACCCAAATTATAAAATAAAGTTGCCTGCTGGGAGCATAAGTGGCCAGAACATAGGTTGCAATACGATTAGCTGTAGAAATACTGTTATTCTTCTGCTGCAAATATTGATACTTTTGATAGATTCTGGAGTCTAGCCATTACAAAGCTGTAATGCAAGTTTAAGACTTGTGGACTTCAACTCCCAGAATTCCTGAACTAACATGACTGGAGGAGGAATTCTGGAAGCAGAAGTCCACAAGTCTTAAAGCTGTCAAGTTTGAAGACCCCTGATGTAATGTAACAGAGCCGAAAAGGATTCATTTCAGACTCACAGGTGGGAAATTGATAATTTGGAAGCTATTCAGTTGTGTGCTCTTAAGCCCTAATTTCATTTGACAGTGACAACTTCCAAAAGTAACCACAAATCCTGATTTAGTCTCTAGTTTTGGTTTGGTTTACTTGCACTTAATTTGCACTTTATTACAAAGTGGTCAAGGATAGTATATGCGTATCCTGTCTTTTCTTCTACAAGACTTTTTCCGGTCTGTGGCTCTTCCCTTGCAATTAAATCCAAGTTTCATATAGCTTTTCTAGCAAAATACAAAACAAAGGAAATATGGTGAGCCATTCTACCATTACCATATTGCTTGGATTATTAAGATGGGAGAAATCGATCTCCAAATCCATGGAGTAAACTTTCCAGCCTTTGTGTTGTGTTGTGTTATGTTTCCATTGAATGTGTTGGGACAAGAACTCTCAGAATTCCCAGATGACAGGAAGTTGTTTTGAAAGATAGACTTGGATTTTTTTCAATCAATTGTTGAGAGGTACACCAAGAGGTCTCTTCCTGAAGATCTTCCAGTAGAAGCTAGCTACTCTTCTGGTAGAGATTCTTTAATTTTAGGGCTCCTGATGTGAAAGCTGGTATCTGTGATTGATATGATTCATTTGGAGACCCAGAAAGAAAGAATGAGGGTTAGTTGGCATCAACTGTATTTTTAAAAAGCATGCCTTTCCAAATTCAGGATTCTGTTTTGCTATTGTGATAATAGTGATCATCACTTGCGCTAGCACTTTTTTTTTTTTAATCCTTCAAAATGTAAATTGGGCAGTCATATGTCAAGATGTGATCGTGTTTACATCTAAGGCAGAAATTTAATTGGGCATTTGTGCCAGCATTCAACAGAATTACAGAATAAGAGTGTTGGAAGGGAGGTCTTGTATTCCAACCCACTGCTTAAGCAGAGACTCTGTACCATTTCAGACAAATGCTTATCCAATCTCTTCTTAAAAACCTCCAGTGATGGAGAACTCACAGTTTCTGAAGGCAAGTCGTTCCACTGATTGTTCTCACTATCAAGAAATTTCTCCTTATTTCTAGGTTGGTTTTCTCTTGATTAGTTTCCACCTATTGCTTTTTGTTCTGTCTTCAAGATTATGAGCACCTCAACTTTTTGGGTTAAAAACAAACAAAAAATGTTTTCTATCAAATATTACCAGCCATCAAAATAGAAACCTCTCAAAAGGAGAGTGCCCCTAAATTTGAGGTGTGTCACCATTGCTCCTGCAACTAACAAGTCAAACTTATTTTATAAGCAGCTATTATTACCACATGGAACTTCCAACATTAAGTGGGCTTTTAAAATAGAAATTATCACAGTGCCCTGTTTGTTTTGAGTCAATGACAAAACCAAAGGGTAGACACATCCTATGTTTTGGTACACAAGTAAGGGAATATATAATACACCTTACAATTTCCTATAAAGTGCACCATCTGGTTTTATTAATCTGGATCTTGGAGCAGATGAGGATGGAAACCTAATACATGGAGGTGGCTTTCTAATAGAATATAATATGCACATAATGTATATGATCTATAACTAAAGTCAATGCCAAAAAAGCAATGGAGTGTAGATTGGTCTATAGGTTGGCTGGCAAATAGTTACTGAATTAGAGTTCCCCATTTATAAAGGTATTCACAGAGTTTGAATGATGGCAAACATGAAAAAAATATTATGCCATTGCAACACTTGTTTTATCATTTTAATGGAACTGAACATTCTTTGGAAGTAGATGGAAAGACCGGACAAGGAGCTGGGTGGAATTAAAATAAATAAATAAGTATGAAATAAATTGGCAAAAGGAAATTGTCAGGGAATTGCTAAGAGTACTTGAGAAGGTGCTTGACAATGTTCTGACTGAAAGGTTATAAGAGGTGAGAAAGTGCATAACTGGGGAAGCAGAGTGTGAGTTTTATGTTAGGCTTCCTGCGTGCAGACTCAAGAATGCAATCCATCTGATTGCTCCAATACTTCTTGGAGGAAAGTTACAGCATTCTGGAATGGGCTTTACTACAGCAGTGCTAGTCCCGACTATTCTGAGAAACAGCATCATGGTCAGATATTTCATAATGTATATTAAATTAGGTGATGCAATCTTGATGGCATTGTCACTATCTTTAGGAGTATCAAATTGAATGAATCATTTCCATTTTTAAAATGTCCTCAATCTTTAAAGGTGGCCGAAGCTCGGTTTGGAATCAGTTACCCAAGTTCAAAATCTAGTCCTGTCACTGTGGCCAATATTTTATTGCGTGTCTGAGATAGTAAGGTGGCATAACTTCCAAAGATTGGGGCAAAACTATGCTTAAGCACTGTGAAGCCCTTAGCTATTACATGCTAGGCAAGCAATATTTCTCACACAAAACATGCCAATTTCCTCTCCCTAAATTCTGAGAGTGAACTTACTCTATATACAGAAACTGATATTCTAACAAATCAGATGCCAAGCTGCTATATTTTAAATTAACATATTTTACTATCTCAATCACAGCAATCTCATACAGTAAGTTACACATAAAAATATCTTTAGCATAGTATCACATTTTTCTGAACTACAGGTATTTCATGATAAGTATATACATAGGACTGTTTTATTAAAAGCAAAATAGTTAATCCCTGCTAGGTTCACTGTATAAATTACGTGGCATCACAGTTTTTAGTTAGTGTTATGTGAATAACAACGTGGTATCCAAACAAGAGAAAATTAAAAACTATATAGTATAGCAGCCAGCTAATAACAGCCATGATGCTTTAAAAGGTTGAAGAGAAACTCAATACAACAAAATAAACTATACAAGCAGATTCTTTAGAAAGACTAGAATTGTTTTAAATTTGACATTATATACACATTGTATCTACAGGTATATTATTATACACTGATAAAAGCCCATCTATAATTCTGAAAACCTTAATAACTCACATAAACAGTGCTTCTATTAAGTTTCTTGTTGGTGGGAAATAAAATACTGAATGTAGAAAGCCATTTTGATCTTTTTTTCAGATTTTCTTGAACGTGTATTCTTGTTTTGATACTATTTTGCTGTTGGCAACTTTATATAACAATCGTTTGAAGATGTCATTAATGACAAAAAATGTCAGCAAACGTACAGATATTTATTGAATCCCCTTTGAATTCATACCTGCCCTTGCTAATCTTCTTCCCACCAACCCCTCCCTGCACACTGATAATCACTGGCCATTCGTATAAGTTTCATCACATGAAAGGTAAAAGGATTATATTCTTACAAATCCTAAAATCAACAACCATGCTCTTAAAATGTACAGTTTTAGGTCAAGGATAATGTTCCACAGAATTCAGAATTCAATGCAATGGCATAAAAAGGCTACATAAATGTTAGGAGTGACACCTTGATACACTTTGGAACTAGATTAAATTATGCATTTAAATCTACCTCCAGGATAGAGAAATTTTAATGGCTGGCAACAGCATGAACTCCTCTCCTCATTTTTGTTTTAATACAACCAAATTGTAGTGGAGTGCAGCTATGTGGAGTCTATGTAAACTTACTCCCAAATGTGTGAATGAGAGACAGCATAAGTAAATGTGTGTGTGCTTAACTCTTTCTAATATTGAGTTTAAAGAAAGTTATGTATCCAACTGTTTCTGATTCAGGAAGCAAAATTTCATCTGGTTGAAAGGAATAAAGAATTGATTTCTAGGAACAAGTCTGTATAACAATGGCAATATGCTGCAGGTCAAATAAAGTACAAAGTAAAATGTTATCTGAAGAAATAACCCAGAGAGTTCAATTACTAGTACATGATCTTACCCATTTTCAAAAGACCACATATTGAATATATTTATTAAAATAAATTACTTCCAAATTAACTAATTATAGTAAAATAAGAATCTGATACATGTGCAACAGAAGAATTATCACTGATTATTAGAAAACAGAGCACTCCAGGCATAATGTAACTTATACAAAGTGATATCTTTAGAATACTAGAACAGTCAAACAAGAGGATATTTTGGCAATGTGGACAGTAAACACTCGGTTTAAAATTTAATGTTATATTTTTGAGAGAGAGAATCTTGGAAAGTTCGCAAAATGATGCCATCCATGATTTCTCTACTGGAACCTAGGAAATGTAAGTAAAACTTCATTTTTGTTTTTAAAAAAATGGGTGTGGAAGGGATGAACTAAGAGCAAACATATATGTGCATGTTTTGTATAAACTTCAAACAATTTTACAATGATCTAAACATATGTTGTTCTTGGTTCTTAAGTTGCCCTTTTAGTTATTATTCTGGTGCTATGTTACATAAATGAAGCAAACACAGCAATGAGAAAGAGCTATGATTTTTTTTTTAGTAAAAGAAAGTAAATTGATTGCCTGGTTCTGAACAAAACAAAAAGAAGTGCCTCTCTTCCTCATCTAAATGGAAAAGCAACTAAAGGTTGCCTAAAAAGAATAGCAGCATCAACTTGACCATAAACATTTATAAAAACCACATCATTGGGATTGGCACCTATGCTGTATACACTATTAATAGGGCATGTCTATTTCTCTTCTCTTAAAAGTTTGCTAAAATATTTATCAGCATATTTGTGTTTTTAGCCCTTTTGCCCCAAAATAAAGGATTCTGAAAAAATATTTTCTTCAAAAAAAAATTATCTATAAACCAGGTGCGAGAGCTGGTTTGATTTGTAGTTTAACTGATTGTTTGGCAAGAATCTGTGAACCTCACTTTTTCGACAGCAGGGATCATAATAGTAAGCATTGAGGCAAGTATCACAGGAAACTTTAGAACAATAAGTGCATGTGTTGGCAGCTCCTGAACGGTTGCAAAAGCCACAGCGAGAACCCAACGCTTTGGATTTCGAACTGTGAGATGCTCGCTCTTGAGTCTGTAACATATATTGTGGCTTCTCCCTTCCAGAAGATCCAGGTGTACTTTCACTTGAAAGTGATTTGAGTGAATAGTTGCTTTGTTTTATTGCTGGATATTCTTGTCTGCAGATAAGCACATTGTCACATTTTTGGCAAATGGAGGTGCCGCAAGACAATCCGCAATTTTGGCACTTAAGGGAAGAGGTCTCTTTGGCTAGATGGGTACGTTTATGGTAACTTGGATTGGCGTCATTTTTGAGCAGCCACACATCATGCTTAGAGGATTCTTGTCTTTTAAACACGCTTCTAGAATCAGGGTCAGTATATAAATCTAAATCATCTTGAGGGGAATAATAAGTACTAAATGGCATACCTGTTCTTAATATGCCATTGGTGTGGGATGAAATTGGTAAATATTCCTCAGTACATCCATGTGGAGAACTGGACATGGCTAGGAGGGATGGCGAAGGTCGAATGATTTCATCTTTAATGTCATCTTCAGTATCAACCAAAATGGGCTCTTTCCGGAAACTCAATGATGCCATCACAGGTGGCTTCTTACTATCCAAGTAATTATCATACGTGTCCACTGATTTAGAAGATTTGCTAACTTTGGGTTTGAAATAATCTTTAGAGCCTCTTTCACTGGCAGATTTCTGAAGTACCATTCGTGACATGGAAGTGTTTAGATTCTCTTTGCATTCAGCACGGCGTTTCAAAGCATCTGAACAGCCACGAACATCATCGTTGCTATTTTTTCTCTCCTTTACAATGTCAAGTTCAGAATAACCTTTTTCCTTCACCTGCAAGTGAATTTCGATCAACTGTTCACATTCTGTTTTGGCCAGAAACAGTTCGAATGATACCATCTTGACTTGAAATGTATCAACCAGGTCTTTGAGCTTATACATAGTTCCAAGTTCTTGAACGTATCCCATCAAATTTAATATCTGTTTTATATCCTCATCAGATAATGTAGACTTTACGTAATAAACAAAAGGGCCTGTATAAGTCTAAAAATAGGGGAGAGAAAATAATTATATTAATAAAGTCAAACATAATTTTAAGCTGCTTATATATATAAAAAAAATTCAAGAAATATGTTAGAATATAAAGACTTCTTGGGCACTATCCAAACGAATTCTACTGATAAACCATCCAACTTAAACTTAATATCAAATTAATATTAAGCCGTATTAATTTCTATCACAGTACATCAATATCAAGAATACGATAATCAACTTCAGTATTTGGCAAATTGGATAGTGGATTCTAACTGAAGACAAACTCTAGTTTATTCTAGTTATGAATTATCAGTTAATTTTTCGCTCGTATTATTTTTTGTCAGAACCAGAGGTTGCTTGAAGCTTTTCAGTAACTGAAACTCCAAAGAATATTTGACAAGAGGAGGAGGAAAAGAGGAGTTGAAACTTTATAGGTAGTCCTCATTTAGCAACCATATTTGGTACTTGGCAACTCGGTCATTAAGCAAAGCAGTCGCAAAATGAAATTTCAATGGTACTTATGATCATATTTCACTTTTCTATTGCTTTATAGGCCTGCAAAGGTCATAAATGCGAGGATTGGTCATAAAGTTACTTTTTAAATCACTGAAACAGAGAACAATTGCTCAATAAATAATTTGCTAAAGAATATTAATAATCTATATTAGTAGAAGTAGAAATATAGCTTCAGCATAGTTTTTGGAGACTCAGGCCCAAGATAGGATTGGTTTATTAACTTCAGTGTTATAGCAATAGCACTTAGACTTATATACCGCTTCACAATGCTTTACAGCCCTCTCTAAGCGGTTTTACAGAGTCAGCATATTGCCCCCAACAATTTGGCTCCTCGTTTTACCCACCTTGGAAGGATGGAAGGCTGAGTCAACCTTGAGCCTGGTGGGATTTGAACAGCTGATAGTCAGCAGAAGTGGCCTGCAGTACAGCACTCTAACCACTGCGCCACAGAGGCTCTTGGTTGTAAAAGCCATTTAGGATTCTTTTCTTACAGAAGGGACAGAAAACTTGTGGTACTCCATCATCACTAACAAGAGTGGTTTGGGATTGCTAGACATTGAAGCCCATCAGCAACTAGAGCAGTGACCCCCAACCTTTTGACTCCTCGGTTCTGTGGAGAGGTTCTTTTGCGGACTGGAGGGGGCGTGGTTTCACATGCTGCCTGCATCCCATGGATGGGGCTTCACTTGTTTGTGCAGCCTGGTTTCTGGCATGCCGCGGCCCAGGGCTGGTCCATGGACTAGGGGTTGGGAACCCCTGATCTAGAAGGCCATAGGAATTTTTAAATCTCTCCCTTACATGGAAGGATCAGAATACCATTCATTCAATTTTACTTCCATGTAAATGTCAGCATTATCAGGAAAATCTAGGATACAAACATGTTTGCTTCCCTTGAGAAAGTATTGTAGTCCACTTTTTAAAATCCTTTATGAAATGGTTTTGCCAAATAAATAACAGAATACCACCAAATGTGTATTTAAATTTATATTTCTCATTTGCATCTTATTTTTAAAGCATTTTCATTTCCTTTTTAGAACAAAGAAAATAAGAAGCCTGCAAAAAGGGATAGATAACATAATGGCTTGTATTATGAAGCACTGTGGAAGATTCTTCATAAAATTTCCAAGAAATTCAAGCATACTGTACTTAGATCCCAAAATATATTTGTACAGGCGTACCTTTATATTTTTGAATTCCTTCTTCCAAGGGTAAAGAAAAAGATTAATTCCAACTGATTCTAGCACTTCGAATGCATTCTGGAGGGAATGCAGACTTGAAGCTCTCAAGGACCGAAGTGAATTTTCAGCCATTTCATAAAACTTAATTAACCGGAATCTATAAAAGGGATCAATCTTGGGAAAACAGAGTAAAGCTGATGCTGCCATTTGTAGATTGGTAATTGGGCACTGCTTTCTGTCAGAGGTATCCAATTTAGATTCATGGAACTGTACATATTTCCTAAATACTTCGTCTTTGTATTTTGTATCCATCTGGAGTTGGATTTAAGCACGCTCGTGGGCGGCTATCTCATCGCATGCATGGCTCCCTTGGAGCCCACTGATCAACAGGCAATGTAAGACAGCAGCAGAGTAGATTCTAAAAAGGAGGGGAAAAAAAGACAAATTGTATCATAGTGTCATTTACATTTTATCAAAAAGTATTTTCAACTATTATTTTCTGTCCTACAGAACTAAAGCTTCCACCCCCCCCCAAGTTTCATTCTTTGTTTCTATTTATAGACACATTACTTCACATTGCTGTTTTTAAAATGCATGTTCTCGTCACCTCTTTTCTGCTTTTAAATTAATGTTTTTTTTCAATACAAAAAAAAAAATCCCCCCAAAAGAAACAAAAAAAAAAAAAAAAAAAACAACCCCAAAACCCCAGCAGCCCTAAAATGTGTTTTTTATACCACTCCAAGCCATAAAATTCTTTAGAACACTTGTTATTTACATATGAATGCAAGAAAAAACTTAAGTTCGGTTCCAAAATACACCAGAAGAGCAAACAGAGTTGAACTAAAGCTTTTCTGAGGATTCCTTTCATTTCAGAAAAAGAATACAGTATTTCACTTGAATCAGCACAAAGAAACAATGCTGAATATTATCTGGGCCTAAGTCTTGACTGCATGGATTCTCCAGTACTATTGCTGTTTGCACTAAGATACCTGATTTTTATTTCATTTCATACAGGAAAAATAGGGTGAGAAGATACTGCAGAAAGGCAACAAGGTCTACTAATTATATAGCATAGAGTGGTTTCAAAATGTTTGTCCTTAACATGTTCATTCTGAACTGTATTTTACTAATCATCACAACTCGGAGAAAAATGCCTTTAATTGTTATTCTCAATAGAGGTGAGTGTTCATACTTCTAAAATATAGAAGAACTGAAGGTTGCAAAATTGAAAATTTTATCATACCCACACAGAAGTCCCACAAAGTTCAACAGCAATTAGTCCAAGATAACTGCCTTTAAAAACTAAAACCTTACACCTGATTAAAAATCCTGAATAAACACTTTTATTTAAATTGCTTGTATTTTTTTTTAATCTCACTTCTCATCTACAATTTCTAGACTTATCATTCAGATATAGCATCTCTAATGTCTCTAACACTGGGCAGAAATGTGAAACTGATCATAATATGATTACTCAATAAGTTTAAAAGATAGACATTAAAAAGTTTTCCCCTCCCAGAACATAAACACACCCACAAGAGAATTTTTGATGCTGTCTCCAGTACTATGCAACCACTTCAAATATTCAATTCTCATTAAGAAATGTTTGCCAAACAAGTACTTTTCTCTAACCTCAAGTTTCACCCAATTAGAAGGGTAGTATTTAAATGCCTTTCAAATTCTTCATTTAATTAAAGCTTAGTACATATCTGTGGAAAACTGGCAAACTCGTACTTTCCACAGTAACAATATTTTGAATTCCTTATATAACTTTTTCTATTTTTTTAAATGTAGTTCTTTGTCCATTGTTCACAAATATCAGCATACAAAGGAAATGAGAGGGAGTATGATAGATAAACACATGAAGAATGTGCTGCCTAGGTTTATTAATATGATTCTAAAAGTTTTATCTCTCAGCAACATCCATTCTTTCATCCAGACAAACAGCAGACTGCAAAACACAATTTCAAATCTGGTAAACACAATTGTCCACTTTTCCCCTACATATTATAACACTTTGTATTTAACTTGCCACAAACATACATACATACATACATACACACAGAGGCTTAAATGTAGAAGAGCACCTTCATTTTCAAATGAGTATTGTCTGAAACAGAAACATCATTCAAGGCAAAACATTCATTTTTATCACAAAAATTCTTCCTAATAGTGACAATTTTAATTTCTCCCATTTTAACATCTTTTTTAATTTCACTCTTAGTGTAATTATTCTGAAATAATACACAATTCATATTTATCATAATCCCAAATTATTAGGTTATGATAGAAATCTGAAAAAAACCAAAATCACAAAATAGTAAACTATTTCTTTATTGTTGCCATCAAAATTACAGGGCCATGACAGTTGTCACCAGAAGTTAAACATAACTCAAGGGGGAATTTACTATTAGCTAGAATACTGATGGATCAGATCAGAGTTAATATAGCATTTTATGATCCAATACTAAGATGCATTTCAGACTTTCAGAAACACACACCGAGAAGGGTGATAAATCCATTCCACCATTGCTCTGCTGCAACTACAACTTTCTTACAATACTTTTAGAATTTGTTTCTGATTATCCCAACTATATTCTAAAAAACAAACCAATTAACACCTTGTCTAACACTTATCATAGCACAACAGATGGCTAAGCTATCTTGGCTGATTGCAAAAGAGCTAGTAACCAGAGCTGATTATTATTTGAAAAGTAAAGTATTGTATTGACTCCTGATAACTGCCTGGACAAGTCCCTAAAGTTTTTGTGGGCAGTCGACTGGGCATTCAAAGAGTAGACTGAATGAATGCAATGTAAAGCTGAAACATTGGACAAGGCAGTTAAGATGTTCCCCATTCAAGAAGAAACATACCTTTTCCCAATATAACGCTGCACAAAATAACAGAGAACCCTCTTTAATGAAGAGTTTATTAGCTGCAGATTTTATATATATATGCCTCCAAGCACTGAATCAAACCGAACAATGAAAATTGTGATTAGGAATCAACTCTCTATAGGCTCCCTTATATTTCAGGAATATTTAAGGCCCTTAATTTACATCACACAGCTATATTGCATATTGCAATGCTTCTCACCCGCCATCCCTAGTGTCTCCCTTTTTAATTGTCTCCCTTTTTAATTACAATCTCTGTAAAACCCAAAAGAGCGACTAGAAACTCGGAAGGGGAGACAATATTGTATTTATTCACCGGCCCTCCAGACATCCCCTCTTCTGGACTTCTCACCGCTGGACAGCTGAGTAAGAGTCACTCTTTTCCTTGGGGATGCGGGGAGTCAAACCAACCCGCAGCCACATCCAATGACGCTCAAGGCGAACCTACCCGACGTCTACGAGTACAGCCCAGGACCGGTGCCAGGGCCCGATCTCCTGCTTAGCTGAGCCTCTGTCCTCTCTCTTCGCTTCGCGCCCACCGACTCTTCGCTTCTCCCACCATGCGAACTGCGGGAATCAGGCAGCAGCAGCCCACCTAAAACCACCGACCAGCAGCCATCTTCGATACTGGCCAGACCGGAAGGCAACTCAGCACCCGGAAGAACAATCTTCTCTCTCTCTCTCTCTCTCTCTCTCTCTCTCCCGCCCCCACTCTCCCGTTTTCTACAAAAAAACCCGGAAATGGTATTCGTCTTCGTGTCTTGCCCCTGACGCCTTTTTGCTGAGAGCGCAGGCGCAATTTCCCAGGGCTCGCGGAGGTACTGACACGGATGACACACGCGTAAGGCGCATGCGTATGATTTTCCAATCGGTGCCCGCTCTTGCTGCATTTGCTTTCCAAACTGAACGGATGTAAAGCGTTGACTATCCAAGACAACTAAGGATGCATTGTCGCCTACGTTCCTGAGAGTTTCCTAAATCGTCCTATAAGAGGAGCAGATAAGAGCTTCAGTTTTCAGCAACTCTAGCTAAGAATGGCCAGTTAAAAAGGAATTCCGGGACACCAACTCACTTTCTGTGGACTTCTCCAACAGTCCTGAGAATTGCAGTCCAATATCTAATAGTACTAAGATGGAAAAAGAGTGGGTGAAGGTCTGCAAGGCTCTTGATATTTTTTTCTGTGAAAAAATAATATGGATGCCCTTTTCAGAAAAAAAATATTTCTGTGGTAACAGCTTACACTATCTTCTGGAGTCAACCACTTAGCTTTTTGCAAAATAATTGTAATGAGGAAAACAATATATCACACCAGGAATCACTGAGTTACACTAATGACAATATGCATTGTGATATTACAGTGCAAGGTGTTTAATTTATGTATTTCGATCTGATGTTGGGATGCAATCATGAAAATACAGGTTTGTGTCAATGCATATTTTGTTGGGGTTTTTTAAAATATCATAGTTTGCACTTAGAGTAAGGAATAGTGTTGAATCAGAAACAAGTCAACCATATTAACTGTGTGAACCCAGTCTGTTAATGTTTAGAGAATTAAGAGAAAAATACACAATGTAATTATATACAGCAGTTGTATGCATATGGTATTTTTTAACATACTGTAACTTTATATTTTTGTGAAGGGGACAAGTCCTCAAATGCAATTCTGCTGCTGGGGAATGTCCTGGGATGCATTCTGATAGTACACTCTGCAGTACTTATTAGAATGCAGTTCTTTCTGTCTCCAGTCCTGTTCTGGAAACATGGTGAATAGAATGCTTTTTACATTCCTCTCTGCCTTTGGCAATGGTCTTAATCAGTCTTCTCATGCAGTTGTTTTCTGTCAAAAGGATTATTTCACAAACCACTAGAGAAATGTACACAAATGCATGTGGACAATGTACAGGTGTGTGAAAGGAGGACTCTGATTATTGGAGCACTAGATATATTGAGTGAGAGGCCAGTTTGATAGAGTAAGACTGATGTTCCTTACCCCTGGCCATTTACTAGCTTGGATTGAGCAATGATTGGCTGACAGTATCTTTCTTGAGTTTCATACAGACAACTTTAGTTTAGTTTACTTTATTGTCATTGCACCTCGTACAATGAAATCAAACACCATCTTCAGTGCACATCATGACCATGACCATGAAAATAAACACAAACACACATCCTTCACCCTTCGCACATTGAACCAGAAACCCCTGACACCACACCAACACTGCACTTTACAGAATTCAAAAGAGCTACTGCCCTGGGATAGAAGCTGTTTTTCAGCCTATTTGTCCTTGTTTTTATTATTCTGTACTGTCTGCCAAATGGTAATAGTTCAAAAAAAGGGTTCCCAGGATGAGATGGATCTTTGAGAATGTTTTGAACTTTCTTAAGGCAGCGGGAGCTATAAAGCTCTTCCAAAGGGGAGAGGGCAACCAGTGATCTTCTAGGCAATGACATTAACCCTCTGGAGTGCTTTCCTATCTGCCACTGTGCAATTGGCAAACCATACAGAGGTGCAGTATGTTAAAATGCTCTCTATGGTGCAGCGGTAGAAGGTCACCAGCAGTTTTTCATTCAGTTGTTGTTTTCTGAGAAGTCTCAGGTAGTATATACTCTGCTGGGCCCTTTTGACCAGACTGCAATGAGGGCACCCCAGGTCAGGTCCTCTTTAAGGGTAACACCCAGAAACTTAAAACTGGCCACTTGCTCCACTCGGTCTCCATTGATAAGCAAGGGCTGGATGTTTGATCTCTTCTTTCTATAATCCACTATAAGCTCCTTGGTCTTATTGGTGTTGAAGACCAAGTTATTGTCTCCACATCACAAAAGCAACCGGTCCACCACATCTTGGAGGCAGACTCCCCCGGAGATAAGTCCCACCACTGTTGTATCATCCGCAAATTTAGCAATAATATTACTAGTGTGAGTGGGAATGCAGTCATGCCCATAAAGAGTACAGCGTAAGGGATTCAACATGCAGCCATGCGGTGTACCAGTGTTAAAAATACAGGCTGAAGAGGTATGATTACCTAATCTGACCCTCTGTGAGTGGCCAGACAGGAAATCCATTATCCAAAAGCAGATTGAATTAGAAAGCCTTAGGTCCAGAAGTTTAGACACTAGTCTATGTGGAAGAATTGTGTTAAATGCAGAACTAAAATCCACAAAAAGCATCCTCATATAGCCCCCCCGCTGTTCTAGATCAGTGGCCCCCAACCTTTTTTGTGCCACGGCCCGGTACCGGCATCACAAAATGATCCGCGGCCCGGTACCGACATCAGCACGCATGGCAAGGTGAGCCGAGCGACCGGCCAGCCAGCCGTCCCCCGCTTCTCCCTGCCACCTTCAACTCCTCCTTTGTACCTTTGTCGATGGGCTTCGGGACAGCTTCGGGACGGTTGCTCAGCTCGCCTTGCCTTGGGTGCTGAAAGAATCCTCGCGCCTTAGTTTTGTTCGAAGCCGCCCCCCCCCTTCAATGAAACTAAGGCGCGAGGATTCCTTCAGGACCCAAACGCCGCTTTCCAACCGGAAAAGCTCACCGGAAGCACTTTCTCATCAAAACAAGATGGCGGCACCCATCAAACCGGCAGCCCGGTAGAAAATGTTCCACGGACCGGTACCGGTCCGGGGCCCGGTGGTTGGGGACCCCTGTTCTAGATGATTCAGAGTAGTATGAAGAGTGATGGCTATAGCATTCTCTGTAGATGTATTTTTCCTGTATGCAAACTGGTGTTTATGTATGCGGAAGAAATGATGTGCCGGCAGACCAATTTCTCAAAGCACTTCATGATGATAGGAGTGAGTGCCACTGATCTGTAATCGTTGAGGTTATTGATAGGGAACTTCTTTGGCAGTGGAACAATGGTGGAAACCTTCAAACAAGATGGAATAGTGGACTGGAATACAGACCAATTGAAGATCCTGGTAAAGACTCCAGCCAGCTGATCAGCACAGTCTTTAAGCACTTGGCCAGAGATACAGTCAGGACCGGCAGCCTTTCTAGGGTCCACAGCCCTCAGAATGCTCCTCACCTCCTGTTCCTCCACAATGAGGTGAGGGCTACAATTGGCTGGTAGTTGTATTTTACCTGTCTCTGGTGTCTCCACTTCAAAGCAAGCAAATAAATGATTCAGTTCCTCTGCCAATGAAGCATCCCCCTCAGCAGGGTTGACATTGGTCAGTTATAGTTTGTAATTTGTTGAATCCCTCGCCACACCTGCCTCATGTTATTGCTATAAAAATAGGCAGAAATTATTGGAGATCTGCAAATGATAAGGACAATATGAAGGAATTTAATGTTGTTTTCACAACCTAAATTTCAACTTCTGTAGTTTATCCATAGTTCAGAAGTAAAAGCCGAATTTTGGGAGAAAAGATATATTTGTTTCAATACAATCAACATTCTGTTATATAAATGAAAAATGTGAGAAAGCAATGCCATCATTGTTTATATTATCTTCTTGCATCAGAAAGTACAAAAGACTAAGTCCTTAGAACAGATCAATTGACAGATTGATATTATCATTCTGCACAAAACACTTAAAACCACACAAGTAACATCATAAGTAATTAACACATTATCCATCTCTTTTTAAGTTGATAACAAGAAAACATCCAACATCCCTTTTGGATATTTTAAGTGCTGTTTTCCCTGAGGCCAAAGACAAATGTTGAATATTTAAATAATCTCTAAGAATGTCCAAATTTTAATACTGTGAAAAATTGTTCTGCTTTTAAGGGGCTTTTTACTACACTTGTCCCCTGCCTAGTTCTTCTAGACATGCTGAACTTCCACCAATCCCAACCAGCAAGCCCATGCTAGATGTGGAAGATGAAGTCCAGCGCATTGGGAGAATACATGGCTGGGGTTAGGGTTAGGGTTGGAGTAAAGTTTTTCCACCCAAGGATTACAGATTACAAATTTACAAGGATTACAGATTCTACCCACTCTGTTGAGCTCTGACCCAATCTCAATACCTGTGATTAGTGGCCTGGGGGTGTATATGCCATTCTGATCCACTTGGTTGCTTTAAATCATCCACATTGTAACTCTTGAATGTCTCCTCTGCTTGATTTACAACCTGTGTAGCCCATAGGTCCCTGGGGTTCTACCACTACCCACCTCTCTCACATAGAGAGACAGAGTTGTGAAAGTTGTTGTTTTTGTTTTGTATTGATTAAGCCTGTTGCTTAATCAAGGATCCTACCATTAAGTGGTTGAATTTTGTTTTCATCACATCCTGCAAAACTTTATCATGATTTGTTGAAATGAGCTGGTAATACAGAAGATTTAGATTTAGAACTTTGTCACTTTGAAACGTACACTAATTGGCATACATTAAAAGGAAATTTCTTTGCAAAGGGTCTCCACATCCAATATACACTGCATAGACATGACAAAATAAAAAAGGAAAGGAAATTTCTTTGCATACAGCTCTCAAAGGGTCTCCACATCCAATATACATTACATAAACATGACAAAATAAATACAAAATTATGCATATACCCATATATATTATATGACATGGAGAAGCTCACTGAATCGAGTTTAGATCCTCTCCGTCCGTTCTGTCTTATCTCTATATCACGTGATCCACTTCGACATCTTTCTCTGCCCACCCCCACCAGCTTTTAGCCTATCTTGATTTCTAACCAGCCGCGCGCCGCTCTTCCAAACCTCCGCCTTGACCTCAAACGCTACGCGTGCGCCTGCGCACTTTTCAGCTGTCGTGCGTGATGGGCGTGGCCAAACTAGTTCTGGCCCTTTTAGGTCGCCGTCGTCGTCTGTAGTTTCGTGATAGTTCGTCTGTGAGGCTGCCAGAGTGGCTTCGCGGAAGTCATTCTGGAAGATGGCGTTGGCCGAGGCCGGTGCTCGGTTGCCGGAGGGTGCGACCGGGGAACGCGTGGATCCGCTTTCTCGCTTCACTTGCCCGGTGTGCCTGGAGGTGTTTGAGAGCCCCGTGCGGGCGCCTTGCGGTCATATGTAAGTACGAAGAGGAGGCGGAAGCCAGGCCACCTCAAGGGAGGTCGAGTGAGATAACTGGGTAACCATGGCAACGGAGAGTGGCCGGTCGGAATTGAGGTTGAGTCGGGGAGCTCGCTTGTATGAGGCACAAAACGAGTGGAAAAAACTTTACCCCCAGCCTGGTATTCTCCCAATACATGGACCTCGGTCCCCATCTTCCCCATCTTAGCATCTTGGGCTTGCTGGCTGGGGTTGGTGGAACTTCAGCGGGTCTAGGAAGAGCTAGGCCCGGGGGAGGGGGGGAGGGGAAGGAAAGTGTTATAAAAAGCCCCTTAAAACCAGAGCAATTTTAAATTGATCATCTACGGTTTTCTAACCGGATGGTTTTGGTTTTGCTTCTTCTCCTATGTTTAACTTTGGGTAATAAATTAATAAGCTGTGTAAATGTTTAACTCCTTGCAGCCCCGTTTATCTCTCTTTAGATATTACTGTAAAGTACCCGAACTTTCAAAAATTGCAGCCTGTTGGTTGTGGGGGCGAAGCTGTTGCTATTTTCATGAAACGAAAGTGAAATGAACGTGTGGGCAGAATCCAGGGCGAGCCGGCTCCTTAGTGGCTAGATGGGAAGTTTTTTTGCTCATGTAATCTTAAACACCACCAGTAATGTTTTGTTTTTACCAGAATTTCTGTGCAAAAGTTTTAAAAGCGAAGAGGCGTTCAATCCCTGAGTCACTCCACTGAAATTCTGTAATTGACACTTTTTTTTGAGATAAAAATAGAGGACAAAACGATTGAATAAACTTGAGAGGGAGACGGCTTTCCGTGCTAATTTTTATTTTATCTCGCCATAAATGGGAGGGGTTTGTTTTATCTGTTCATTATGCCTTTGAAACATTCAAAATACTTATTTTCTGTTTACATCTTGCTGAGGCTTTCATTGTTAGCCATTAGGAACAGGAAAGATTCAGCAGATAAGTTTGCAGGAAGCAAAATACAATTCATCTCTTGGGAGACAACATCCCAAAGAAAGGACATTTAAAATGAAAGGAAAAATAAGAGCTCTCATATCTCCCCTTGATTTAGGTGTGACCGAATGCAATTTAGATAAAGCATAAAATGATATAGTGGTTGAATAGAGTCTATTTAAAGATTCTTCAGAGATTATGAAAACAAGAACAGATGATGAATTTGCTCTATAATTCTTATTTGTAGTGGAGCCTTGGAATTAGAATGGCCTAATACAGTAGCAGTTTGAAAGAAGTAAAGTAAAATGAATAATACTAGTTTTGGATTTATCATATTTTATCTAAGCAAGGGCTTTTTGCATATTATGGTCATTAAGGCAGAACTGATACACAGAGCCTAGACTAGATTGTTAAGCATTTAGGAACTGACAAGACAGATACAGATAGTCCTTGACTTACGACCATAATTGAGCCCAAAATTTCTGTTATTCAGTGAAACATTTGTTAAATGAGTTGTGCCCTATTTTACAACTTCTTGCCACAGTTAAGTGAATCACTGGTTGAGTTAGTAACCTGGTTGGTAAGTGAAGGTGGCTTCCCCATTGACTTTGCTTGTCAAAAGATCGCAAAAGGTGATCCCATGACCCTTGCACACATTAAACGTCATAAATATGAATCGGTTGCCAAGCATCTGAATTTTGGTCACATGATCATGGGCATGCAGCAAAGGTCGTAATTGAAAAATGGTCATAAGTCATATTTTTCAATGCCATAACTTTGAACGGTCACTAAATGGACAGGTGTAAGTCAAGGGCTACCTGTAAATTCATCCTTGTATATTCCTGAGAGGATGACATATGAATTTTTCAAAGAGGTGGCATCTATTTTTACAGCTTTGGTAATGAGCAGCTGCCAGTTGAGGTAGGATGTTGTTTTTCTTCCACCTGAATGCAGCTTTTTTTTGTTAATGTATGTACAGTATGGTCATGGTCATAAATATTTTGGATGTGATAGGTTAGAAACTACATCTTGTTCTAGGCCTTCACAGCTCTTCTTTTGAACGCCATATATTATCAAATATCAACCAGACATTAATATTGTACTCAGAACTTTGCCTAATTCTGCAGCAGAATTATTTTCTAAGATCACTTTCATCTTTATTGGTAATTTGTAAATTGCATACAAATGATATAACCTCAGGTACTTCAAGACTTTAATATTCTCTTCTCTCTGCTATAATTTGTTATTAGGTGTTTTAGGTATACTGGGATTGTGGTGTGTATCTATCTTTCCTTACCTGGTTAATTATATGCATTTGCAATGTTTTAACATTTATGACTTTGTAATTGTCTCTGAACCTGGTGACTGGGTGGATTAGAAGACAATCTGTATTGCAGTACCAGCATCGAAGTTTCTACTTCAAACCCTGTTAGATATATGCATTCTTAATGAAGTTTATGCTGAGCTATTTTATTTTAAAATGCTGCTAAAAAACAGGATTCAGTTCTTGCTATTGTATAATACTATTGTTTGAATTTATATATAAAAATATAAAAATTTATATATAAAAAATTATAATACTATTGTTTGAACATATTTCTATCTTACAGTGCACACTGCGCAGTTAAGTATACTACTCTTGTTAATGAAGCTGTAAGCAATTTTTCTGGATACTTAAAATAGTAATTTGGTTTAAGATGCTTTTTTTTCCATTTAAGATTACATTGTAGTGCATTGAGGTATGCTTTTCAATTATTTTAGTTTATTGGGAGAGTGGAAGAGAATTAATAGATGCCTGTATTTTTAATCAATGAAAGTTCTTTTTTTTTCCGTGTTAGTTTTTGCATGCCGTGCATTCAAGAATGTCTTAAGCCTAAAAAGCCTGTTTGTGGAGTTTGCCGCAGTACCCTGTCTCATGGCAGCAGAGCTCTGGATTTGGAAAAGCAAATTGAAATGACAGAGACTACTTGCAATGGCTGCAATCAAAAAGTATGAAAAACTGAGCTATATTTATGACTATATAGAATGAATACAGATGCAATAAGTATACTGATACTCTGTCCTGATAAGCAGTTGTTAGAGAATTCAAAAAAGATTGTGGGATGGGGAAGAGCCAATTCAAATCTGAAAGAAATTCCAAAAGGGGACTTTATTTCTTCCATTGCCTCTACTAGTGCATTGGAAATAACAGTTTGCAGAGCTTATTATAAGACCAATCAGTTATGTAAAAATATAGAATCAGCAGACCTTGCCACAACAGACAGTTGAAGGTTGTGTTTACCAACACCGCTGTGAAAATGATGAAAACTTTATGCAAATCCTTGTGTCACTGTTCATTTTTTCTTTAAGAAAGAAAATGTTCATAGAAAGTATTGATTTAATGTGCCCTTAGCTTTTAAAAAAAAAATAACAATGTTAAAATGTACATATGTGGGTGTGACATTTTTAAGGAATCATAGAATCATAGAAATGACCTTAGAAGACCTTTCATCCAAACCCTGACTTAGTGCAGGATCCATTACAGCATCTCTGACAAAAGACTATATATGAAAACCTTCAGTGAAAACTAATAGACTTAATATGGCAGCTTTTTCCAATAATAGTTTACACAGTCAGAAATTTCTCCTCCTATGTAGCATGAACAAACTTCCTTGGATTTTTTTAATCTAATAATTCTGGTTACTTTTCTAGATGTCAGCTAATTTTCAGATACTTGAAGATTGCTGTTGTATATAACCTCAGCTGGCTCTTCCCAATTTCTTTAACTGCACCTTGTAGGATTTGATTTTCAGATTCTTTACCATATTTGAGCTTCTTTCAGTTTGTTACAGTCCTTTTCAATTTGTGATGCCCAGAAACATGCTGTGTGTCCGTTCCCCCCCTCCAAAGCAGCTAACAGAGGTTGACACTTTTGTGGCTGTTTTGGACTAATGTTCTTTCATGAGTAGGAATTGCCTTATTCCCTGAAGCAACCATTGTAAAAAAAGTTTTGCAATTAAAAGTTCAGTTAATACATTTCAGTTCAGGAAATAACAGGGGCAGGCTTAATATGCTGTACCCTAATCTATGAACTTTGTGGGAACTCATAGCTATCTCGCTATAATATCAGCAATATTGATTCAGTGTCTAATGCAAATTTTAGAGATATGCCTATATTTCTAAACTTATAAGTCTGCCTGGCATTGAATATTTGTAAATATATTGGGATACTGTGAATATCTTAGTTTTTACTTATAAATATTAATATTCTTTGAAATAATTTGGTAGGTCAAAAATTTGCTTAAATATTTTTAAAGCAAATTATATGTGGAAAATTCAGTGAGGATTATGTGATTTGGGAGTTAATTATTTCCTGCTTTCTGAGTACAGAATTATTTTAAAAAATGTTAAAAGTAAGCAGACATAGTAAAAGTTGAAGAACACTAAAACATGTACCATAATTTTTTGGACATTTGCTTATAACTGTGCAGCATGATTATTGAGATCCTGTTAATGGTGCAAAATTTAGATAAGTTGATGTTTTGGCTAGTTGACTGCCCTTTGCTTTGTAGAAGATAAATAATGTAATTTGCCTTATAAGAGTAGTAATAGAGAAAATGTTCTCTTTTCCAGATAATATAGCCAGATAAGCTATGAGAAAGATAAGCTATGAGATAAGCTATGAGAAAGTTAAGAATGAACTCTGTTCAGGTGAACAAGGTGACAGCTATCTAAGCCTTGCTGGCATGTTACAGATTAATTTAGCCTGTTATTCTCTTCTATAATTATACATTGTAATTTGCATTGTGTCTTACCTTGGTGATTTCAAATTCTCCCATACATTCCCCTGTATATACTTTGGGTTTAAGTTAAGGAACATGATGAAAAGTGAATATTTTGTTATATTTTCTGTACAGATGTATCTCTCAAAGCTGCGAAGTCATGTAGCTACTTGCTCAAAGTACCAGAATTACATAATGGAAGGTGTTAAAGCTGTGACTAAAGAACCATTACAGAATACCAGGTAATCTTGGTGAATTACACTATGCCTGTTTAGAAAGTTTAAATTGTGTGCTAGTATTTATCTTGAACAAATGATTCGAGAGAAATCTCCTGAAAGTATGGGATATGTCTTCTTTTTTCCCATCTGAACCCTTACTGCCAACCACTCTTCATTTTAATAGCAACAAAAGATGGGAAGTGGTTTGATGATTGTGCATTTCCAATATATGACCAGAATTTCCTCCCAAACTTGCTACCTTGAATTCATGGCCTACTTGATGTTTTTCCCTTTGAAAGTTTATACAAGATAATTAGGTTTAATACTGAAAATGTTCCTCCAAAAGAACCTCTAATTTTTAACACCTGTAGTCTAGAATGCTCTGTAAAATACAAGTTAATTGCTTTTGTGAGCAACCTGAGAAATTTTATATAGCCATTGCTCACTTTAAGGCTTTTTCTGTATCAGGCTCACATGGGCCGTGAGAATGAGAGAAGTATAAATCTATTTGTGAAAGACTTCTGACCATAATTGCCATCAGTCCTCTTTCTCAGACAAGTTAACTTTTGCTCTGATCAAACTAAGAAACAGTAATCTTATGGAAAAAGCTTTTTATATATTCACCAATTGTTCTTCAGTGTTTTTACTTTATGTACTTTTTTCTAAAATGTAACGGCCTTTTCTCTGTGTTCCTGCAGGAGTGTCCCCAATAGATTTACATTTCCTTGCCCTTATTGTAATGAAAAAAACTTGGACCAAGAAGGACTGGTAGAACACTGCAAAAGCTATCATAGTAACGATCCAAAGCGAGTGGTAAGTAATGCTTTTTTCATGGCATAGTCTGATTCAGAGATGAGCAATCCACAGGTTGCACTTGATCTCCCAGCATCGCATTTGTGGTCCCTAAAGTTGGTTAGGGCTAAAAAGTTTAACCTTTTTTGCTTTGGGGAACTCTAAGAAGTGAAACAGATGCCTTAAACTTTGCAAAGATTTAAGGTAGCCATATTACCCCATAGAATCTTCTAATCTACTTCAAATCAAGCCAAGGTTTTAAGATTTGGTGGGGTTAAGTGACAAAATTGCTGCAAGCAGCTTCTGTAAATTTTTTAGGCACCCGTTTTCACCCTTAAAAACCCATACATCCAAGAACAGATTTTTAAAAATGGCCCCTTTCTCTGGAAATGTCATAACATTACCAGTCATGTCATTTACAGGCCAAAAATCAGACTGTGGCTTCCCAGGAAAAATTGTGCATTAGGGAAAATTATGTTATTGTCTCAAAGGTTTTCTTGAATTATGTTTTAGTCTTTTTAATGATAAGGCTGTTTTTTTAAAACCATATAGAAAACATTTGAAGCCTTTCAAGCAGGGGGTTAATAATCTCAGAGCAAATTTTTTATTTTTGAATAATGAATTCAGATCCCTAAATATGTTAACAAAGGAACAACATGATTTGCTAAATATGTTGATCTTTATTTCAAGAAACATTTAGGAAATTGGCCACCCAAATACTTATTTGGGAGACTCAATGAGATGAGAGAAGAGAGTGCACAATATCTTTGTGTCTGATGAAAATGAGCGAGAAATGTGTAAAACTTACAATTCAGGGATGGAACTTTCTGAGGACTCCAGAAAGCTCTTTTTCTTTTGGACTACATATTTTTCTCAATTTTAGGAGTAGTTGCTGGTTTTCTAGAAATATCATTTGTCCCTCCCCTGGAGTGGCCAGCTCATATACCGGTAGTCTGGAGACGAAATGGAGCATTCTGGAAATTTTCAACCTCTATAATGCAACATCCTGAGGAACTATGCAGTTAATATTGGGAGAATTTAGCATTACTTTCAAGGACAGAACTTCTTTTAATCTAAGGGACTTCTGTAGCCTCCTTGCTGATGGACAGGATATAGAATGCATGGCAATGAGATACTAAAACTGAAGTGTAATTTTTTTTGCCAACTTTTCCAGGTTTGCCCAATCTGTGCATCGATGCCCTGGGGAGATCCACATTATAGAAGCGCTAACTTCATGGAACATCTTCAGCGACGCCATCAGTTTTCATACGATACATTTGTGGTAAGTTATAATTGGGTTTTTAATTTATTGTACAAAACCTAGAGCAGCAAAATATTTTTTTTTAATTTCTGATTAGACTTGTTCTACCAATTTGAAAATAGACTGCTTTTTTAAAATATGGCTTGTCATAATTCATTCAATATAAAAAGCAGCTAGTGAGCTAGGTCCTGAGCCTTTCCAAACTTTTATTTACTGTAGATAATAAGTTGATGACAGAAGCTCAGGTAAAGCACCTGTTCTTTTGTTTGTCTTTCATGCGACTCCAGCCAAACCTCCTCTGAGCAGCTGTGATCAGTTTCTGGATTAGTCAAAATTGGTCCACTGATGCATATTTATGTCTTCTATATTTAGGATTATGATGCTGATGAAGATGATATGATGGCCCAAGTCCTATTGCGCTCCTTGAGGGATCAATGAAAAAAGCAAGAAGTACTCTTAATACTTGGCTTCCATTGGTGAGAAAAGACCACAGACATGACTTCCTCCAAGATGCTTTGGCACACATAAACTTAAACTGAAGGCTCTCCCATGGTTCTTATTCCTGTCTTCATATTTCTAATTTTGGTTTTTTCTAATGGACTTTCTGTTGAAGTTCATCTTCTCCAAGGTCCTTTTTTTTTACTCATTTCTGGATGTTTTTTTCTTATATCTGTTTCAGATTTGAATGCTTGTAGTCAGGAGACTACAAATATTTCTAATGTATTAGCACCTTTATTTTAATTAGTGTTATTATATTGTTTGACATAGATCATCAGTTAGAAGCCCAGGTTTCCTAAATACTTAACTCTGGTTATTAGATTCAGATATCAGTCCAAATGCAGGATTTCGTTTCTAATAAATTAGGAATCTGATACCTACTTTTGCAAAGCTGGATTTGGTATCAGCCTTCAGCAATATGTAAAGCCCTGGTTGGAAATTCCTATATAGTAAGCCATTGTTTTTTTTCCTGACTGTACAATAGTTAAGGGTGATGTTTATCTTAATACATATTTTGACTCTGAACATTTATGCAGAGTTGAGATAGAGACTATGAAGAGATCATTGTATGGTTCCTGAATGATGAATAATTCAAGGTTCATATTTCATTTCCAGCTTCCTAAAGCTGATTACATCTTTATATATTTCTACCTCTATGCCTAGAATTCAGAACAATCTGATAGCAACAATAGTGCAGACTTAACATCTGGTTCTTTAGACATAACAAATATTAAAGCCTCTTACGCTTCGTGAAAACTCTGCTGTCTAATGCAGAAATTTGTTTGTTCATAAGTGAGGCTTCCATGCAGACCATGGATATTTCATTTACTTAACAAATCATGCCATACAAATTGCCACATCCTGAATTCAGAGGCTGCTGTGAACCCTTGTCATACAGGTTAATTCCAGTTCTGATACTCACACATGGTCTTGAATTTTTAAGATAATAGATTTTATTTTGCTTATGTGTTGATTGAGGTCAAATATGGCAAACAGGGATAATACCAACTAGCCCTGATATGTAATTGTAAAGATCTGTGTCTTTACAATGGAGCTACAGACTGACTATATGTACCTGGGAGCCCCGATCTTAAGACAAAATGTGTGTACGTATTGCTTCACTGTCTCCAGAGGAGAACTTGCAGGTGGATTTCTACTCCATCACGTTTACTGAGAGTACTAATAAATGGAATAAGATTGCTATGGTGAAGTGACTTACAAGATTTTGCTGGGATATGGTGATTGCTTTTGAATGTATTACAGTGTTTGGAGATTAGTCCCAAGTAATTTAAATTTTTAATTTTAGGGCGGCACAAGCAAGACATGTTCTGAATTAAAAACTACAATGCCCATAAGTGGCAAGTATGTATAAGACCTGAGCTAGATGATGGATGCTTTTGTTACATAATTAAATGCATTCAATGGCAGCTTTTTGCACTAAGTAGATGTGATGCTGACCTTGAGTGTACACTGACCAGAAAAAGATTGATTCATATACATTTGGCTCAGGATTCATGTGGTATTGATCTGAAGCTTAAATGTGTATGTGAGAAAGACCTCCTGGAAGACCATTCCTTTAAATTTAGTTGATGGACAAGAGCCAGTAATGACATAGCATATCTGGCATGGGTATCTTGATTTAACTGCCAATTGCTCATGCTGCCTTCTAGACAGAACTGTTTAATTTATGCTTCAGCACTGACTAATAAGTCTTCGGTGGCTAGGATTTTGGGAGTTTCCACTGGATCATTTAGTGATTGTTCTGGTGAGGTTGATCAAGAAATAAAGAGTGCCTGGGTTATCATGGGCCTTCTTCAAGTTACCTCTTCCAACAGCCGACCTTTGTGTGCTCCTCCCAATCTTGAAATGACCCCTGATGGAGCCAGAAGGGAAAGCTGACCATATATAGATACCCCAAAGTGCCTTCTGCATGCATGTGAGCTCCTTGGGTCCAGGCCAGTGTCTTTCAGTATTTGAACAAGTAGAAACATTTCTGCCAGTCACTTGCGGAATTCACAGGAGCAAGGTTTCCTGATCCTTGAAAGTACTTTTTCCCCCTTGTATTCTAAGTGCACTTCTAGTGTTTTAACAAAATTTTAGGAGTTCAAATTTGTCTTTTAAATAAAGTAAATTAATTTAGTTGATAAAATGTACAGAATTTTTTCCTTGTTATAGAAGTTCCAAAGCTGTTGTTTGAACTAGATTAATAAACTGAATAGTAAATTGCATTCTCCCAGCTTTTGCCCTATCTCTTCTGTTTACTGTGAAGTGATGCTGGCATATAATGGGGTTGAATTCAGCAATCATTTTAAACTAAATCTGCTTCAGTATTGCCCCACTTATACATTCTACTGTGCAGCTGCAAAGTGGATCAGCGTAAATTAAACTCTTGGTTTGGATGAAACCTATACTTCAGCAGAACAATTCACTGAATTCATATCTGAACTACCCAAGGATGCATTAATGATATGGAGTGACGTATCATTTTCTGCAGACACAACGCACTCACACAGCCCTTTTCTCAGCCTCTCATTTGGGAAAATTCCACAAGATTGAGAGGGATGCAATTTTGTGAGTCATGGTTCCAGCTGATTGGTTTTAACTGGGCTTCCTAAGCAATTGTCTTCAAAAATGGATGGCAGGGCTTTTGTAGAGTTCAGTTATTTTTCCTAGTGGTTTTTTTGTGTGTGTGTCTTGGGAATTACAGGTGTTCTCTCCAAGAACCCACAGAATGAATTGTTAGGAGGAATCTTCCAAATCTGAAAGAATGTGGTATCATGTGACTGGGAAATGCTGGCTGTTAAAATTATTCTACCTTTGCCATTCTTTGTATCGCCAAGTCACCCACTCTGGCCCTATTGCACTTCCTGTTGTCCTTTTCAATTCTGTAGAAAGTCAAGGTTTTGAAATTATTTTGCATTAACTAACTTTTGTCTTCCTATTTAGAAATGGGCAATTAAAAAAAGGAAAATGTAGCTCAGAGCTGAAATGGGGAGTCATTGGTGCTCTCTGAGTTTGGTTGTTTTTTTGGCAGACACCTTATTATGCAAACTAGGTAACAACATCAAGTTCTGCAAAAATCCCTATGCATAAATGTTGGGTGGAAGATTCCTTTCTAGTGGAAGAAGTTTTCAAACTTTCTCAAGGTCATCAAAACTTTCTCAAGGTCATCAAACTTTCTCAAGGTATTATCCCTCAGTAATAATAATAGCATTACTACCAACCCATCTATTCATTGCCAAGATTGAGGTTTCCTCATGTTCTTTTCCTGTTTATTTGGAAATTGAGGATTCATGAAGGCTGTAGTCCTAAGGAGATATTGTTGTAGGATGGTAGACCTTCACAGGCATTCCTAGATAGTCTTTTAACTTCACTGAAGTTATTTGGGAGAAGTACATTCATCAACTTTAATGAGAACTTGTACTGCCTAATTGCACATTCTATAACTGCTGGAAAGAACTGGCCAGGCTTCTCATTTAATTCATATTGGAACTGGCTGTATTGGTCATATTTCAATGTGTGTCCGATTTTATAGCCACAATCTTTCAAATTCCCAGGACATTTATGATATTGAGATTAGTTTCCCATCTTCCAGTAAGTGAGTAGCAAAAGGAAATGCCCAGACTGAAATTTGGTGAGCATTGATGTGTCAATTCCATTGGTATATGCAACCCCTCCACCCTTTGTGTTCTGAATCTGGGGGATTCTAGAGCACCAATGCAAAGGATTTGTGGGAGAGGAGACAGTGCAATAATAATTGAAGTCAGTCTCTGGATTTATTCCATGAGGTTAAGGCCTATTTGTGTAATTTATATAAAAATGGCATTGCAATAAATATTGTTCCACCAAACCACATGCCATAACAATAAAAATATTAAGATACCCCAAGATTTTTTCTTCTGTTTGGTACAGTTGCCATTTTTTGAACATGTCTCTTATTTCATTGTCATATTAAAAAAATACTAACATCTGGACAGAAGAGAGCGCTCTTGCAATTCTTTAGAACTGTAGTTGTCAGGTGTATGGTATGTGTATCGTGGTTATTGTCGTCTTAGCATTGTTTGTTCAACAATATTTGTTTAATAAAACAGATGTCCCCAAAAAGACATCTTACCACAGCTACAGTTAATCCTATATTATGGATCATGCTGATAAATATTTTAATGATCCTTTCTTGATTTTCTTCCTTTTCTTCTGTTTCCGTACCAAATGTTTGTATTCAACCCAGGTTGGTATAAATTCAGAAGTCAAAAATGACCTTCAGTAATCTAGTATGATATGGTACTTAAGATTCACGTTCAAGTCCACCTGTTGGGATTACTTTGGACCTGTTGCTATTCTTTTGCCTTTGTGATGAGCTATTACAGAGAAAGACTGGAGGAGGGAATGCTGTTTTACTGCTGAAGGGGATATACATCTAATAAATACATGGAAATAGTGGGTTAGGAGTTAGATTTTATACTTGGGAACTACTGAGCTGCAAGCAATAATCCTGCTGTGTGAGGAACTCCTACTTTAGAAGATCAAACATATGTCACTACTGTTCTCATATGATTGGGCTGGACCCAGGCAGGCAATCTTTACACTTTAAAGCCATCTTTAAAAAAATTATTTGGCAATACCAAAGTCTCAAGATGACAAGACAGTGTGGCATCACTGGAAATGAGGCTGGAATTTCTAGCTTTTCACTACTTAATGGATTGAGCAGCTGTTTAAAAAGGGTTCTAAGCTTATCAGAGTCTTGGCACTCTTATCCCCTTCAATATTTAAACATCAATGAGGAAAATACATTGCCATAAATATGACAGTTACCCACCCAAGTTTGACGTCACAGTTTGTGAGTGACTTAAGAAATGGGCTCAGGTCCAAATGTTTTCCCACCCCTGCCCTAGGGAGAAAAAGCTTTCTTATGGCTTTCAGCATTTGGCAAGGCTGCTAAATTTAAAACTTTGTCTGAAAATGGGCAGACTTTCCAGGTTTTAGCTAAGGTTTGTTTCCCGTTCAATTCAAATCTTGATTACATCTGCCTATGGCTTGGCTGTGACACTTGCACAAATGGACTGCTTTTGCTGCAGTCCTCCTGTCAGACATCTGTTCTTTTTATTGAGTTTTGTCCACTGTAAATACCAAAAGGAAAGAATATTACTTTCCTGCCAGAGAGAAAGAGAGAATTCAAATAAACTTGAACTAGTTCAGGCTACTGCTGCTCTTGGCCTCCTAACACTGTAAGTACTTGGAAAAATAACAGCTAATGGCTATCGTGTCCTCTGTGTCAGACACAAGTAGGTGGGCCAGAATGTTGAAGAAGCAGCTGTGGAAAATGTTTCAGTCATCCAGTAGGTGGGCTAGTTGGCTTGTGTTCTATCCATCCCATTGAAGTATCTCAGAACTTTGATAGATAGCCAGCAGAGAGTGCTTGCTTCCTTAAAGGCTTGGGAAATTGAAGGAAAGTCTGAAAATGCAAGAATATACAGTATATGTACAGTTAAATGTCTATGGAGATTGCAGTCATCCAGGTCCAAAAGGTGCTTTTTCAAAAGGCAACTGAACTTTGTTTTTCAAACCAAAGTCCAGTTGCCTTTTGAAAAAGCACCTTTGGGACGTAAGTACAGTTAATTGATATCAATACTTAACTAGCATATAGTTAAACAGAGCATTTCTGACACTCTCGCATAGTTACAATAGGCATGGAATGCAAGTGGGCAGATTCCTATCCCAAAGATGTTTATAATCTCCAGGTAAACAGAGAAAAGGAGGGAAGAACACCAAATACAAATGAGGAGGAAGCGATCTTGTAGATGTTAAGGACCTAGGAGTACTTATTTCAAACGCTCTAAGCCCCAGAGCTCACTGTAACAGTATTGCCAAAAAGGCTTTAAGGGTTGTTAACCTTATTTTACAAAGCTTTTCTGGCAACATTGAATTGTTAACTAGGGCATACAAAACTTTTGCCAGACCAAATCTCGAAAACAGCTCGTCTTCCTGGAACCCACAATGTATATAGGACATTAACACAATTGAGCGGGTTCAGAGGTATTTCTCGAGAAAAGTACTCCACTCCTCCACTCACAATAGAATTCCCTATGCCTCCAGGCTCTAAATTTTGGGCTTGGACAATCTGGAACTGCGCCACCTGCGGTCCGATCTAAGCCTAGTTCACAAAATTGCTATAACATCTTGCCTGTCAACGACTTCTTCAGCTTCAACCACAATAATACATGGGCAAACAATCGATACAAACACAAGGTAAACCACTTCAAACTTGATTGCAGAAAATATGACTTCAGCAACAGAATGGTCAACGCCTGGAACGCCCTACCCGACTCCGTTGTTACAGCCTCAACCCCTCACAGCTTCAATCTCAAACTGTCTATCGTGGACCTCACCCCATTCTTAAGAGGTCCTTAAAGGGGGTGTGCATAAGTGCACTAGTGTGCCTACTTTCCCTGTCTTACTGTCCCAATTTATCTATATTGACTTCTTTTGTTTATGTTTATGTTAATACCCATACTTGTTATCTTGTACATGTTTGACAAATTGAAAAATAAAGATGCAATCAGAAGTGGATACTCCTGAGGCAATGGTGACACATGGGCAAATTACATTGTGCCCATAAACTACATTGGCAGCCACAAGCTGTTTCAGCTAAACCTTCTGAATGATATTCAAGGTCATAAACACATAGAGCAATTTATGAGATGACAAAGGTTTGCATGACAAAGATTCCTGAGGCAAAAATGGCTACAATTTGCACACACAACGTCATTATGCAAAGGCTCTCCTATTCCAGCAGGAAGGCTAGGTCCAGAATCTCCACATCATGAGCCAAGTACCTTTTGGGGAACAACTTGTTCAGAGCTAAAAATGGAAAGGCCCCAGATTTAATAAGCCTTTGAATCCATAGCCTATGATTTGGAGGTTTAAGTGCCAAAATTTTGCAGTGTCATCTTTGGAAGTAGAGCTTCAAAAAAAAAAAAAAAAAAAACCATGGCTCAGAAGTTCCACTGAACATCAGTCTTCTGTAATTTGTGTTTTTTTTTCAGTTATAGTGGATTGCCGCTCATCACGTTTTAAAGAAAATGGCCAGCAACAGAAATAGAGCAAAACCATCTAGATCAGGGGTGTCCAATCTTGTCAATGTTTAATACTTGTCAACTTCAACACAACAGCCTGGGAGTCAAAGTCCACAAGTTGCCAAGATTGGATACCCCTGATCTAGACATTACCAGGTTGAGAAAGACTACAGTACCAAGGTTTCAAATAAGACAACTCAACCCTCTTGAGCTGCCAGATAAGAGTGTGAGAACTTGCACTGAAAATAAATCCACCTTGAATTTGATAGGAGTATCCTGAAGGGTTAAAAGAGAATTAAAAGAAGGTCTCAGAGAATAATCTCACAGTTTTGTCTTTTGTTTACAGTATTTGTAAAAGTACCTCAATCCAAAAAGAACCTTAGGCGGTACACAGGAAGAAAAACTTAATGTAACATGACCTCATAATTATAACATTCAACACTACTGCATTACTACAGCTAGATGGCCTTCTACACTTTTAAAATACCCTTTATTTCTGTAATGGTGAGATTACAGAACTAAAATGGATTTATGGGTCTTCCAGAATGTATGGAAGGGCTGGAAACTTAAACGTGCCTCGGAACCACTACTGAGATTTACCTTCTAACTCATGTTCTTTTACCTCAATGGGAGGGATAAATCTTGCTTGGCAAATCTTGCTGGTTAGTAATTATATTTTGTTACTTGCCTTCATTCCCAACTAGCATGGCCATTTGCAAGGAACTGTGAGAATTATAGTCCTAAACATCTGGATTGCACTGGGTGGCCTACCCTTAAGGAACAAAGGTTGTTCCACAGCAAGAGGGGAAATAAAGTTCCCAGGAGCTTAAAGCATATATTATGAAACATCTGACTCCTCTCCAATACTGGAAGAGAAAAAAAAAATCAGCAGCTTTTTGGAACTGAAAGTAATTCGGTTTTGGAACTGAAAGTAATTCAAGAACTTTCAGCAGGTGCCACTTTGGGCTGCCAAGATCTTCAGCAAAGGAAGGCCATGATGTACTTTAGGCAGCAGGACAAGAAAAGAGGTTGATGAATGGAAAAGCCAGAAAGATCTTTTGAGAAAGTTTCCCCTTCAAAGACTGAGGCAACAGAGCAGAATAAATCTTGGTGAAAAGATGGGTAATCTGCACTCACTTTTTCTCTTAAAAAAAAGTCATTTCTGCCATCCAATTTGTAACTCCGAATACTTAGACAGCAGGTAAAACTGCAGCCAAACTACCTGAGATGAGTTTTGTTCAATCACAGACTTTAAAAATGCTATTTGCCTTGCAATAGATAGAAAAGTGTTACTGGGGGAAATACCCAGGGAACTGGAGATATGTAGTGTCATGGTGGAAGCTGGAGGAAAAGGCTACAGAGCCTGCAGGCTTTTTTAAAGGGGTGAAAATAGGGTTAAAAAGAAATGCAACTGGTAAATACACAACACTAGCACACAAGAAGTACAGTTTCTGAAAAGTTAAAGTCTGAAATGAGGATCCTTTTTTTTTTTGCAAGCAATAAAGCTGGCGGTAAGAATTGGCCATGCTAGGTTCAAGGACACGTGTTAATAATGGGCATAGTTAGGTCTTTCTATTAGTCATTCAGAAGCAGCTGTGTTAGGCAGGTGAGTTTGGAGACTGGAAAGAGCAGCAATGTGTTGCTTTTAATAAATTTGCAGTTTGCTTGCTCAAAGTGTAGAGTGGGCCTGGTGACTCTCCCCCCAATGGGCCAAAACCAATAGCTATTTTTTGCAAACTCAGTTTGACGGCATCTTGGGCAACACTACTTTGCCTCTGTCATAAAAAAATATTTTGGAATAGCCCTGAGCTGGGGGGCAAAAAGCAGCAATTGGAATTGGAATGTATGTTTTTCCCATCCTTATGAAAGGATGTGAAAACTTAGCCATAGGCAATCCTATCAACAAAAGATGATGCTTAGATAAATGTACCACTTTAAACTGCAAATGCTGGACAGAATTATATCCTTTCGTGAATTCCTGTGTCATCTTTTGCTCATTTTCCTCTCTCTCCCTTGCCTACAAGTAAGAAAATAGAGTCAAAGCTGACTATCCCCTTGGAATATTTTTCTACCCTATGCAGTTTCTACAAGGGCAAGAAACAGGGGCATCAGGGAGAATTTTTTAAAAATTCAGATTTATGGTTGTGATTGTGTAACTGAAGACCCATAGTTTACATGTGTTGCATGCAAAAAAGGGGGGAGGGGGGTTGTGGTGGATTGAATGGTTGCAGCAGCCAAATCTATGGTTTGCCTTTGATTGAATGGTTACAGGCATCACTGGCAAACAGTCTACCTAGAACAGTGTTTTTCAAACTTAGCAACTTGAAGATATGTGGATTTCAATTCCCAGATTCCCCAGCCAGCATGAGTTTAAATGACCTAGAGTTTAAAGCAAGATATTGGTTGCCTTTATACATCACACTAAGCTACGTTTTTGTTAACGATAGTTTAAGCCACAGTAAGATACTCACACCATGCTTAATTAAAAAGAGCCAACCCTAATTCTTCCAGAACTTTGTTGAAGCTAAAGATGGCCTCAAATTCAGCTCATCAGCTAATGACTTTATCATATCCATATAATTTCAACAAAGATAGAAGTGAAGTGATTGCTACTGTCTTCTTTTGGATTGTTTTTTCAAACTTGAAAAAAAAATAGCTTACAGCTCTGGGATTTTCTGGTAGTTTCCCATACAAAAACTGGCCTGATATGATCCTGTGTAGTTTAGGAAAAAACCTGTCCACATTGGCAAAGCCCTGTTACCTGCATTAATTTGTATAGTTGTACGCTAACAAAAAAAGGAGACAACTGAAAATGATGTAGCCTTAAGCTGAAATAAGAGAGGTTATGTATATTTAATTAGATTACTTAATTAGATCAGCTTGTGCTTGACATGAAATAGATTTCAACTTGCACTGAGGCAAAGAAATAATACCACATGTCTCTTCTTTCCTGCTTACCTGTTTGAAAAACAATATTAAATGAACAAAACTGTAACATGGTAAGTGGCTAACTACAATTTCAGAAAGGTTACCACCAAAACATGTATTATTTTAAAAACAATGAGTAATCTATAATGGAATGGTACATATATTCAGACCATAGTATACTATAATAAACCTTGCAATTTTGAAGATGCTGCAATTTGTTCTTTTATAGTAACCCACATTGTACTTCATGTTGTATTTTGCTAAATACAGAGTCAGCAGATGGTTTTAAATCTATGGTTTGCCTTTGCTTTCACAAATCAGATTTGAATTTGAAAACTAGTAAAGTCCACGGAGATTAATATGGAAGAGGCATTATGTATGCAAAAAGGAGCGTCTGAAAGCATTTGTGGTCTCATTTTAAAAGCCTCAAGTTAACAGGAATTTTGTTCCATTGACAAAAAAATATTACAAATAAAACCATCGACCCTCCCTTTTTAAAGTATTTTTGCAGTGATTTCTAATAGATTACCTTCATCTATATAAATATTGAGGGGGCATCATTACTGAGCATGATTCAAATATTGCATTTTTTCTTTAAATATATTTTCACATATACATTGATGCATTATTTACCCAGTATCTCATTGAAAGAAATCAACCTGATCATTCATCTTAATGAGTGGCTTTCTGCAAGCAGCATGTTTCTAGCTTTTGCTATATATATATATATTGATTTTAGCGTTACATAAGAGGGGAGATATTCACCACTCTCTTTATAATTCAGAATTTTCTGATGAAGACAGATTTATTTCATAATACAGGTGCTCCTAAGATCAGCATCTGTACTACCTATCATAAGACAAAGAGCTGCAAGAATTGACTGGTTAATTTCTTTAATCTTGGATCCATATAAAGTTAAGCAGACAACTATAGAGGAAGAGTGCCCTTGCTATTAGCTAGCAATTTTTTGAAGAGATGCCGTACTCTTCTATCTTCAGTTGAGTGTGTACTTGCTCCAACAACTTTTTTAAACATAAACATTCTAAAGATTCTTCACCAAATCCTTTCTGGGGAGAGAAGGCGGAGCCTCCTCACTGATGGACCGTAGATCGTGACTCTCTGTGGCTATGGTCTGTGCTCTTTCGTTGGAGAGCCCCGATCATTACGATTAGGGGCTGAAGCTGCCTTGGAGGGGCGGCGGAGTAAGGGGAAGCCGCAAGCCAGGTTGAGGGGAGCCGCATCTCCCCCCCACCCCGTCTTAGTCTTTTTCTCCCCGAAGACGACTGCAGTGGTGGTTTAAAATGGCCACCCCGAAGAGGAGGACTCAGCTGGATTAATATTTGTGCAGGAGGGAAGAAAGAGGTGGATAACATCTGAACCAGTACAACTGGGCAATACAACTAAACAAAAGTACCCCGGGCTTAAGGTAACATGGAATTTTTAAGAAAAGAAAAGTGAGCGGCGAAATTACAAAGGGACAGGGGAAAAAAATAAGAAAATATTTTTGACAGCTAAGTGGGGCTTCGAACCGGGAAAGGAAGAAGCCAAGATTTAACTAAATTGGACTAAAATATTTTGGCAATAAACAGGCATAAAATAAAGCTGGATTTAAGATTGTCAAAAAATAATAATAATAAAGTTTACAAATTGGAGACGACTGTGCTGGAATATTGAGGTTCGAAAAACCCTAAATAAAAAAAATAGGGGAAAAAGGTGAAGACTTTGTATAATGGAGAGTGCCACCTTTTGCCAAAAACTTGAGCTCAAACGAAAAGGAAAACATCCTCTTTCTGAATGAACTTGTGTGGATATAACATTAAAGAAATATTGAAACAAAGTAAGAATCTTAGACAGTGAAAGCAGAACCAAAATAAAGAAAAAAGCAAGGAAAGACTGACTGTGGGATTGATTGATGTTTTTGGTATAGACCCTGGGCTGGAATAATTGAGAACTTTAGAAAATTGAAAGAAGAAAGAAGGAAAGTAAAAGTGGTTTTTTTGTGTGGACTTTAACGATCATAAAATATAAGAGTGTGTAATGATATCTCTTCGGGAATTAAAAATGGAACTTAAAAATATGAGAGAATTACTACAGGAAAGAGGCGAATCACTTTGCTCTGTGTTAGAAAAAATGGAAATGGCGATTGAAGAACAAGAAGAAAGAGCTTCAGAGGAGGAGGAGTCGATTCAAGGAGAAGACATTTTAAATAGACAATTAACACAAAGAACACTACAAAGAAGTGGGGAAAGAAGGAAGGTTAAAAAGTTGAGATTTAAAAAGGGGGAATACCTGTGAAGTTGGGAAAGGCAGAAAGACCCAGCAGAAAAGGGGAAAGGAAGATATTAAGAAAGAGAGGGATATAAATTGGAATGAGAAAAGATATGGGGAAAAGAAGGGGAGGAGAAGCAGTAAGAAACAGGCATGTGAAAGAAAGAAACACAGAACTAGTAAAATGTTGAAAATAAATTGCTTTTTCAGAGATAATGGTTGATGAATTAAAAAGGGGATTTTGCAGGGTGACAAGGGGTAATAAGAATATTTCTGCAATTAAAAATATTTAGAAAATAGGGTAATATAGATACTGATAACTCTTATTAAAAAATTAAGGGGGGGAAATATGCTGCGGAATCCAAATGAAAAGATGTAATGATTATTATTGTAACTTCTTAAAAATAATGGTTTATTGGGAATCAAGATGAGGGAATAAAGGTATATTTTAATCATTGAGGTGTCACACTCAAAGCAGTAAAAGGGGGGAAACCTATACTTGTTTTGTTTTTTTCTTTAGTGTTAAAATTTGTATTAATCTAGAATTTATAAAAAGAATGTGTAATGGAAAGGGAATATGACAGACTAAAGAACCAACTAAATTAATAAGTTAATATAGACTATTAAAAGCAAGGAGAGACATTGGTAACATCATCATCATTATTATTATTATTATTATTATTATTATTATTGGGCAAACACATATTGTTTATCTTTATTTTTAAAATAAATATTAAAGGATTATATTTGAAATAATTGAAATGAAACAAAAAGATGTTTTGACTGAGATTAATGAAAGAGGCTAGAATTAATGTGTTTGTTTCTCTCCTTACTGAAAATTTGGAATGGAAAAGGTAATAATAGAATTAAGTATGCATATATGAATGTATAATTGCTGTCATATTTGTATGTAAAGGTGATGACCCAGAAATATGTTGTCCACTAAAAAGAGATTTTTGTTTTTAATGTGAAAAACTGAATAAAATTTGTTTAAAAAAAAACACGAAATCCTTTCCAGTAATTTGAACCTATGCCTTAATAACTACTGCGTTAGGCTAGATATCAACAGGTCTTTAAATTAGCTCTGTTGAAATATAAGGTATCTTTACAAAGTTAACAGTACCTACAGGTAAAAAGTTAAATAATATAGTTGACTGCTGATTAGTTCAGGAAACATGCCAATGAGGTCTGGAGGTTCTGGGCAAAGGGCTTGGGTGAGGAAGTTGTTTTCTACCCTGTTTCTCCAACAATACGGCCTCCCTCAATAGGAAGTCCCAGCATGTTTTATAGGCATGAAATGAAATTAAGCCCCTCCCCTCAAATTAAGGCCTATATTAAAACATGCGAAATGGGGGAATGGTGGGGGGCTTGCCGTTAGGAAGTACTTTTGTTGCACACCCGGATATGGTGCTGCCTGCGTCGACCCCGATACGAAGTGCCCCACCAACACCGAGGTCAACATCCAAGCCGTTGCTGCCCGCCCGCCCGAAGATGCAAGGGGGGGGAATTAAGTCACCCCCGAAAAGATGGCCTAGCCATTTTTTCAGGGCTCAAAAAAAAATAAGACCCGGCCTTATTATATGAGAAACACGGTAGCTCCTCTGATTCTGTTGCTTCCTCCCTTCCCTTCCAAATGAATTTACGGAAAATGCATTAGGAATTTGACAAGGCATCTTACGGCAATTATCAGTGAGCAAAGTCAAATGAGATAGGAGTCTGCTGAGTCTTCTATCTCATTTGACTTTGATGTTACTTACCCATTGACCTTTTGAAGATCTTTAATCTGTAGATTTATCTTATTTCTAAAACATCACTAATTGTTTTAAAATGAATTATGCTACTGTTTAATTCTGGGAGGCGACTAGGAGACCCATGAATTCCACCGCAGATGTATTCAGAGACATACTGGAAGGGGTTCAGAGCAATACTGATTAGGGGACTAAATCCAATCCCTCTAAAGAGAGATTTTAAAAGTTTGAGAAGCGGAAGGTGGGTATGATATCACTCTTTCTAGACCTGAACTGATTTCAGTCAAAATGCAGGATATGGGACCATAGATATAAGTGAGATTTTTTTTAAAACAATCAATCTGATTTTAAGAGCTATTCAACAGTGGAAATTATTATAGTGAATGTTTTTAACTGGAATGGCTATGTAGGAATTCTGAAGTAGTAATACTAAAATGTGTGCCAAGCTGAAGATTACTTTAGAATAGGGATGTGCAACTCTGGCAACTTTAAAATTTGTTGCTTTCAGCCATGCTGTGGAATTCTGAGAATTGAAATCCACAAGTTCTCAAAGCCTGTTTTAGGCCTGAAATCTACATAAATTAGCTAAATTAGCTAGCTATGTGAAATCTGGCTTCAGTAGAATTACTTTTGAGTAAACATTTCCACAAAGTTTGCCTGAGAGGGAGGATTCTCTCAAACATTCCTTTAACATTCCCATAATCAAAGTGTCACAGCTGAGCCCAAATAATCCTACAGGCCATGATTAAAAGCCATTGTGACACCCTGCCAACAAAAACCTCCTTCAGCCGCCACTGCATGCACGTAGGTAGGCATATTCCTCATGAGTAAGTCTTTTTGGCTAGTATATTTGTAAATGTAAAAATCATGCTTTATGTATGCATTCAGTGACACTCATGGATCTGGTCAGCCAAGCCATGGATAGTATATGATTGTGAGTTTTGGTAGCATGCTAGCACTTAGTTTTTGTTTTTTTTCAATTGTTGTGTTTTGAAAGTGTTTTGGAAACATTTAGTACAGTAACAGCAGTGGGCAATTATGCTGCCTGATTTCCTTTATGATTAAAATGTGCCCTTTCTGCGTTTCCTCTTTGTCTTGCAGCAGTTTCAACATACATTTCATATAAGGATGAGTTTCTAGAAGTCTTCACAAAGCAACCTAGAGTGAGACATTTTGACTTGCAATGTTGAGGGAAAAAACTGTTGGTAAAATTGGCTCAACTCTACCCCATCTGTATATTTTTCATGACCAATGAAAATGAAAATTTCTATTCTTAATTGGGCTGCAAGTTGATTTTATTTTCTGTGAAGATCTATATAAGATTTTTTTTTCATTTCATTAAATCAAAACAATATAAACCAACATTTTTCAACCTCAACTACTTTAAGATGTGTGGACTTCAACTCCCAGAATTCCCCCCCAACAAGCTGCATCAGTAAATTAAGCACCTCTTAAAATGGCTCAGATAGTGTTTCATGATATAAATCATTCCTTGCTATAAATCATTCCTTGCATAAAATAAGATAAATATTGCAAATTCATTATAAGCCTTCTTCCCAGTGACTAAAAGTAATACCAAGGGTAGTATTAGTTCCATAGGTTTATTTTCTTTGAAACAAGAGGCAAGGTTTTCATCACAACTTCCTTTGAGACAACTTAGTCTGGGAAAGTACAAGGTTATTTATTTGTTTGCTTCATTTATATCTCATCTTTCCCACAAAAGCTCAAAATGGCAGTGCATAATATTCACTTCTCCAGCTTTTCTCCCTAAGAACCTTGTGAGGAAGTCAGCTAAGAGGCAATGATTGATTCCAATTCAGTAACCTTTCTAAGGTTTCATTAAAAGAGATAAGGTTTTACAAAACCACAGAGGAACATTTGATTGACCCAAAGTTACCTTGTGAATTTGCAATGGAAATGTAGTCTACCCTTGAGTGTTTCACGTCTCGGCCCTGCCTCCTAGCTACTACATCCCAGTGAGTTTCACTGTAATTTACATAGCTTCCCAGCTGAAGTAGGATTTGAACCTGCATCTCTCAAGTTCAAACATTGAATGTACAAATCCCCAACTCTGTAAAGAAACACTGATGCACTGGCATGTTATGCTGATCCACACTCATCTGGGAATTATAAGACTCTTATTCCTGAATGTTCCCCATGGAAAAATGTCCAGAAAGTGTTTGCAAATGACCGATATAGTTGGGCAGTATCCCAACCATCTTTGCTAATCAATGAAATGAATTGCTTTTGAGGACGTAAAATCTGAAGAGACAAAACTATTAGACCAACTGAAGTTTGAAGGCATGCACATGGAGGGAGAAGGTTGAGACTCTTCTGACTGCAATGCTTGTTTTATCCCCTCTGACCACCTCTAAGAAAGAGGATGAAAAAATGATGAGAATAGTGGAACAGCCCCATTTTGTAGCTTTTCCTGCTAGCCATTTTTACCTTCAAAGGAAAATTAACTTTGATTTTATTTTTCTCCTACCTTTTCATCACCCAAAACATTCTCTAATCATAGTTAAACCCCCTTCTTATTCAGAGGACACATGGAAGCCATAGGTAAGGTCTCATCTCTACCTTCAAGATGGGGAGCATATAAATTTAATAAATAACCTAACGTACAAGTCATGAGTACAAATGGGGTCTTCTAAGACATTTAACCATGATCCATAAATTAAACCCCTGGTTTGAAATAATGGGAATCAGTTGCAGGGAATCTGATGCCAAACTTTCTGAAGTCATTTTTCCCCCGGGTCACTTTCATTCAGATTTTTATTATAGTGTTGAGAATACTCTTTCAAAATATGCATCCAATCTAAGCCACTAAAACAAAATGGAAAAATATAGTTTTGCAAGTTTAACACCATTGTGATAAAATTCTATTTTTTCTTTCTTGATAACTTTGATTGGATTACAGGTGGATAATGCAATTCAGGGCATATGATCAGGTTGTGGCTGCAGCCTATCTTCCAGCAGGTCCCTTTACAATGAAGTTATCACTACCCGATCAGAATTTTCCTGAATCACCAGACCAAGGTGAGCAGATCACCTGAGTTGCTTATTTGCTCATGACTACGTCTCTCTTTCACACACACACTCTGAAGTTACGCAATTGCCTTTAATGAAACCAAGGGTGCTCCTTTTTCACTTCTCCCCCAAATTAGTCTTGTATGGAGAACTTATTCAACGGGCATTAACACCATGTGGAAAGTGGAAGCTTGGACAACTTTTCTTCCTTGACAAGTTAAATTAGAACTCCTTCTCCAAATCCTCCCCCTCCCCCATAAATTCCCTTGTACTTGAGTTTAATCAGTCTAAGTGAATCAACACAGCCTAAGTCTTTCAGTCAATAGCTATCTCACTTTATGACCAGCAACCATTGTCTGACTAATGTAAACCCACCTTTAACTACACCTAATTGTATTCATTTTTGGAACACTTCAGCACAATAGGGAGTTACCACTATGGTGACATTGCCTTGCCCTCTCTTGTTTGAAAAGAGTCCCTTGCTTCTGTCAATGGACACAAGGGACAGAGGTTTTGCCTTTGAAAGGTTGAATGGGTGTTTACTTTGGTGGGAGTTAACTTAGCACATTGTTGCAAACATAGCCTTGGGACTATAGAATTTATCAAGGAGCAGTTTTGTCCACATTCTTTCATAACCCTAAATGTGAGGTCAGTCCTACCATTTGGCCACTGGTCTAAAGATGCTTTGCTTTCATTTTATTGTTCCTTGCTTTTTCTTTTTGAGCAGGATGGTGTCAATAATAAGGTTTAATTGACATTTGAATCATCCCTAGTATTTCTTTGATTAATGTGAAAACCCCAAAGTTATTTTAGTAACTTTAGTAACATTAATTCTGTGCACGTACCATTGGGAAAAAAACATACTTTTTTTCTAGGGTAGACATTTTGTTTAGGAAGCATTTTTTTCTTTCTTGCCCGAGAGTAAACCCTGCTGACAAACTTTTGCTTAACCATGACTTAATAAGTCACAACCAGGTACTGCATGCAGCAGGTTAAGTAAGTCACATTATGGCTTAGTGTGTGACATGTGAACCAAGTTATTGTAAGATAACAATAACTATCAGAATGTATCAGAATGGTCAAACAAATGGCAACTTCAAATCTCAACAAATAAATGCTCTGTCTTACATATTGGCAAAAAAAATCAGAAAATAAAATACAAGCTGAATAGTCAAGATCTTGTTGATGACCCAAGCTCTGTAAAGGACCTTGGAATACTCACCTCTAATGATCTAAGTGCTAGAGCCCACTGCAACTACATAGCCAAAAAGGCATTAAGAGTTGTTAACCTAATTCTACGTAGCTTTTTCTCTGGTAATATCACACTACTAACCAGAGCATACAAAACATTTGCTAGACCAATACTCAAATACAGTTCATCAGTCTGGAACCCACATTACGTATCTGATATTAGCACAATTGAGAAAGTCCAGAAATATTTCACAAGAAGAGTTCTCCACTCCTCTACTCATTGTAGAATACCTTATGCCACCAGACTTGAAATTCTAGAACTAGAAAACCTTGAACTACGCCGTCTTCGGTCTAATTTAAGCATGGTATATAAAATCATACATTGCAATGTCCTACCTGTCAATGAATACTTCAGCTTCAACCATAACAACACAAGAGCACACAATAGATACAAACTCAATGTTAACCGCACCAAACTTGATTGCAGGAAATATGACTTCAGCAATAGAGTGGTCAATGTCTGGAATACTCTACCCGACTCTGTAGTTTCTTCCCCAAACCCCAAAAACTTTAACCTTAGACTGTCTACTATTGACCTCACCCCTTTCCTAAGAGGTCTGTAGGGGGCGTGCATAAGCGCACCAACGTGCCTACCGTCCCTGTCCTATTGTTTCTCTTATTCTTCTTTTATTTTTCTTATATGTACCCATTTCATGTATTCACAACTATGTATACACTTATACTTATCTTGTAAACAATTGGCAAATCAAATAAATAAATAAATAAAATAAATAAATAAGATGCAGGTTTATATTTTTCAGTTTTGGATGCAATACCTCATTTTAGTCTCTTTTGCTTTGTACTGATTCTGATTAATATTTTTGATGAAATCAAAACCCTTTCTAGTTCCATGTAGAATAGTTTAATAAAGGTCTTGTATCATTATTACTGTTTCCTTTTTTGCTTTAATGAATGATGCTGGAAGATAGGTTCATTAAACTAAACTGCTTCTCACTTTAATCATTTTAATGTCTCAACATGCATCACCCATATTGAAAGTATGATATATCCAAATATGCTTAGAGGTTATTAAACCAAAGACTGTGATAGGTGTTTTTATGCAATTTTATCCATGTCTATTCAATAGGATTTATTATCTTATAAACATGTATAGGACTAAGTCCAAAACATTTCTTCCAAAGAATTATGAACTATATAGTGTATAACTATACCTTAGAGGAACTAATTGTGAATGTCTTGAAAGATTCATTTTCCTTTGTTCAGATATAATTTTATCTACATTTCCTCTTCTAAGGTAAGTAATGCTATTGCAACTTCTCAGGTGGACATCATCCATTTACAAGTTTGTTACTTGATTACATTTAAAATAATCTAATTAACCTATGTTCTGTTAACAATAGCAGTCCCTTAATTTGCACAAGCCATTTACACCTTTCTAGGTGATCTTAATCTCAAATAATTTGTCTAATCCTTTTTTCCCCTTCTGAGGTTTTATAGGATAAGATCTCAGAAGAGGGAAGCTGCAACTACTAAAACTGTATTTCACTTGTCTCAGCAGGTTATCTCATGTGCTTATCAATAGCATAATTTGAGATCTTTGCATTTCATTGCATATCTTGGCTTGTTTGAAATCTCAGTTTACAAACTGAATTTGGTTTGCAACTTGGGCTATTTAATATAACCTTAGTGCCACCTGTTAAACTGACCTCCAGTTTCCACCCCCCATTGTCATTTTAATAACTATCTTCACTGATACCAGGGGACAAAAGGAGATGGGGAAACAATTTTAGTACCTGGATGATCATGGCATGTTAAAGGTGGAAAAGACCATTTGGTCATCAAGAATCCAAATCAGTGTATCAGCTTGAACACTCTGAACAGGAAATACACCATTAGCAGAGTTTTAATCCTGAAATCTTCTGCATACTGCATTTAGGGAAGGAATGGTGGCAGGGCAAAATTAGCCAACATGAAGAATATTACAGTTGATGTCACTAGAAGTCCAAAGCAAACTGGTTGAGACTGTGATCCTGCCTTAGGTTCTGGTACCTGGTGGGCTTAATATAAGTGTTTTAATTCTGCTGAATGTTTCACTTCTGACAGTGATTTGGGAGTTTTGCTGAAGGGATCCCAGAGGGCGCTCAAGGCCTTGTGGAGAGCCAAATGAAGACATTCTAACAAGGCTTCGTTTACTCAGTGCTCCTGGGTGCCTATTAAATCCATTAAATTAAGCCATTAAATCGTTTCTATATGTGTACTTTAATTTCTGTATACCAACAGCAGACACTAATAAAGCCCCCCAAAATCACCAATCATTATATATATACCCTTTTTCTAGAGAAAGGCAAGCATTTTGTTCAGGGGTTTTTCCCACAGATGTGTCAGACTTTCCAATATTTTGTGCCTCACTGATGAGGAATCATGTGTCAGACTTCCCAATATACATCAAGCCAGAACCTAGCTGGAGAAAGGGAGCCGGGTTAGTTACTGCGGCTGGATTTAGACCCTAACTTAACTTACAAGCGTCTGCAACACCTGTTGAATAATCAGCCTTGAGATTCCTTACTGTACTTAAAGCAAGAATCGACCCAAAGCATCTGCGGGATTGAGGAGAACAATCTCGCCGAGATTCGCTCGTCCGGCCGCCCAGGAAATGGAAGCCCACCCCGCGTGTCCGCAATTCCCAAGGGATGGCACGGAAGACCGTTGTGGCCCCGGGATGTGTGTGTGTGTGTGTGTGTGTAGAAGGAAGGCATGGAGAGAATAAACGGTTTGCGGATTTCCCTGCAGGAAGACAGACGCTCGGCGGGCGGTTCCCGCTTCGGGCAACCGCGGCACATGCTTGCGGGATCGCCTTTCGAAAGAGATCGCGGGTGGCGCGCCGTCACTTCTCCTCTCTAGGGAATCGAGGCGGCGATTTCGCTCCGCGGTGCTCCTCCTCTGGAAGTAAATGCTGACCCAGCATTTCAAACACCTCTCTTCTTAACTTGGAGGAGAGCAGGACCCACTCCTTCCATTCCCCCCGAAAACGCGTCGGGAAAGGTAGCAATTTCGGTCCCATGATTGCCACGCATATTTCGGCACGCACGCACACACACACCCCGCTCCCTCCGGAGGCTCCCGAAATAAGGGTGGCGATCGCGGGACGGTGCCTCCCAGGAGACTTGAGCGGATGAAGGCTTGGGTTTGTGTGGGTGGGAAGGGGGTCGATTCCTTGTACTTTTAGTTTTCATAACACTTGCAAGCGTTTGGGTGTCGGGGCGGGAAAGGCAGTGCAGCCCAAGGCAGGGCGGGGATAAGGGGAGTTAGTAGTCCAACGCAGTCGGAAAGCGCCGGGTTGAGTAAAGTTACGAGCGCTCCACGTGTTTAGATCAGGGAACCTCCTTGAACCGAGCGGGCTGCGTTCCAAAAGAAAGCGCGAACCGCGGAATTGACACACGTGAACTCAAGTCGCTCAAACAGGGATGGTTTTTAAGACACGTAGTGGTAGACCTCGCGGAGGGGTTGGGAGGATGCAACACTTAACACTGATTCTAACACACACACACAACCCCAACCTCTTTGGGGTGGCGTGGACGAGTTTCCGTCCCGCTGAGGAGAGAGCTGCCTTTCAAAGCCAGGAAAGTGCCCTCACTTTCGTGAGGCAACCCGACCCACAGACGGGGGTCTTCTTATCCCCGCTCCGAAGGAAGGTTATACGTGGCCAGGCCTTCAGGCGTGGCTCCCCCCTCCCCCGGGCCCCGGCAAGCTTTTGTGGAGAGGTCTGGCCCCTCAGACGAGCCCTCAGCCTCGCCGATAGGTTTTGTTTGCGGAGCACCTGCTGGAAGAGGCTCGCAGCTGGACCCCTCCCCGCCTTTGTCGATTGGCTGCCAAGTGACACGGGGGGGAGGGGAGGCGGATCGGCCTCGCCCACCTGCCGTCCGGCCCCTATTAAGCTCGTGGCTGAGCCGCTCCAATTGCTTGCATCGCGGCGGCCTGGAGAGCGGCGCAGGGAGGATCCGGGTTTATTTGGGAAAGGAGAAGCAGCAGCGGCGGCGGCGGCGAGCGGCGCGACTGCAGTGGGGTCTTTTCCGCAGTAGCCTTTGCATCGGAGCCGCGCCGCCCGGAAAGATGCCTCGCTCCTTCCTCGTCAAGAAACACTTTTCGGCCAGCAAGAAGCCCAATTACAGCGAATTGGAAAGCCAAACGGGTAGGCGCTGCCGCTTGGGAAGAGAGAGGGAGGGTGGCGGGGGCTCTGGCGGTGCTTGGGGGGCGGCGGAGGGGGGAGAGGACTCTGGCCGACTCAAAACGGCCCGTCACAGGGACTGTCGTGGGTGGGTGCCGGATTCAACGCAGCGCCTCGGGCTGAAAGTTTCCCGCTAATAACTTGGCAGGAGGAACATGTGGATCGTCGCCTTGCGGAAGACGCGGAGCGGCGGATAGTAAACTAGCAATTAGGGAAGAAGTAAATCCTGGTTTTAGGTGAGTTAGGTGCCATCCAGTCGGGCTCGCCCGGAGACCGCGGAGCAAGCTCGCACAAGTAGTAAATTGGGACTAAATCCCTTTGAACTCGGCGGCCCTTCCTTCCGAAGAGCTCTGCAACGGAATGCTTTCTAAGCCAGCTGCTTGGAAATGCAGAACTCCCAAGTCCCATCAGCCTTTGCCACGGACTCCTTTAAAAACCTGGCCTTGAAGAAGCCGGGGAAGCTCTCTGTCCTTCCAAGAAGTATAGGGTTTTGCTATTTTGACCTCCCTCTGTGGCTAATTCCAACCCAAAGGATGCTTAAGATTTTGTTCCATCAGATTTCGGGCCCTTTGCATATGCCCAGAAAACCTGAGCATGCCAAAACCGACAGATCTCAATAAGAAGGTAGGGTTGTGTTCAGTTCTGCAGGATTTTTTTTTCTAACATTGCTTTTGGTCTCCTTTTTTTTTTTTTTACAGTGATCGTCTCTCCGTTTTTGTACGACAAGCGTCCCTTGTCTGTCATCCCTCAACCAGACCTCTTGAGCACTGGCTCTTACTATCCTCCTTTAGTCTGGGAGACTGGGCTGTTCTCTAACTTCTTCAACCCGGAACCGGAGTACAAGAAAAGCCCAGATTCTCCACCCAGCCCCGATTCCAAACCCCTGGACCTGACCTCCTTGTCCAGCGAAGAGGAGGATGGCAAGACCAGCTCTGACCCGCCCAGCCCAGCCTCCTCTGCCACGGAAGCCGAGAAGTTCCACTGCAGCCAATGCAGCAAGTCCTACTCAACTTTTGCTGGCCTTTCCAAACACAGACAGTTGCACTGCGATTCCCAGACCAGGAAATCTTTCAGCTGTAAATATTGCGAAAAGGAATATGTGAGCTTGGGGGCTCTCAAGATGCACATCCGAAGCCATACCTTGCCCTGTGTGTGCAAGATCTGCGGCAAAGCATTCTCAAGGCCATGGCTCCTGCAGGGCCACATCAGAACGCACACTGGTAAAGCTTGAATTCTTCTGTTTGTGTCTCTGGTCCTTGTTATCTTCCTCTTATCTTTTTTCTAGCCCCAGTCCTCTCTACCTTGCTTGTAACCTAATTCACGTCAACACTTGCCTGTAGCTTATCAGAGGAGATAAGGGTCTCCATAGGGTGTTTGGGGGTGGTGGTTGAAATTGCTGTCTTAATTAAGACCTTTTAAAAACAGATTTGCCTGAAATCTGCCTTGTTTGAGCTTAATACTTGCCGAACCTCTGGACTTAATTGATTTTGGACTCCCTTTTTGTATTGACTGGTTATGTTTCCAAGAACACACTGAGAACCCCAAACTTGGCCAACCCTATTGTAGCACAGTGTATAACAATTCAATTAATTTAGAGTTTAATATGTGGCTTAAGTCTACATAACCGTGGATAAAGGGGATCCTGCAAACCTAGGATCTCTTTGTAAGCAAATCTAGATTTATGTTTATAAGCTGGTGGCATTTTTTTCAGTATCTTTATTACTTGGTTTTTATCCCATCTTTCTAACCAGAGGTCAACACATTGATCCAAAAATTAGCCATCATTCCAGCATGTTGTGTGAATGCAGGCCATGTGATTAGATGATGGTCCTAGATGTTCTGTAAGAACATTAAGAAAATTGAGTTGATTCAGTTGGTATTCCTGTAAATACGGCCATCCTAAAGCAGCTACCTGGTTATTATTCCCATCCTTTTTGCATTGTTTTGTTAGTTTACATAAATTCTGGAGTGTTCCGGGGAAGTGATTCCACAGCCATATCATCATGCCTATTTAGTTTGGACAGAGACGCCCTGAAGCCAGCTCAGCAGGCACTCTATGTGAATCAGCCTTGAGTCATTCCAAGAACACACAAAAGTGTGTGTGTGAGGGGGGGTGTGATATTGTATTGAAAGGGCTTGTGAGCATTGCAGTCTTAATGCAGGGCAGCCAGTGCCCAAGCCCTTCTCTCTAATTTCCTTGCCTGTATTTGCATTTTAACACTCTGCAAGGTATTTCCTATTTTCTCCCTCCCCCCCACCTTCTTATCTAAGTATATAAAAGGTGCTAAGCAGGGGCCATACATTTGCAGGGGTGGGTGGGGGAATAGCCTACTTCCTCATTTTTCCTATATGTAAGCCCCCTGAAAGCTCCCTCAAATATCTTGAGGCCTTCCCTGGTGCAAGCAGTTATAAAGTTGGCTTCTGAGCACACACAAAAAGTGGTGGTGGGAGATGCTTCATTCCAGCATTGTTTGCCTAATGGGACCGTGGAAATGGTGGGGAAGGGTTCTTGGGACGCCAGAGAGCAGCCTTGGCAGGTGCTCTTAGGGAGCTGGGTTTGCTTTTCCCTCCCTGCACCTGTTACTGTAACGCCCCAGGCTGAACACCAGATTCCACAGCTGCGGCTTTTTGAGTGTTTAATCCAAGGAGTATCACATTTACAATGCTTTTCCCCCCAAGCAGCTTTTGTGTTGGGTGGGTGGAGGGGGGGGAAGAATCCTTTAATTGTTACTTAGTGCTGATTTCACACCCTTTTAAAAGTCCTAAAAATGACTGCCTGAAGGAAGCCAGAAAGACTTAATTGTGCTTTCCAAATCCAGCAGCCTGTTAAGTGAGCTCCAGAAGAATTTTCCCTGGTCAGGAATTCAACTTTAGTTGGTTGAGGCTTGAAGAGGGGGGGAGGGAGGGAGGGGAGGAAAGAAAGGAGACAAGGAGGAAAACCTGGGAAGGATATAGTTTTGGAATGGGGATACGGTTAATGTTTCAGCTTTTGCTGCACTAAATTGGCAGAAGAGGGCATTTTGTACCATGCAATGAGCTCTTTGTTAAAATAGACCAATGCAGTACATGTATTCTTAAAACAAGCACTTCTCTTATCCAAGAATGTTATTCTCCAGATAAATAAGATCTGGGAGTTTCTTGCATGCTCATTTGATCCAAGTTCCATTAGAATAAAATAAAATCTCCCTGATGCCAGCTGGATTTTGTTAATAACTTGGACATATTATTTTGCCAAGAATTTGGGAAGGGAAGAAGATTTAACTCACAACCTAGTATAGGAATTACTTGGTGGTCTCCCGCCCAAGAACTGACTACTTTTCTTAGTTTTTCAAGGACGCCCTTGACAAGCACAATCCAGACTCAAAATTCAGGCCTTGCTTTTTGTCCTTTGAAAAAGGGAGCCTAAGGAGATTTGGTTTTTAACCCTTTAATTTGGAATCCAGCATCTGCCTGATTTAAATCTGGGCAAATACAAAACCATTTATATATTTGGTGATTCCAGCAGAATTTATTTCCAAACTATGAATTGTGTTCTAGAGATTTTCTTAAACCTGGGTTAAATCTTGGTTTTCCATAAACATGTCTCTTACTAGTAGTGAAAGATTGGGAATGTGATATGAAGCAGGGGTCTCCAACCTTGGCAACTTTAAGCCTGGTGAACTTCAACTCCCAGAATTCTCCAGCTGGCTGGGGAATTCTGGGAGTTGAAGTCCTCCAGGCCTAAAGTTGCTAAGGTTGGAGACCCCTGATACAAAGCATCAGGGGGCTGATTTTTGACTTCTATCACGTGTTTTGTCAAGATTCCATCTGATGATCCTTTTTCTCCTTTTATCTTTCTAGGGGAAAAGCCATTTTCCTGCACACACTGTAGCCGTGCCTTTGCTGACCGCTCCAATCTCCGTGCTCATCTGCAGACCCATTCAGATGTGAAGAAGTACCAGTGTAAAACTTGCTCTCGGACTTTCTCTCGCATGTCCTTGCTCCACAAACACGAAGAAACGGGCTGCATTGGAACCCGTTGAATACCATGGACTCCTCCGTGCAAAGCCATGTATTGTAACTAGTGTCCCTAGGAAAATAGTTCTGCTGAGCTGCCACAAAACAAGCTTATATTGAAACCTGGTTGTTTCCAGCTGCTTCAGGCCTTAAAGCATCATACACAATGCTTCTTTCATTCTCTGTCTTCAAGAAAATTTTTCAAGCTTAATTTGCCTTTGTATTCCATTCCCTGGCCCTTGAGGTGGCAGAATGCTTCTTGATTCAAGGCCATGCACAATCATTGCTTCATCAGAAATATGCTGGGTTGCCAAACTAACAAGGGATGATAATTTAAAATGAGCTTCTAAAACCTGGTACTCTCCCATGGGTTGGATAAATGTCCCCACAATTTTTAGAAATGTGGATTATTATTTTTTTGCCAGGGAATGAATTCAGTATGTTAGAGCCCACGTTCTGCAGGGTACCAATATGGGAACAGGTTCTCCCAAAATTGACATGTAGCTAAAAACATTTTGTTGAGCTGCTCCTCAGCTGGGATCAGATACATCCTTCTGGAACTTGTAGGCAGATTATAGGGATAATGATTACCTCTTTCTGCTCCCCCCCCTCCCATTTGGTTCTCAAGGTTTACTGCCACTAATCATGCCAGCTTTCCTTTCTAACAGCCACCGAGTCCTCCCCCCCCCTTCAGATTTTTCTCCAGCTTCTTCAAAGCCATCTGAGTTAATAGCATTCACAAATGGGAAAAATATTCCGAGTCTCGTGCCTACCTTGCCTGAACGTTCAGTTTTTCGTTTTTTACCCTTAAAAAGATGACTAGAATAATAGATTCACAGTAACCCATGACCCTGAATTGATATGCCTCTAAACAAAGGGCAGAAAGCTAAGTGTTAACGCCTCCCCACCATCTGAAACTCTCAGTTGCTCCTCCTCATATCTCGTCTGCACCCTCCTTAGTGCAGCTATGCAGGGATACAGTATTTCATTAGTTCTGGGTCAGCAGAGGGATAATTCGTAATGCTTCAAAGACTTATGTCTGCAGAAAGCACTGGGTAGCCATTCAAAGCAAGGCTCCTATTTACAAGAGCAGCTATGCACTCAAGCACCTGTTAATACGACTTCTTTTAACAACTGCTTTTTTCAAAAGAACTGTGACTAATAGCAGGCACTTGTCAGGCGATTCAATAGCCGCCTGGGCAGGGAAGGCTGCCCCATTGACAGGTGTGTGCCAAAAGAGCTACTTAAGGTTATTGACAGGTGCCTCCTGAATGCATTTCTTTTGTACATTGTTTCCACATCCTCAACAACAAAAGATGAAAAAAAGGGTATGTTTACATTTCAAAGGTACACTGGTATTTATATATTTTTGTGCCACAATTTTATACTGAATTAAAAAAATACTTTTTATATATAATTATATACAATTTATTGATATTCAATAAAAAGGGTAATTTATAATTTGGTTTTGTGCACTTTCTTGGCCGTATGTTCATTTAGTCATTTGCCATGTTGTTGGTATTGGTAGGTGTGAGTCACACTCTACAAAGTGATTTGCAACTAACAGATCAAATGCTTCGATTGCTAAGTTTATTTCAAAGTATTGGTGGATCCATTGGGGCAGTGTTGGGAATTCCCGCTCATTTTTTGCCTCAGATCCCAACTACTATGCTGCTTCTCAGTGATTGCCTGTGAAGGAATGTGCTGCTTGATTAAGAAAGATTACTCAAATTTTGTGAGATACAATTGCACTTAAGATGTAATATAAATCATAGGAAGCAGATTTGTAGCCAAGCATACTGTTGACCTATGTTCCATGTTTCCTGATCAGCCAAATCCCCCTAGGGGTTTCAGACTGGAATCTTTGCCAACCCTATTTGGAAGTGGTTAGGTATGAACTTGTAATTTCACCTATCAAGATTTATCAAGTTGAGTGGTGGTTGGGTGCACTTTAGACTTTTCTTTCAAAAAACCTCCCCCCCTGAATCTTTAGTCCCATGCTCTTGTTTTTTTGTTTTTCATTTTACATTTTCCAGAACACCAGAGCCCCTGTGGGCTTGATCTAATACCCAGCTTCAAATGCAGGGTTGTGTGGTTACTACTCAAGTTTCCTGGAAGACCGATCACCTCTTTGGCCTCAGAGTCACTGCAGCGCCTAAATCTTAAGTTGGACAAATTGTTGACAAGGAATCTCTTCCATACCCAGGCAGGTCTCAATAATATATTCCAGATCGGCCTCCCCTGCTCACATATACCAGTTAGATCATGGAGGAGAGCAGACAGCTGTTGTTGAGCAGATCAATCTGAGGCTAAGGGCGCCAACAATTCAGCATCTAGCACCACAGAATGAGGCATTAGGACAAGAAGTGGGATAGTAAATTGCTTGTCTCTTCCTCTGAAATGGTCAAGCCCAATTATGTCATTTTCCTTTCACTGTTCCTCAACTTCCTGCACCCTCGCTGGCTTCTGCCAAGCCTGGGCTATCTCCCTTTACCCATCTATAGCATCTCACCACTGTGTGATGACTTGGCTATTTGGTAGCTTTTATAACTAGCCCCATATTTATCCTCCTAAAACCCCCTGTCCAAATTGACCATTTTATTCAATCTGCAGCCTCATGTCACCTCTCTCTCCCACCACATCCTCCAGCTGAGGGCTCAGTCCTTTGAGAATTTTCCCTCCGTGCAGTTTAGAGGGTCAGTCTTCACCATCAAACCTTAGCCTCTTGTTGAATGAAGTTTGAGCTGTGGCCTCCTTGGTGGTCTCTGAGCTTGGTTGTTTTCTTACAGACATTTCATTACTAGGTAATATTTAAATGTTGCAAGCTGTCCAGAGTTGATTCAAAGCGAGATGGGAGGCAAACTAAGCAAAAATAATAATACATAACATCATCAGTGCATCAGCATCAACTTGAATTCTTCATCCAACTTTAAGGTCATAAACTGTATATGGTTCTCAAACACCATAGCTCCAAGATTTTTCTAGTTTATTTTCAAAGTTCATTCATATCAAGTGATCAATGTTTTTAAGTTTCTGCTTCGGTATCATTACTTCATGGGGGCAATCAATTTTTATTTAGTCCATAATTGAATTAGTTTGTTCTTTCAGACTGTAGTACTCTTAGTAAACTACTGTACCTCCAGATCCATTATTCTAATATAAACTGTCACTCTTTTTATATTTTCCAAATGTCAGTCTTTCACAGCTATGCAATGCCTCTGCTTAACTGTTCTGATCCCTGCTGTCACAGAAGCATCTTTAACCTTTGTAATGCTTTCTAAAATTGTCATTAAAAATTCTCTTTATTTTTCCAGCATGTGATTCATCTATCTATTCTTGAACCTAAGAAACAAAATGATGTACCATCTTAATGTCTTTGTTGTGAACTGTAAGCTCGGTAAACATATTGGTCAACGATATCTTTTAACTATTTAAAATGAAAACAGAATTTTCACTTCCACTTTTTACTTTCAAAACAACCTCTTCTAAGTCATATTTACTTTCATTTAAGTAATGATACAGTCTCTGCCTCTCTGAAATGATTAATATTTCTATGTTCAGTTCTTTTTCCCACTAACAGTGTGAATTCCTGCTTCACTCCTTTTTGTTTTTTGAATTTCTCTATTTCTTCAAACTCAGTTTTTAATAATAATTTCTTGATTATTGAAAATATTCTTCAGAAGAATGATTAGGTATTCTGGCAGAAGCATTAATTGTAATTAATTCCACATTCTGTTGTGATCCACAGAATAAAAGCCCTTTTGATCAAGAAAACAAAGGTAATTCTTGAATTAACCTTCTCAAATGTTCTCTTAAGTTAGCTTTCTGATCTCATTCTTCTGCCTTTAATAAATACTGCTTGTTCATCTGTTCTGTGAAAGATCTGAAGCAAAACTTTGTAGAAGACAAGCACTGTATGAGATCAACTGATAAATCTGCATTCAGTATTCTCTTGCTTTTCCATTCTTTGGCAAAGAGATACAGCATTTACCAGTTTTTTCTAGTTTCTGGGAAATACAATCCTGTTTCATATTTATTGTTATACAGCTATTTCCAGTTGTTGATGTACAACTATTAGCCCTTCAATTGTCTCTTCTTTGGCAACTTAAACAGTTATATGGAAATTTCATTTGCTGGCTGGTCTATTGCTTGTTATAACTTTATTTGTCTTTATTAGAATGGTTCTGTAATTATTCTGGGGTAGTCTTACCTTAGTAGTAAATTTTCCTTAACAAGGAACAATTTTCCTCTATTTCTTGATATCAGTTGAACTTCCTTCTATATCAAAGTGGTAATTTTCTGAGAGGACAAGCAAATTGTATACTCTTTTTATTAACTGTAATGATAGGTGGGAATGACTGGGAGACAGAAAGAAGAAATGATACTGAGAGAACAATAGGATAAGAGGTAGCACAGCCAACATTTGCATAGTGGGCGGAGCAAGAGTTTCAGAAGGACCTCCCCCTAAGTTCTCAGACTGCAAAGGTGAGAATGAGAGAACTGTGCTTTTAGACTTGCAACATTCTATTAATGTAGCTTTACAATAAAGTAGCATTACTTTATCTGGCCAGGTTTCCTGCCTGGTAAAACTGACATTAGTTTCTTCTATAGTTCACTTAACTAGACAGTGTGGCTTCTTGAAGAGCGAAAATTCTTTGTGCTTTGCCTCAACTGTAGACCACCAAGGCCATTGCTATTTAACTGAGAAATATATGTGTCATTAGTTGACTGCAGTTTGAAGTGAACTTACATATTTGCTTGATGAAATGCATTGCTCCAATTGTAAGTTGTGTACATAAAATGGCTGCTGATGAATAATTTATGATTCTCTGTTGGTGGGCTTTCTGCAGCTCCAATTCTCCTCGTCTCCAGAGTGCAACCAAATACAAGCTTGAGTTACGTTAGTCTCCCTTTTGTAAGGGAGGTCTAAAAGTTTGGCTGGAATTCTCTCCCCAGGACTTTAATGGGACAAATATTAAATCAGTGATTTGAGAGTTACTTAATCAGGTCATCAGAAGCCAATCATTGTGGGGGGGGGGGTGTCAAGGGGGGACAAGGAATCATGAATTTTTCCTGGAATTTCTTTTGTGAACATGGGGATTTCTGCAATTATGAAATGGCCCAGTCAGAATGTACTTCTTCCAAACATCACAATTTGAAAGTCCAAGCCAAACTTCTATTGGCTGTCTTCCCACTGACTTATGAGAGAAAGATTGAGATGGGGAGGGAGGCAGGGAGGGAGGGAGGGAGAAAAAGAAAGTAGTATTGTTGTGTTCATTCATTCCAACAGTCCATCTAGTTCATCATTCAGCCTCCATCAGGGGATAGCCAGATAGCCTTGGAAAGGACATTATACTAGCCGTGGAGATAGTGTAAACTATTTCTCTTTTCCCTCCCAGAGGGAAGGGGGAAGAAGGGTCTTCTCCCTCTTCTGGATTTTCACCAAGAGGATTTTAGATTTCTCAGTTATTTGGGTTTGTGCATCCTCCAAGATAAACAGAAGGACTGTTTTGTCAATGATTAGACTGAAAGTCCATCTCAACTATATTTGAGACCTTCTATATCCAAGATGGCTAGTACTGTTCTTTTCTGTCCTCACGACACAGTGTAGACCTTTTAGAACCCAATGGCCTGATTAATTCTTAAAGTTATTCAGCTTAATTTCCACTCAAGAACAAACACTGAAACGATAGGTTTGCCATATTTCCCTTGCAAGGCAGGATAACTTTCTGTTGGCAGGAACTCCACCTCCCCACCCCCAACTTCTGTGGTTCCATCCCCAGACATTCATAATTAAATAAAGGAAATTATTTTGCCATTTCCTCAACAGTGACGGACCAGCTTTTCCGTGTGTTTTTTTTGTTCCTACACGTAAAAAGATAACCCAGAAAGATAGAGAGTAGGAATAGCTAGCCTTTGGATTGGCAAGGCTCTCAAGGCTGCGTTTGGTGGATCTTCCTTTCACTCTGCCTTTGTCAGGTCCTTGCACAGCAGGTAAAAAAATTAGTGCATGGTGCACCCATGAGAAGCTCCAAAAAGTTCCAGATCTTCACAAATACGTTTTGTCACATTTTTTACTTGACAGTTGCACATATATCTTGCCATTCTACAGGCGTATTGTACAGCTGAAAAAAAAATGAAAGAAAGATATGTGAGAAGTGGCTACGTCAAACCTCTTGCTATCAATCTTTCTGAAGACATGTCAGATACAGTAAATATTCCCCGACTAATGTAGTAGCTGCCAATACTGTATATTGCTGATGAATTAAATAGTACACTGCTCAACATCCAACAAATCTGGTCATTAGGTGTTTAAGTTGTGGGAATAGGACATAAAGACAATGGTTTTTTTTTAAAGTCAATACTATTTTTATGGCCCCTGGAAAAAGCATGTTGCAGGTCAGCTGTATGAGAAAAGGGTTGACAAAGGTTATGGAGATTGAATGGGCTGGATCACAGCAGGATTGTTGAGATGAGGGTGGGGGAAAGAAGGGCCTATGGAGATCAGGAGGACCCATGCAATTAGCTCCTTGTGTGATCTTCTGCAAAAGATTATCTTGTCAGTGTCAACAAAGCTCAGCTTTCCTATCACCTTAACTGCAGGTACCACATATCCCAGCCCCACATCTTCCAGAGGAGATAGTTTGTTGTTACTTCAAATGCTCTTGGTCCTTTGCCAACATTCTCCTTGGCTCAGAATTGCTTTATGTTGGTCCGAGAAAAGCTGTTGATGCTTTTCTTCCCTCCCCACTTCTCATCATGCCACCAACCCTTTATTTCCTGCAGGTCCCTGCAGGACATGTCATACAATCTCTCAACTTCCAAAGGTACTTTCTTAATAAGGTCTTTCTTCCTAAACTTCTCCATCATTCAAGGCGACTGGTTATATATAAAGGCCATGCCTGTATTTCCTGTCCTAAATACATGATATGGGAGCAGTGTATCTTTTTTTTTTTTTTGTAATGAACTGCTAAGGGCTAAGGACCTGCTCTGCAAGACTCCCATGCTTAAGTGCTTCCATCCTATGCCTTCATTTCCCATGCTGGAAATGAAGGTGGCTGAAGAAATTAAGATTTAAAACCTTTTGCTTTGGCCACAGTGATGGCTTGATGTTCTTATCCAGGGAAGAAAGGAAGGAAAGAAGGAAGGGAGGGAGGGAGGAAGAGAAGAAGGAAGGAAGGAAGGAAGGGGAGAAGGAAGGAAGGACCACAGTTTTACTATTTCTCCTAGGTCTATTTCACCTGGTTAAAAATAAAAAGAGGAAAATTAGGTCTACCCTTGCATTGTCCCAACATCAAATTTGTAAAAATCCAGCTTTCCACCACCCTACTCATGAACAGCTGGAGGGTAACTGGTGTTCCCGCCTCTTGCACAGTAGTCAGTTGGAGTGGCAGGATTTGCATAAAAGGAATTGAAGCTCACAAACTGGATAGGGTGCCCTGAGCCAGCACACGACAGAAAATCCTACTTTGGGGGAAGAGCCAGAAAATACAGGCAGAGGTTACATTAGCTCCTGGATGGAGATGGGTTAAGTACAGTGTAAGACTTCCCTGCCCTTCAGAAATGGTGGGTGGCTTGTTCATGCTGGAATCAGCTGGAAATGCAGATCAGCCCTTAGAAGCCAAGAAGAGAAAATTCAAGGGAGTGTTGGCAACTTGCTTCCTATTGGCCAAAGAGATGGATGGGAAAAATTGAGGCTGTAAAGAAGATTTTTTCCCCTCTCCCCAGTTCTCTTAACTATAGAAAGCTGCTTGGAACATATCTAACAAAATCAAGTATGAGTGCCACAGAATTAACTTGAAAAGAATACAATCCCCTACCCCCCCACCCCCCACTCCTAGACCAAATGCTTAACTTTAAAAATGAGAAAGTTCTTTGAAATATTTGGGAGAGGCATTAATTTTAAATTCAGGGTGGTCCTTTTTGGGTGTAAATATGGAACTTGCGTGTGTTAAGTTGCTGGCTGGGCTCCTGGATTTTTATCGGTGGGAAAGTGAGTAGAAACTTAGCAAATGAAATGTTGCTTACTGTCCAAAATGGATCAAGAAAAAATAACATCTGATGTAGTGGCTTTATATTTCAGTGGAACTGCTGAAGGAAGAAGAAGAGGAGGAAGATAAAAGTGGCAGTCTTTTCTTCATGAAACTTACTTATTCAAGCCAACCCAGTGAGCTTTTTTTTAAAGAAAGAGAAGAAAACACCCTTAAGTATTCCCATCCATCCTGTGTATTCAGAGATCCAAACTGGTTTTCTTGTATAAAGCAAATCTCCAGCTAAGGTGCAGGATTGAGTTTCTTATATTTCTACTACTGGATGGCTGGGTGGAGAATTGATATGTGGAGTTCCCTTTGCCCACACTTTTCCTCCTCTGAAACAGGAAAAGTTGTGTATCTTAGAATTCCTATGCTGCACACACCTATGAAAGGTACAAAAGTTGTTATATCTTCAGGTCACCTACCTCTGGCCTTCATACTTTAGTCTGCCACCAAAGAGCATACAGAGCCTACCTATTGTTGATTTAACCCAGAAATACAAAGTACATTTTCTGGTCATCGTGTTGGTTGTTATTCTCTAACCTAGATCTGGGGACACCCAAATAATGAGAGAGAGAGAAAAAGCCAGCACCCCATGATAACAGCTTTTAACTAAAGCAAAATTCTAGACAAACGTTTGTTTTTTCTCTCTCTTTTTTTTAAATGGAATACTGTGGATTTTTTCTTTCATTTGTTTCCCAAATAAGCAGTGAAGCAATGAGTCACAGAACACATTTCCTCTATACAAGCTGGTGACAAGAAGATTTGAAAGATTTTTCCTCTGCCGTTATTCCCAGCTCTGTGAGATAGGGAACAGGTGCAGGTAGAAGCTTAACTTTGGCTGTAAGTTGTGCACCAACAGACGTTTGGGGAGGATGATGGGGAGGCAGCCAGGAAAGGCTTCATCCATTAACAGCTGGCCATAAGAAGTCAAGTTCACAAACAGAGTGCAGGTGTAGCTGTTTGGCCAGCTCTGAAGAGAGGGAAATGAACCATCATTCCAAATTAATTTTTAATCAGCTAATAGCACAGTGTGGCCTAGATCGGCTAGGAACAACACTTTCCATTACAATGAGGAACTGAGCAAATATAAACAGGGAGAATGGCTGATAATGGAGTGGGTAGAAGGATCATAGATCAAATCCCACCATGATGGATTTATGAAGTTTGAGCTTTTGTTTTACACCAAAATGTGGTAGGGGAGAAAGATTATTCTGCTATAGTGTTGTTGTTTTTTTCAGAGATTGAGTGACAAGAAGGCAGGGCCTATTCTTTTTAAGGGACTTACAGGAAAGAGATATTTTCAACAGGTGCATTTTTCTGTGCACTACCAGCTACACTTGCTCAAGGGAATAACCATGAACTTTGCTGCAGGGATAAGACTGTCCTGTGTTGAGCCATCAATTGGAGCTAGCCTCTTTAATAGCAAACAATTATCAAGAGATTGTGCTGAATTCCATGCCTTGTTGCTGCCGGTCCCGAGGTATTTGAGTTCCAATTCTGATAAACCATTAGTACCAAAGTTCAGATGTGGGAGTTATTGACCACCAGCCTGTGAAAACTGACTTCACAGGTCAATGAAACAATTGGATACCTATTGACTTGCTGCTACTGGGGATATAAGTAATTTCTCTCTATCTGCTGAAGGTGGACTTTGAATCAGAAAGAGTTTTTTAGTTTTTGTTCGTGCATCCCCAAAGCTTACTGAATGTCATTTGCCATGTAACTTTCTCTCAACCAAGCAAACTACAGGATAGGATAGGATAGGATTGGAGAGTTGGAAGGGACCTTGGAGATCTTCTAGTCCAACCTCCTGCTCAGGAAGGAAACCCTATAGCATTTCAGACAAATGGCTATCCAATCTCTTCTTAAAAACTTCCAGTTTGGAGCATTCATAACTTCTGGAGGCAAGTTGTTCCACCAATTAATTTTTCTAACTGTCATGAAATTTCTCCTTAGTTCTAGATTGCATCCATTGCTTCTTGTCCTGCCCTCAGGTGCTTTGGGGAATAGCTTGCCTCCCTATATTGGATATTGGAACACTGCTATCATGTCACCTGAGTCCTTCTTTTCATTAAACTAGACCAGAGGTGGTATTCAGCAGGTTCTGACCAGTTCTGGAGAACCAGTAGCGGAAATTTTGAGTATTTTGGAGAACTGGCAAATACCATCTCTGACTGGAGATTTTACAGTATCCTTCCCCTGCCACGCCCACCAAGCCACGCCCACAGAACTGGTAGTAAAAAAAATTGAATCCCATCACTGAACTAGACATATCCAATTCCACCAATTGTTCTTTATATGTTTTAATCTCCAATCCCTTAATCGTCTTTGTTGCTCTTCTCGGTACTTTTTCTAGTCTCAACGTCTTTTTGACATTGTGGTGACCCAAACTGAATGCAATAATACAGGATTGTCATGAGAGAAATGAGGATAAAAATAATAATGATAAATTTGCATGGATTACCATTTGTTTAGAAGCAAGAACTTGTGGACTAAAAATAGAGGAAATCAGAGAAAATAAAGAAGCTAAAGTGCTGTGAGGCTTTAGAATTCATACCAAAAGGCACCTGTCACATGACCCCCCCAGACTTAACAATCATTGATAAGAATGACAAAGTATGGATAGTGGATGTGGCTGCATGTGGAGAGAGCAGAATAGAAGAGAAAGAACTGGAGAAGGTAACAAAATGCAAGGATCCACAACAAGAGAACAACTGTGGCAAAAGTAGGCAAAGGTAGACAAAACAACTGAAGCACCACTTGAACACCATCGGAATTGACAAAACCACCACCAGTCAATTACAAAAGGCATCTTTACTCAGAACAGTTTACATCCTGTGATGATATTTTTAATACCATCAAAGATCTGCACCTGCCAATCCAAGATCCTTGGGAAGGACTTGTTAGATGAACCATAAAAATGCCAAATCCAGTCTGACCATCTGGCTATGCGACAAACCACAATAAATGATAATATAATGTACGAAAACATTGCTTTGGAACAATGGTTTAAGTCATCAGACTAGAAACTAAAAAGAAAAAGAAACCTAGTGCACGATACAAAGTAAATACATAGTTATATGCCAGAAAAAGTCAAAAGATCAAAAAAGAATATAGTGCACACAAATATCCATAAGAAACTATTTGTACCTGAGACTAACCATACCTAGAATATGATCAAGTGCAATAATATCCGATTGTCATTGCAATAGTACAAAATTTGCCCACCATCTTGGAAACTTGTACAACTTCTGTCTCTGACTGAACTAAGTACTGTAATTTTTAATAAGGAGAATTAACTTTACCTTCCAAGGATGGTAAATAGTCATTTCATCCTCATTCTTTTGAGTGCTAACATTGGGTAGCAATGAAAACATTGTAGTAGATCCAAAAGACAAAGGTTTAAATTTCCTTCCTGTCACAAAATTCATTCTATGGCACTGCTTCATTGCTTTCACAATATTTATGTGAAGACAAAATAAATGAAAAAGAATAATATGTGCTCTGTAAAGTATAGATAGAATAAAATCAATACTGTAAGTCACTCTTGCACTGGAACTGAATCACTTCCACATCCTCTGCCAATGACTGGGTCTAAGACTCCCAATGTCCTAAATATGTAATCTAACTAAACACAAAGTTTACATTTACAAGACACACCATAGTTAAATTAAGCATGGTTCATTTAAATGACTCAGTTTTCTGGGTTTCCGCAAGGACTGAGTTCAGTTTGCATGATAGATGTAATATGTGATTGGCTGATTGGCATGAACACAGCCAAAGACTACTTCTAGGAGTATCTCTAGCAGAGGTGGTATTCAGCCAGTTCTGATTTTGAGTAGTTCAGAGAATACCACCTCTGACTGCCCCTAATCGGCTGGGTCTTCTTTTGTTACCCTGCACAGGAGAACGGAACTGGAAAGCAGGTTATTGGGGTGGGGAGGGAATGGGATTTTACAGTATCCTTCCCCTGGAGTGGGGTGGGAATGGAGATTTTCCAGTATCTTTCCCCTGCCACGCCCACCAAGCCATGCTCACCAAGCCATGCCACACCCACCAAGCCACACCACACCATGCCCACCAAGCCACACCCACAGAACTGGTAGTAAAAAAAAATTGAATACCACCACTGGGGGTTCAAAAAAATACACATGGCGACCACAATCATTCAAAGCCCTGCTCTTTTAAAACTGCCCCATGATGCATATAAAAAGAGGTGGGGCTTAGACTCTGTGGCTGTGGTTGCCTTTTTGGTTTTTTAATACCTACTTCATCCTATCTTCTACCTCCAAGTGCCTCCGACACTTCTCCTACCTTTTGTTAACTCTGTAATATCAACATGATTAGAAAGTGGGAATGGCATAGGCAAAATCTGGATTCACTACTTGTGAAGCATGCTAGATGAGTTTATCACTCTTTTTCAGCATAGCCTGTAACAAAAATGTTGCTTGGGAGATGCAGGGAGTCCTTGACTTACAACAGTTCATTAAGTGACCATTTAATGTTATAACGGTACTGAGAAATGTGACTTATGGCCATTTTTCACACTTGTGACTCTGTAGGAGCCCCGTGATCGTGTGATCAAAATTCAGATGTTTGGCAACTGGCTCATACTTGTGACCATTGCTACGTCTCAAGGTGATGTGGTCACCTTTTGTAACCTTTTGACAAGCAAAGTCAATGGGGAAGCCAGATTCACTTAGAAACCAGGTTACTAACTTATCAACTTCAGTGCTTCACTTAACAACTTTGGCAAGAAAGATTGTAAAATGAGACTGAACTCACTTAAATGTCTCAGTTAACAACAGAAATTTTGGACTCAATTGAGGTCATAAAATGAAGACTCCCTGTACAAGGAAGAATCACATTTGTTGCCTTATAAATGATTTTAAAATACCTTAAGGAAAAATAATACTTGCTAGTTTTTCTGGCAATAAATGATATCCTTAGTTATTCCTCAAATATTCTTAGTTATTCCCCATACATCAAAGCAGAAAACCTCTTAAATCTTTTTCTTGGTTTCAGGCAAACCCTGTAGGTACAAACCTTGTACTTAAACTTGTGGGAGGACCAGAATGGACTGGCTATTGGATGAAGGCAGGATTTTCCCCCCCTGTATTTTTCTTCAGATTTGAAAGGGGAGAATCTGGAATGCTTTCCCTCTGCTCTTTAATTACATTTAAACCTCCACTACAACGATTGTGTTGCCCAGTCTTACATCAGGAAATGTCAAGAAATTACATTACTGGTTTTCAGCCCCTAAACTTGGGGGCATTTGAAAAATGGGATTCATACTAGGACCTTAAATTGCCCATCCAAACATACTTCTAAAGCTGCTGACAATGATGACACATAGAGTTTTTAGAAGGTGGTAGAGAAAAGGAAACTCAACGAAATAGTTCCCAGCTCCTAGTCTATCCTCATCTGTTCTTTGCTTTGCCCATTTTTTTTTTTATCCTTCCATTTGACAACAATTTTTTTATCCTTCCATTTGACAACAATTTCCACTGAGTGTTTTAGCAACTTATTCTTTTCCAGGCTTGGGAACATTCAAGGGATGTTCAGCAGACAACAAACAGATGTCAGTTTTGACTACAATTTTAAAGATTTGCCATTATGCTTAGCAGGAAGAAAAAAAAGAACAGTCATAGGAGAATAAGAAAAGTTATTGCAAAAGAGGCTTAGTGAAAACGGCATGTTTTCAAATGATTTAAGGTAAAGATGGCAAAATTAGGACATTCTTTCTAGTGTTTTCAAATTCTTTGTTGGGACACTGGGACAGGCTGTTGCCCAGTCTTACAGTGAATAACACAGTCTGTCTCTCTTCTTCCTGGATTTTGTAATGCCTGAGATAGTTTACTTAGTTGTCCTAAAGTGGCTGTTTAGGAAATGAAGATAGGAAAAGCTTGCTTGGAGGTTCTAGTAAGGAGGTTCTCATTATTATATACCCTTGACCAAAGATGGTACTTGATTGTTTTCGTCACTGAACATACAATTTTGGGAGAGACACCCATGGAGCAGTGAAGAAGGAAGGGGACACCTGCCCAATCAGCCAGAGCAGCCAAATCAAATGGGGTAACAGAAGGTGCAGCCGGATCAACATCATACTCAGGAGTGCCCATAGAGTATGGTAAAGAAAATAAGTGGCCACAACAATGCAACATTCCATTGGTTGTGATGTTTGTTGTATACTATGTCTTGGCTTTTAAAAAAATATCTGTGGACATGCCAGGGAGGGAGGGAGGGAGGAAGGAAGGAAGGAAGGATATACAAAGGGACCTCCTTAATATCGATAATACTGTTTTGTTTCTTACATTTCTACTTTTGCAACAAATAACAATTATAATTCTCTTAAAATACATAAACTCTAGCAATCCAACCCAAAAATACCTGGTTGAAAAGGAGATCTTCATTTCTTTTTCTTTTCTTTTGAAAATGGAACTAATAGAATTAAATGTAGCATATCAGGAAGTACTTCATAACTGAAAAAGTATCAGAGAAAATGGAGACATTTTTGGATTCCTTGACACAGCTGCTTTACTGGGGGGAAAACACACAGGGGCATAAATGGCACTCCCTCAAGGCCTGTCCTTAACTGACTTTAGCATGGGTCTGGGCTAGCTTATTGCCTTTTCAGCTCCATCACACAATACGTACAGATAGCATTTGGGAATTTTGCCCATCTGAAACTCCAGTCTTACCTGAGGACCCTAAGCATGAAAAAAGATGCTACCATTCATACAATAAAGTATATGTGTTAGGATGCTCTTGTTGTGGCCTGTCAGCTGCTGGCTCCTCCAGCAGCCGAATCAGATAAGGAAGAGGCACTGGAGTCAGGATCAGCATAAAGGCAACCTGAGACCTTTGAGGGGGAAGAGGGAATGGAGCTGTCAGAGAGAGAGAGAGAGAGAGAGAGAGGCAGAGGCAGAGGCAGAGGCAGAGCCTGGGCCATCCGTCAGCCCTCAGATGGAGATTCAAAAGCCTCCAGGTCTGGAGGTGGCTGATGAGGAAGAGGAGGAACAGCTGGGTCCAGTGCCTGATGCATGGATGTACAGAAGGCAGAGGAGAGGAGGGCAGTGGAAATCTGTGGGCCAATCCTTGGGATAGAAGAGCCACTGCTGCTAGCGAAGCCCCACTCTAGCTCTGTGGGAAAAAGGCAGGGGGCAGAGATGAATAGATGCGGCAGACCACTATTCATCTCCCTGCTGGACAGACTTGTTAGTCTGTTGTGAGAGACAGACTTTTTGCCAGGATTGCTGGCACTTCTAATAAAGGAATTGTTGATTAATTACAGACGGTTTGTCATATTTGGGGAGTTAGGTCAGAACAGCTCTATCCAGTAAATTTCTGCTTTTTGGCCAAAAAATTACCAACTTATTGACTGCTAGGTGGAAGCAAAGAGTTGCAATTTTCTTCATCTATAGACTGCCATCTATTGGTTGTCTGGATTTGTACAGATGTCACTGCTTGTTAGTGTTGTTGAAAAGCCAGATAATACAAAGAAGAGTTAGGAGCACATAAAGGATTGCTTCTGATGTGTGGAAAGATATATCCTGTCATTCCAGGGCATCAATTATTCTGTAGGTCAATAGATCAATATCCTGTTAAAATTCAGCCAATCAAGCTGCAGCAGAAGCCAAGGTTCTAGAATCCCTTATATTTTCACTTTGGACTTCCCAAGTCAATTGAATATAGCAATAGCACCTAGACTTATATCCCGCTTCACAGTGATTTACAGCCTTCTCTAAGTGGTTTACAGAGTCAGCATAATTGCCCTCAACAATGGGTGCACATTTTACTGACCTCGAAAGGATGAAAGGATGAGTCAACCTTGAGCCTGTGAGAGTCAAATTGCCTAGCTGGCAGTCAGCAGAAGTAGCCTGCAATACTGCATTCTAACCACTGCGCCACCACAGCTCACCATGGTGAATATGAGCCATTCATTGTCATGGACTATCATTACAAGGCTCTTCTTTGTGAGGTTCTGGGAAGGGATGTTAGGAAAACATCACTTCTACCCTGAAATAACTGAAGCCAACTGGGCCACTTCAGGAGATGGCTGGGAATGAGATGGAAACATCATTATGTCCTCTACAAATCATTATGTCCTCTAGTGGGTCACACACATGGCAAGCAGGATGGCTCCTGGAGGCTTCAGAAAGGGCAGTGTGGGGTTATACAGGGCCAGGAAAGTTGCTAACTCCCCATTTAGGGATCTGAAGGTAAAAATCAGTGTCTTAAATTGCAATGACCAAAGGAGTAGTCTTTCTTTTTAAAAAAAGAAATATTTATTAATCATATTTTCACAATTAAAACATATTTCCACTCAATACAGTGTGTTCATAACAGTATTCACTCACATTGACATATTCCTAAATATGTAGGTTATTACTAAGTATTGTTACAGTTATTTCTGCATTCAATTGAAAGCATATATTCATATATTTACATAATTATTTACATAGTTATACACGGTATTATTTCATCTTACCATAACTCCTACTTTTCTTTCATTTATCTAATTTATGTCTACCTTCTAACCAGTTATACCATAGGTTCCAGATCTCGTGGTACTCTGTTTCTTCTCTCTCTTTCATTTCCATTGATAGCCTATCCATCTCTGAGCATTCTAAAACCTTTCTTTATTATCATGGTGTCAGAAGGAATATTATCACATTTCCAATTCTGGACATAGGCAATTCTTGCCACAGTTATTATATGGATTATGATATATGGATTTTTTTTGCCAATTTTATCTCTTAATATACCCAATAGAAATATCTCTGGTTTCAATTCTATTTTTTGTTTTGTAATTTCTTCAAGCCAATTCTTAATTTTGATCCAATAATTCTTAGCTTTAGGGCAGGTCCACCACATATGGAAAAAGTTCCCCTGTTCATGATCATGAGACCAGAAGTGGTCTTTCAATAAGATCTCTTTTTTTCTGTAGCATTATCCTACAACAGAACATGCTCCCAACACTGTTCATCCATAGCCCTATCCAAAATATCGAGTACTGGAATAAATCATTACATTTTGACAATGATAGGGAAGACTCACTGTATCTTCTAAGGCAGAGGGATATCCTTTATGGTTCCTCTTGCTTCTCATGTGATCCTAGATGGAATCTATCAGTAAACTGGGTAGTTTAAACATCAGAGAGACCAGGTGGTGGTTCAGTTAAATGCCATCCTTATTTTATTATTTAAAACACCTGTGACCTGCTCCTTTTTGCAATTTTCAATATACAATGACAACATAAACATGTCAGGGAAACCTTGCTGTGCGAAAGGACAATTCTGTTCAGGGCTCATCTTGCTTTCTCTACTGCAGAGGTCTCCAAACTTGGCAACTTTAAGACTTGTGGACTTCAACTCCCAGAATTCCTCAGCCAGCATAGCTGGCTGAGGAATTCTGGAAGTTAAAGTCCACAAGTCTTAAAGATGCCAAATTTTGAGGCCTCTGCTCTATTGCATGGAATTCTTCCCGTTTCTCCCCGCATGTTTTGCAACAGATGGCTTTCCATGGAGCATGGTCAGTATACATGATGATTCACAGAGTCTAATAATAATTTTAAAAGATGGTGGTTGCAACAATGCAACTGAAGTTCCACCTGTTTTAATGAAAAGCCCTGTCAATCTTCAATAGCAGTTTGCCCACCCCGGTTTATTTTGAGTATTTGGAGAGGGAAGAGGTGGGATCTTAAGGTCTATGGAGATTCTCCCTCATCCAGGTCATGGTGGTCTCTAAGGTGCTTTTTTTCAAGAGGCAACTGGACTTTCTGTTTTTTCTTTGAAGGTGTTTCACTTCTCATCCAAGAAACTTCTTCAGCTCCCCACCAACCAGTCCATCCACCTTAATGTTCATCCAATCTTCATTCAAAGCTTTGTCTTCTCCATTACTTCCTAATGGTAGATCACCCTTCTTTTCATCACAGGTAGAATTCAGCAGGTTCTGACCAGTTCTGGAAAACCAGTAGCGGAAATTTTGAGAACCAGCAAAGACCACCTCTGACTGGCCCTGCCTCCATCTATTCTCTGCTTCCCAAGTCCCAGCTGATTGGCTGGGTCTTCTTTTGTTGCCCTGCACAGGAGAACGGAGCTGGAAAACAGGTTAATCGAGTGGGAAGGGAATGGGGATTTTACAGTATCCTTCCCCTGTCACACCCACCAACCATGCCCACCAAGCCATGCCCACAGAACCAGTAGTAAAATTGTTTGAATCCCACCACAGCTTTTCATGAAAGCTGTTCAAGAAAACCAAACCCCCACCACAGCTCTTCTCCTTCTTACAACTCATTTCATCAGTCGCCTACTGGGTTTGCACCAGCTGAGTTTGATTCCTATTCAGTACTTGTGTTGCCATTCTGGGGTGCTGCTTATTTAAATAACTTAGCCTGCTGTGCAAAATCTGGATTGCTGGATTGTTTCCGGTTCAGTATACAGGTAGTTCTCCACTTACAACAGTTTGTTTAGTGACCTTTTGAAGTTCCAACAGCACCGAAAAAAGTGACTTATGACTGTTTTTCACACTTACAACCATTGCAGCACCCCCGTGGTTACATCACCAAAATTCAGATGCTTGGCGGCTGACTCATATTTACGATGACTGCAGTCATGTGATTACCTTTTGTGACCTTCTGACAAGCAAAGTCAATGGGAAAGCCAGGTTCACTTAACAGCAGTATTAGTGACTTAAGAACTGCGGTGATTCAGTTAACAACTTTGGCAAGGAAGGTCGTAAAATGGGGCAAAATTCACTTCACAAATGAACAGAATTTGTGTGCTTAGCAACAGAAATTTTGAGCTCAATGGAGGTTGTAAGTTGAGGATTACCTAAATTGTGCATATGTAAAAGATAGTTAAGTCAAGAGAAGAGATATGATGATTCAGGTAGGCTGAATCTCAAAGTAACCTCACCAAACAATGGCAGAGCACTTTCTATCCTTAAAAATGAAAGTGTGGTTCCTTTTCCCCATCCATCCATCCATCCATCCATCCATCCATCCATCCATCCATCCATCCATTTTCTTTTCAACTTTCTTTTTTTTTATAATGCTTTATTGAGTTTTTTCCATTTATACACAATACCAATAGTTATTAAACGGTGCTGTGACATTATATATACATTTATGTGTCCTATCAAAACTTACAATACATAATACTTTCATATCCTCTTATTTATTATATACATTATTTACATTTTCTATTCTTATAAATAAACCATGTATCCCATACTGCATTGTATTATGTGTCTGTTTTCCCTTTTAATTCCATAATTAATTTATCCATTTCCATACACTCTATTTATTATTATTATTAAGCCTTCAGGTGGTATGGAGTTTTTCTTCCAGTACTGAGCAAATGAAATTCTTGCTGCTGTTAGTATATGTAATATAAGATATTTTGTCTTTCTGTTATAGTTTTTTTAAAATTATTCCTAAAAGGAATAACTCTGGGACAGAATCAATTTTGTTTTTAGTTAACTCTTCTAACCACGTTTGAATAATTTTCCAGTATTTTTTCACTTTGGGGCATGTCCACCAAGAATGAAAGAAGGTACCTTCTTTTCAACTTTCAGCCTGACACTTGGTATAGGTACAATGGGTTCATTGAGAATTGAGGGGTTTTGGATTTTTCTGTATAAAGATTGAGTATTTGCAAACATCGGGGTTTATTTTGAATTGCCAATGCCTTTCTCTAGTTCATGAGAACTAGATGTGGTTTTAGCTTGGGGCATTTTCGAGGAGTTAAAAAAAACACCCAACTCAATGTACATTAAAATGGATCAGAGTTTCAAGTTTAGTGTTGTGGCTGCTATTGTTATGTTTTCACCACTACCAACCCTCCCATGGATACTCCTAATTTTAGCTATATGCAATAAAAATGAAAAAAAAAAAAATCTTAACTTTTTTGCATCTGTAGTTAAATAATCAAAGGCCTGCTGGCTTAAGTTTGCACCAGTCTGCTGCAGAATCATTTGCCACTCAGTGTGACTGCACTGAGCAAAGTTAACAGAAATTAACCAAAAACAAGACCACGCAGCTTATTCTTCTGCGAGAAGATGAATGATTGAAGCCCAATCCATCTTGCTATCCAGTGGAACAGTTACAGGCCCAGTTTTTCACCTGGCTGGAGACGATATTGCTTGGCAGTAATAGTGCTGTATTTCCACACATGCTGGAGATCTGCCTAAAAAAATCATCGGAATATATTTTAAGCCCAGCACAACATACATATTTATGGATTGCCTTCTGCTTTACTGGAGCTCAAGCCAGAGCAATGGAAGGCCTGTTTTGACATTCCTCACTGAAACAGCTCAAGTTTCACATGTGAGAAGGTGGGCGTCTGGTGAGTTAATTTAAATAGGTTCCCCATCACCACTGGATTTTCCATGCAGAGTTATAGTGGCGACGCTTTGTCTGTTTCTTCCATAAAGAGCTTGGTGTTGAACTGTTCATCTTACTTATTGACAATGTGCTAGAGGCACAACGGGGCAAAAGGCAGCCTGGTGAAGTGGGGTGTGGAGTAGGGGCCAAGCAAGTCCTCTTTACAAAGGCCTTCTTCAAGTACCTGTGTTATATCATTACCTAATTAGCCTTTTGGCAACAGTCCTCCGTTATGGAGACAGCTGCAACCCACTTATTAAAAAGGGATCTGCAGTGAGAAGGGGGGGGGGGTCACTTCCAAGCATCTTGCCAAACATGAAGGGAGATAAGTAAATGATTTAGGGTAGGAGAAGTTATTTTGAAGTAGGAAATCCAAAGCATCAGAAGGCAAAACAAGAAACAATGGATAGAAACTAATCAAAGAGAGAAGCAACTTAGAACTAAGGAGAAATCTAACAATGAGAACAATTAACCAGTGGAATGGCTTGCCTTCAGATCAATCAATCTGAATAGAGTTAGAAGGGATCTTGGAGATCTTCTAGTCCAGCCTCCTGCTCAAGCAGGAGATCCTATGCCATTTCAGACAAGTGACTGTCCAGTCTCTTAAAAACCTCCAGTGATGAAGTACCCGCAACTTCTGATGGCAAGATTCTCCACTGGTTGATTGGTTGATGTTATGGGTGCTCCATCAATGGAGGCTTTCAAGAAGAGACTGGGTATCCATTGGTCTGGAGTGGTATTGGGTCTTCTTCTCAAGCAGAGAGTTGGACTAGATGACCTCCAAGATCCCTTCCAACTCTGTTCTTCTATGTTCAAAAGTTTTGCTTTTAATTAACATATTGGGAAGTCTACCTTCTTCAAGAAGTGCTGTTGGATACATGGGAATACAACTCCTGTCATCCCCATGTCCATTGACTAAGGATGAGGGGAGTTGTTATGCTGCAGACCAGGAGGATATATACTTTTGAATAAACTTCCCCCAAGAAGACCCTGGTTATTTGCTAGAAGCAAACAATCAGCACGCTAGACGAGTGCACTTTCTCTGAGTAACCCATTTTCTATTAAATGACAGAAACTTTTGTGAGCTGCAGCTTATGAAAGTGTACGCTTTTTAATACAACTTGTTGGTTGATACTACTGGTTCCCTGATTTTAAACTTTCTTGTCTTGTCGTGAATGAAAAAGCATGGCAGATTTTCATTGCATGCTTGTGCGCCCTTCCATTTCTTTTAATTAGAGTTCCTTTGTAAAACAAAGTCCTTCTCATTCAATTTGAGGGGAAAGAAATTTCTTGTCCCTTTTTCCAAAGCAGAAGAAGATTTCATTGAAAACCTCACCTGTGTTGCAAGTAGGCCAAGGGACATGTGTGGGTGTAACAACCTTCTTTTCAATGTCTGCAACTTCCCTCACTCCCATTCAACCCTAAAGCAAGTTCCACAGGGGGAGGGAGATATTTTCAGTTCAAGAAATGGGGTAATCAGGGAGGTTACAATACAAAGCAGTAATGGGGAGCAGCAGAATAACAGAATAACAGAGTTGGAAGGGATTTTGGAGGTCTTCTAGTCCAACCCCATGCTCAGGCAGGAAATCCTATGTGATTTCAGGCAAATGGTTGTCCAATCTCTTCTTAAAAACTTCCAGTGTTAGAGCATCCACAATTTCTGGAGGCAAGTTGTTCGAACTAATCTCCATACCAGCCCTCTGCTACTTTGCAACAATACAATATGCACAAAAATGTCTTCCAAAGAATGTACGCCTTCTCAAACATCCCAAGATTATGGCAGGGGGAAAAAAAACCAGAAATCTTCAGAGGAGGAAACACATGTTTAAGGAACAAGGACGAACTTTGGTACAGTATTATTTTCAGGTGACTTGGAGCAGCAGAACAATTGGGTGGACAAAGCTCCATGGATCAAGCTTGCCTTATTTGGCAGTCTGTAGCAAGGGTGTCCAACCTGGGCAACTATAAGACTGTGGACTTCAATTCCAAGAGTTTCTACGAGTTGAACTCCACAAATCTTAAAGTTGCCAAGGTTGGAGACCCCTGGTCTATGGCTTGTACAATCTGGGATTTGGAGCAGTTATTTCCAATGGTGTACTAAAAGTTGCTTTACAATTTCTAACTCTCTGAATGTAGCTTCTGTTCCTCTACTTAGAACAATAGAACAATAGAATAACAGAGTTGGAAGGGACCTTGGAGGTCTTCTAATCCAACCCCCTGCCCAGGCAGGAAACCCTACACCACTTCAGACAAATGGTTATCCAACATCTTTTGAAAAACTTCCAGTGTTGGATCATCCACAATTTCTGGAGGTAAGTCATTCCACTCATTAATTGTTCTAAGTGTCAGGAAATGTCTCCTTAGTTCTAGGTTGCTTCTCTCCTTGATTAGTTTCCACCCATCGCTTCTTGTCCTGCCTTCAGATGCTTTGGAGAATAGCTTGACTCCCTCTTCTTTGAGGCAGCCCCTGAGATATCGGAACACTGCTATCATGTCTCCCCTAGCCAGGGGTGGGATTCAAATTTTTTAACAACCGGTTCTGTGGGTGTGGCTTAGTTGGTGGGTGTGGCTTGGTGGTGATGTGACTGGCTGGGCGTGGCCAACTCAATATCACTCACATCGAGGCATGCATCTCCTTGCCTGGCCTCTCATGACAACAGTCATAAGTGTGAAAAATGGTCATAAATCACTTTTTTCAGTGCCATTGTAACTTTGAATGGTCACTCCACACAAACCAGCAAAGGAGGGGAAAAAACTCCAGAGAAGTTCCTGAGACAGGAAGTCTAGTCCTGCCAAGAATGTAATAAGGGTTAACGGAGAGGCAGTTTCTGTAAGCAACACCAGCATGTTTCCTTCCTGCCTTCCTTACAGGATTAGGCCAGTAATTACTTCTAACAACCGGTTCTCCGAACTGCTTAGAATGTTAACAACTGGTTCTAGGGAATAGGTGCAAACTGGTAGAATCCCACTCCTGCCCCTAGCCCTTCTTTTCATTAGACTAGACATACCCAGCTCCTGTAACAGTTCTTTATATGTTTTTGTGTCCAGTCCCCTAATCAGCTTTGTTGCTCTTCTCTGTACTCTTTCTAGAGTCTCAACATCTTTTTTACATCGTGGCGAACACAACTGGAGGCAATATTCCAAGTGTGGCCTTACCAAGGCATTATAAAGTGGTATTAACAATTCACTGTCCCTCTGTTCATGCAGCCTAGAAGTGTGTTGGCTTTTTTGGCAGCTGCTGCATACTGCTGGCTCATATTTAAATGGTTGTCCACAAGGATTCCCAAGATCCCTCTCACCGTTACTACTATTGAGCAAGGTACCACATATACTGTACCTGTGCATTTGATTTTTCTTGCCTAAATGTAGAACCTTACTTTTTTCACTTATTTCATCTCAGGTTGCTTGAGAATATATTTTCAGTAAGTTTTGATGGTAGCTTGGGGCTGTCTTCGTTGGTGAAGTCATTCAGTGCATCCTTGGGGTATTGTCAGGGCAGAGAAGACGCTGGATAAGTTAACCTCTGTGGCTGGGCCTACAGGTTTCTGGATGCCCTGTCTCCCAGTTTCCCTCTTGATAACCTTTCTCTGACACTTCTGCCCCTAATTTTGTTTTCTCTATTCCTCTGATTAGGCAGTATCTAGTTTACATTTTAAAACATATAAATGGTGCTGAATTGGGTGCTCCCATCCCCCATGATTTTAGTAATAGCGCTTAGCACAGGGGTCTTCAAACTTGACAGCTTTAAGACTTGTGGACTTCAACCCCCAAAATTCCTCCTCCAGTCATGTTAGCTCAGGAATTCTGGGAGTTGAAGTTCACAAGTTTTAAACTTACCAAGTTTGAAGACCTTTGACTTAGCACATGGGTTTCAAACTCACTGCATCACATTGCCATCATGTGATTTTTTTTTAATGTTTTGCCTATTCACGGAGCTGGGGTGGGCGTGGCCTGTGCATGACGCATCCAGCCCGTGGGCCACCAGTTTGACACTCCTGACTTAGCACCTAGCCTCATATACTTTACAGCCCTCTCCAAGCAGTTCACAGAGCCAGCCGATTGTCCCCAACAATCTGGGTCCTTATTTTACTGACCTCGGAAGGATGGAAGGCTGAGTCAACCTTGAGCCTGTCAGGTTCAGAGGAATCGAATTCCTGGCAATGTTGGCACAGTTAGCCTGCAATACTGCGTTCTAACATCTGCACCACCACGACTCTTTTGGATCTATATCCAGTCGTCCAGACCTCGCTACAACATGCATGGTCCAATATCCGAATACAAAACACACTAGTGGTTGGATTCCATAATTATAATGTTATAAGAAATTCTGAGCTTTATTGTTTTATCATTCTGGACCATGGCTGACTTAAAGCCAGTGTGAAACACAAATCAGTCCAGGTCTGATCCCCTCTCCTCTCCTCTCCTCTCCTCTCCTCTCCAATTTTTTGCAAGGCAAAATAAAGCCACAATCATTTTCTGTTGAAATGAAAGGCTGCGTTTTCATAATATTGGCTACTTCTCTGTGGAAGGAAATCACTGTCTCATAAATATAAAATGTGGAGACAACGTGGGAGTAAGTTAGAGCAAGGGCTCCAAGGCTGAGCAAATGGAGAGTGCAATTTCCCAAGTTCTCCAAAAGAAACAGCTTGCTGTCCAAAGAGCAGCAGATGCGCAGAAAAGCTTGCACTGTACTAAGAAAGGACTTTATGTCCTTTGCATGTGGTCAGATTATGTTAGAGGCTGTTGGGGACCAGCCTTCCTCAACAAGATGCCTTGCAGATTGTTGGGATTTCAATTCCCATCAAACTCTCAGTCAGCCTCCTTCACCCCAAGCAAGGAGGTAGACGTCAAAGTGGTTGGAGTGGTTGAACTAGATGACCTACAAGGTCCCTTCCAACTCTGTAATCTGTAAACACCCTGTTCATCAGATTACTTCCCGTCTCCCAGGTCCCTCGTAAAGTGCTTGAACAACCCCTTCCCAAAACTCCAAGACTTGATAACCGTAGTATCAAATAGTCATCACTAGTAGTAGATAACTCTTGCAGCAGCAATTCCAAACATTTTATTAGGAAGCTGTAAAAGCTATATTATTGTGTGCAGGGCTCAGATTTGATTCTAAAGCAACAGCGTTTCTCAAACTTGGCAACTTGAAGAAGTGTGGACTTCAACTCCCAAAATTCCCCAGTCAGAATTCTGGAAGCTGAAATCCACACTTCTTAAAGCTGCCAGGTTTGAGCTGCCATGCTGTAAAAGATGCTTCAGAGCAATACCAGGGTGCAAACTTATCATGCAATTATCTTGCGAAGCAGTTGGGCTGCACTCCTTGTCAGTGAGATGTGTCATATACAGGTAGTCCTCAACTTACGACCAGAATTGAGGCCCAAATTTATGTTGCTAAGTGAAAAATTTGTTAAATGAGTTTTGCACCATTTTACGACCTTTCTCGCCACATTTCTTAAGTGAATCATTACAGTTCTTAAATTAGTAACCTGGTTGTTAAATGAATCTGGCTTCCCCCTTGGCTTTGCTTGTCAGAAGTTTGCAAAAAGAGATCACATGACTCTGGGACACTGAGACCGTCATAACTGTGAGTCAGTTGTCAGGCATCCAAATGTAAATCACATGACTATTGAAATGGTGCAAGGGTCATAAATGTGAAAATGGTCATAAGTCATTTTTTTCAATACTGTTGTAACTTTGTCACTAAATGAACTGTTGTAAGTCAAAGACTACCTTTAATGAGATTGATGTTGCTTCAGTTGGATTGTTGTAATGATCTCCTACTTTCATGATTTGTTGTCCACCAAGTTAAATGCATGGTGATCATCAGGTGTGAGGTTTTGACAATTATCCAGCTTTTCTCTATGCTAGGAATTAAAAGATTGCCCAGCATTTTGTAGGCCTTAAAAATAAGTCAGTGGCCTGAATTTTGACTAGTAGTGTGGCAACAGGATCACAGATTGTTTAGCCATGCTGTCAGAATGAGACATGCCATAAGCACTCAAGAGAATGATCCTATATTCCTCCTTCAGCATAGCGGTTGTGTGAATCCAGCCATTGTGGCATGCCAATCGTGGTTTATGGTGTACCTATATCAGGGAATCAGGCATAATGGCTTGTTTAAGAAACAATGGTTGAAGCAAATCATGGTTTAGTCCATGGATGGAGCCACAGCTCAGTGGTCAAGCCCTTGAGCTGTTTGCATAAAGTCCCCCAAATTCTATGTCTGGCTTCTCCATTCCAAAAGATCAATATAAATATTTTGATGTAAACCAGTGGTGGGATTCAATTTTTTTTACTACTGGTTCTGTGGGCATGTCAGGGGAAGGATACTGTAAAATCTACAGTCAGAGGTGGCATTTGCCGGTTCTCCGAACTACTCAAAATTTCCACTACCGGTTCTGCAGAACTGGTCAGAACCTGCTGAATACGCCCCCCGCGATGTAAACCCTGAAGAGATGCTGTCACAGCCCAAATAGAGAACTCTGCTAAGTTGGACAAAAAAGGTAACCTGGTATAAGTCTCTGGAGATTCTCAGTCATCCAGTCATGGTTGTTCCAAAGGTGCTTTTTTCAAGAGGCAACTGGACTTCCTGGTTTGTTTTTTAAAGACGTTTCGTTTCTCATCCAAGAAGCTTCTTCAGCTCTGACTGGATGGTGGGAAATTGGATGGCGGGGAATTCCCCACCATCCAGTCAGAGCTGAAGAAGCTTCTTGGATGAGAAGCCAAAAAACATCTTCAAAGAAAAACCAGGAAGTCCACTTGCTTCTTGAAAACGAACACCTTTGGGGTAAGATGGTATACGGCAAGTTTAACTTGATACATGCCTGTGAATTAACATCCAGGCACTGATGAGGGGAAAGATGAGTAAGTTCTCAGGAGGACTGTGGAGAAAAAAAAAAGAGAGAACAGGCCTCTAGTCAGAGATTCTTTCCTTCAAAAAAGAAAGATTCTCAGACACTGCCAGCCTGGTTTCATGAGTCACAGCTGAGCCAGTCTAAACCTCAAGAATGTGCTTAAGAGAGGGTCAAGAAATCAGTAATGAAGTAAGTGATGCAACTGGGAATGATAGTTTCAGGTCAAGTTCACTCAGGCTGGAGGGAAACTTTTGCTGCCTAATTTGAGGAGATTTGCTTATATATTACAGCTGCCGCTTCTTATTTGGTTAAGGCTCCTCTCCTGCCCTTAGTCAGCGGGCATCTTATTTCTCACCCCATCCATGATAGTCTAGGTTGAGGTCATATGAAAAGGAGTTTGGGACTAGGGTGTGATCTGGTTCCCATCAGCCTGCTATTCCCTCATCCAGGATAGTCCATTTTATTTCCCCTCATCCGATTGATTTTCTCTTCCTCACTTCTGTCAGGAAAAAGAAACACTTGGCATCGTTGGGTCCTTACCTTATAGGAAATCAAATCTTGATGATTTTTTTTGTGACTTAAGTGGTAATAGAAGTGACTTCCAACAGAGGGAGAGTACTGAGCCCCAAACTTTGAACACTGATCATTTATATGTGTAAATTTGGGGGCTTCCCAAAGGCTGCTCGATGGCTTCCTATTTTGGGTGTTGGTGGACTCTATGGATTCTAATATTCCGTAAGCCTGCTGGTTGATCTGAGTAGCTTGCTGAAATTGTGTGTGTGATTGGACCAGTGGTTTTTACTACCAGTGGTTTTTTACTACCATTTTTTTTTACTACCAGTTCTGTGGGCCTGGCTTGGTGGGCATGGCAGGGGAAGGTTACCGCAAAATCCCCATTCCCTCACCACCCCACTAACCTGCTTTCCAGCTCTGTTCTCCTGTGCAGGGCAACAAAAGAAGAGCCAGCCAATCAGCTGGGACTCAGGAGGCAGAGATTAGATGGGGGAAGGGCCAGCCAGAGGTGGTATTTGCCGGTTCTCCGAACTACTCAAAATTTCCACTACTGGTTCTCCAGAACTGGTCAGAACCTGCTGAATACCACCTTTGGATTGGATGTAGACATAGAGTCCAATCAATTTATAACCTGTTCAAGAAGCTTTAAGCAGTAACTGGTAGCCCTGGGTACACTACTACTTTCTGTAAATGTTAATTTGCACGTTTGACCATTTCAGTGCTTAGGAAGCCAAGGATGCTTAGGATGCTTAGGATGCCATGAGGCATCCAGAAGAACAGACTCTGTGATTCCCATCTTCTGAAACAAGCAGTAGATACATTCATGAAAAGGGAGCTGGAGATGACCACCTCGTTATTATTTCTCCCTTTTGGGTCAACCTGAAACCCTTCACAGTTGGTACAATGCAACATAGAATAGAATAGAATAGAATAGAATAGAATAGAATAGAATAGAATAGAATAGAATAGAATAGAATAGAATAGAATTCTTTATTGGCCAAGTGTGATTGGACACACAAGGAATATGATTTGGTGTAAATACTCTCAGTATACATAAAAGAAAAGATACATTCGTTAAGAATCAAGAATCATAATGTACACTTAATGATAGTCATAGGGTACAATCAACAATCAAATCATACTAGGAAACAGTCAAGTGGGAGGGGATGGGTGATAAGGAGCGGTGAGAAGATTAACAGTAATAGTAGTGTACACTTTGTAAATAGTTGAACAGTGTTGAGGGAATTATTTGTTTAGCAGAGTGATGGCTTTCGGGAAAAAAAAAACTGTTCTTGTGTCTAGCTGTTCTGGTGTGCAGTGCTCTATAGCAGTGATCCCCAACCTTTCTTATGCCACGGCCCGGTATCCCCAACCTTTTTTATGGCGCGGCCCGGTACTGGCATTAGCTGGGCACCGCCATCTTTTTTTGATGAAAAAGTGCTTCCGGTGACCTCACCAGAAGCACTTTTTCATCAAAAAGATGGCGGCGCCAGCGCTTCGTGAGCTTTTCCGGTAGAAATGGCTTTCTACCCGGAAAAGCTCACCAAAGCATGCCGCCATCTTTTGATGAAAAGTGCTTCGGTGAGCTTTCTACCCAGAAAAGCTCACCAGAAGCACTTTTTCATCAAAAAAAGATGGCGGCGCCCAGCAAACTAGCAGCCCGGTAGGACTTGTTCCACGGACCGGTACCAGTCCGCGGACCGGTGGTTGGGGACCCCTGCTCTATAGCATCGTTTTGAGGGAAGGAGTTGAAACAGTCTATGTCCGGGATGTGAGGAGTCTGTAAATATTTTCATAGCCCTCTTTTTGACTCGTGCAGTATACAGGTCCTCAATTGAAGGCAGGTGGGTAGTAATTGTTTTTTCTGCAGTCCTAATTATCCTCTGAAGTCTGTGTCTGTCCTGTTGGGTTGCAGAGCCAAACCAGACAGCTATAGAGGTGTAGATGATAGACTCAGTAATTCCTCTGTAGAACTGGATCAGCAGCTCTTCCTATCAGATCACTTGCAATGAGATACATTTTGAACAGCCCAGGTTGGGGAATTGTTCACTTTTTCTTTGCCCATGGAATTTACCAAGAACAAATGGCAAGGTTGTCAAGGGAAGACAGGCCTCTTCTGTAGAGGGAAGAACTAATCTTTCATGAATCTTGGTTCTGCTGTCAGGTTATTTATTTATTTTTAGCACATCTCCACGTTTTCCATGTGGAGCAGTTCTGCTGTAGAACTTTGACAGTTTCTGCTGGACCCTTCTGTTTCTTCTCAAGATGTTTTTCTGTCCACCCCCATTTTGTCCCATGTGGGAATTGTCAGTTTCAGAGATAACGAGAAGGATGGATTGCCAGGACAGGATGTTCCACGGACCCCTTGGTGCTGCGTGCAGGCAATTTTAATAAGTTATAATGGAGAACTCCAAAGGAAGTAACCTGGTAGAGCAGACAAGTCAGATTTATCAAAGTAGAGAGGAAATACTCCCCAGAAATGGATCTGGCATGAGTTCCCATCCACCAGTCCCACGCTCCTGTCTGCCACCACAAGCAACTGTTATCTGAAGCAGACCAATGTTTAAAATAGCCTGGAAAATAAATAGTCTCCACAGCTTGACTGATCCTCCAGAGTCTGTGGTTCATCCCGAAAACATTTATAGTTTTCTCTGGAGTGTTTCCGACATGAATTTCAGGACCTTCCAACTCCTCTCTTTTCCCCCTCTGTAACATTAACAGGCCTTTGGGGATTCTGAAAGCACAGTTTATAAGAGTGCATTTTAAAGAGAGGAAGGGGAGGGGGTGTCTCAGCTTTTCTCCTCTCTGCTAGATGGACAGCTCTTTACTAAGGCTTACTCCAAACAGAGGGAGATCAAGCATCAAGTTTAAAATAAAGTGCCACTGGTCATGAGATTGTTTAATGCCCACCAATTGCAATATTGTCCTCTTAATTAAGTACCTTATTGTTCTCCAACTGCATCTACATCCTTTATTCATCAACTTGGAGTGACTAACATTTTTAAAATAGAGACACAAGATGAATGCTTGATCAAATGTTTCCAGGAATTAGAGCCATCTGGAATCCATCACAAGACCTTCTAGCTGTACAAGTAGTCCTTGACTTACAACAGTTTGTTTAGTAACCATATGAAGTTACAATGGCACCCCCCCAAATGACTGATGACCATTTTTCACACTTATGACCATTGCAGCATACCCATGGTCATGCGATTTACAGTCAGATGCTTGACAACTGGTTCATATTTATGACGGTTGCAATGTCCCAGGGTCATGTAATCCCTTTTTGCAAGCTTCTAAAATCAATGGGGAAGCCAGATTCACTTAACAACCATGTTACTAATCTTAACAGCTGCAGTGGTTCACTTAACCAATAGCAATAGCACTTAGCACCGCTTCACAGTGATTTACAGCCCTCTCTAAGCGGTTTACAGAGTCAGCATATAGACCCCAACAATCTGAGCCCTCATTTTACCGACCTCAGAAGGATGCAAGGCTGAGTCAACCTTGAGCTTGATGAGATTCGAACTGCCAAATTGCAGGCAGCCAGCAGTCAGCAGAAGTAGCCTGCAGTACTGCACTCTAACCACTGCGCCACTGTGGCTCATGTTGCAATGTGGCAAGAAAAGTCCTAAAATGGGGCAAAACTCACTTAGTAAATTTCTCACTTAGCAACATAAATTTTGAGCTCAGTTGTGGTTGTAATTTGAGGACTACCTGTGTATGACTCCTGAAATTGCATTTAGGATTTTAGAAGCTATTTGATACCCTACTTGACATGACTCTCAAGCCACATATAACTCAAAGCAGGAACATCCTCTCCCTAGGGTCTGTTAATTTTCAATGATCACACATTTATTTGATCTGCCTATTTGTTCTTCCAATGAAAGACAGCTTCCTCTTTTCTGAAAGCTACAGTTGTAGGACAGACTGGAAACAATGCTTTTTTAAAAAAAATTGGAATCAGGACTCCAATTGAATCATAGCATAACTGAAGCTAAATAGATTCCTAATCCTGTTGCCCCAGTCCAATCTCTGCTTTGCAACTAACCGGACTGCTGTACATGCAAATTCAGGATTCAACACATAACTATTTATCTCTCTTGTTCCTGGATAGGATGTGAGAGCTCCAATTAAATATGTTTTAATGAATTCATTATACACACACGGGTGTCTGAAATCTGTAAGATATAGAAATTGGTGGGAGGGTAGGAAGAGAGAATTTATTTTCTTTTGTCCCAAGTTGCCCATAATTATATCTAATGCTGCTATTTGCTTTTTAAAAATTCCCAATTAGGAAGAGAATGTGAGATGATAGTGTATTTCTATTAAAAGTAGAAGGATTTAATGACCAATTGTAAGTGTCAGCTACCTAGCATAGGAGTTTTAATTAAGTTATTCTTTCCTCATCCTTGGATGGTTCACAGCATCTGTTCCTGGCAGAATCTTCACTGTATCTGTAGCTCAAAGAGCAATTCACATCAGGTCGCAAGCAACCAGATCCATTCATGAAAGCTTCACGACAGGTATTTTATTGCTTTCTACTTATATTACGAGAATCTCCCCAGTGTGCTTGCTTTCCCTTGAGAAGAAACAGAGAAGGTCCCATGGAACTTAGGGTATGTGTATGTGTCAGGTTATGCCTCTTGTGCTGCACAAGGATTCAAGACTGGCTCCCTGCTTTACCCCTCCTCCTTGCCTGACTGAGAGTTTCCCAATATCCCATTATCCATTTTATCGTCAACTGACCAAAGTGCTCATAAAGTGGTTTCCATCTAAGAAAAAGGTGGCTTTTCTTTTCCAGTCTTTCCTTTCAATCACTATAGGCTTCTTCGGAACAAAATACTACTAAAAATAATGTTATTTGTTGCTGAACAGATTTATTTATTTATTTATTTGTCAAACATGTACAAGATAACAAGTATAGGTATGAATATAAACATGAACAAAGGAAGTAAATACAGATAAATGGGGACAGTAAGACAGGAATGGTAGGCACTCTGGTGCGCTTGTAGGTAGCTTGTAGGGGTAAAGCAGGGAACCAGTCTTGAGTCTGTGCAGCACAAGAGGCATAACCTGACACACACACACCCTATGTTCCATGGGACCTTCTCTGTTTCTTCTCAAGGGAAAGTAAGCAGATTGGGGAGATTCTTGTAATATAGGTAGAAATTAATAGTAATGTAGGTAGGATTATGTAGCCAACTACTTTCATAGTGCCGTAGTCACATTCTTAACTCTAAATAAGAAATTAGCTTTTAGTTGTGGTGGTAACAGCTATTTGTTAAATTCATTTTGTTCTAAACAGGAGGAATTTCTAGAATGAGCCATTGGTATCTTTAGAAAATGGAACAAAACTGTCTCAGTGTTTACTCAGTCTACTGAGTAAAATTTAGTACTTACTATTGAGGGGTTGTCACAGAGAAGAGGGGGGACAGCTTATTCCCTAGCATCTGAGGGCAGGATGAGAAGTAATGGATGGAAGCATCTCAAAGAGAGATTCAACCTAGAACTAAGGAGAAATTTCTTGACCATGAAAAGGCTTGCCTTCAGAAGTTGTGGGTGCTCCATCGCTTGAGGTTTTTAAGAAGAGATTGGACACCCACTTCTCCAGAATAGTATAGGGTCTCCTGCTTGAGTAGGGGGTTGGACTAGGACAGGGGTCGTCAACCTTTTGGACCTCAGGGTCCACCAAACTCATAATTTTAAATCCCAGGGACCACTAATGTGAATTTTGACTGATGGTGGCTTGCTGACATTGGTGGGTGTGAGAGAGAGAGAAACCTCTCTCTTTCCCTCCCCCCCCTCTCTCTCATACACACATACACAAACACACAGAGGCAGGAGTGGGATTCAAATTTCTTAACAACCAGTTCTTGGGCATGGCCTAATTTGTGGGTTTTGCTTGGTGGTCATATGACTGGCTGGGCATGGCTTGTATGTAAATATTATAAATATTTATGTAAATGTTGAATTTTTTATTAAAAAAGAGCAACTTTTACCCAAAATCAGGCAAAGCAGGCAGGCAGATTGAGTTGCTCACAGAATCACAGATTCACTTAGAGATCTGTGTTTCTGCCATCAGCTATCTGAGTCTGCAACTGAATAATAGAACCTTCAGTCCTAAGGGAGGTTTGGCTCTGCTTAAAAGCAGAGCTGAAGATTTAAAGATTAGCTAGAAAGCAAGAAATCCAATGATTTCCTGCTTTCTAGCTAATCTAAATCTCTCAGCACAGCAGAACAGCTGATGGTCGGGAAAAAAAGTTCCCTTCCATCTATATTATTTTGTATTCTACTACAGGTAGTCCTCAACTTACAACAGTTTGTTTAGTGACCATTCAAAGTTACAATGACACTGAAAAATGTGACTTATTAATACTTCACACTATGAAGCATCCCCATGGTCATGTGATCAAAATTCAGACACTTGACAACTGGCTCATATTTATGACAGCTGCAGTGTCCTGGGCCATGTGGTCATCTTTTGTGGCCTTCTGACAAGCAAAGTCAATGGGGAAGCCAGGCTCACTTAAAAACCGTGTTACTAACTTAACAACTTCTATGATTCACTTAACAACTGGGGCAAGAAAGGTGGTAAAATGGGGCAAGACTCACTTAATAACTGTCTCACTTTGCAAGAGAAATTTTGGGCTCAGTTGTGCTTGTGAGCCGAGGACCAGCTGTACTGGACTACAGTTCCCATGGTGCCTCGGTAACTTCTACTAGCTCATGCTTCATGAACTATCCTTTGCTGTTCATAAAAGATGAAACCACGTTTCCAAAACATCCCTGTGGCAGAGGGGATCTCTTAAGCATCAAGGCAATCTCCATCTTTCCAGTTGCATTCCACTTCTTTCCAGCTTTCTCCAACCAGCCCGGAGAGAAAGGACTCGAAAGGGCCAGAAAGAAAGGATTTGTAGTTTACTGTCTCCCCACAAGGAAGACTAGTTGCAAATCATCTGAACAAAAACAAGTCCTTTTCCCAACTTTTGATCTCAGATATTCCTGTGTTTCCCAAGGGAAAATGTAAATCTATGAAGTTATTGCTAATGTTTCCTGCCTCTGACAGTGGAGCCAGTGGATATTTTCGTTGAGAAGCCAAAGAAAAGATCTGGGAGTGGGAGGCGAGGGACGAGAACGAGTGGGGGCAAAAACAAGCATATTTTTAATGACCATAGGCTGTTTCCAATCTTAGTTTCACTTTTCAGATGGAGCCATTCCATTTTATGACGGGTTGTAGGGGTGGGGAAAAGAAAGGCAAAGAGCTTTTTAAAATAAAGCATGTTTTAACTTCAGCCAAACTTCCTCCAAGTGTTTATACTTCTGGCTTGCAGTTTGATCCGTTTCAAATTGGGTTCTTTTGAAGGGGCTCCGGACATCATCAGCCATCACACTGTGCCTTGTCCATTGCATCTTAACTTTTCAACTGAAAATTATTTTTGGCTCCTGGCCATTTTATTTTCTCTTTCCCCCACATACATTGCTCCTCACCTAACCCCATTCTTAAGTCAGAGCTGGTTTTCAGCACCCAAAGGGGGGATCTGATTCTACTTTCAAGCATTTTTTTGGTGGCGGGGGGAATTGTGAAGGTCTCTAACCAAAGAGTCTAAGAGGAATGTGTGCTTGTGATAAAGAGGAAAAGGGGGAGGGTATTCAACTAAAGACTTTTATCGCCCATTGATGAGGATGTTAAGCCATTTCTTCCTTTATCCAGTTAATGTCTACACCACACTTTTTCCCAGAGGAACTTAGAATAATGTACAATGGAATGATTTTATTTTAAATAAAAACCAGCAGTAAAGAAAACCCACAGAAATGGAAGCGATCAAAGTGAAAGGCAAATCAAAAAAAGTAGAATTGTGTTAGAGCAGAATTGTTTAATCTATAAATCTGGCTTCCCCTGTTGACATTGTTTGTTAGAAGGTCACAAAAGTTGGTCATATGACCCCGGGACACTGCAACCATCATAAATATGAGTCAGTTTCCAAGCATCTGGATTTTGAACATGTGACCATGGGGATGATGCAACGGTCTTAAGTGTGAAAAACGGTTGTAAGTCATTTTTTCATTGTAAGTTTGAATGGTCACGAAATGAACTGTTGTAAGTTGAGGACTATCTGTATGCTGACATGTTGGGAATATGATTATATGTGTTCTAAACCAATTACATAAATGAACTAATTATCAAACTATCAGATGAAAGTAGGAAAATAGCTGCTCTTTTCCAGTGACAAATGTAAAACAGTTTGTAGTAGAGAATTATGTAAAGTGTTCACCAATTTATTCTCTGAAGATACATGATATTCCCTTTGTGCTGTGAACTTTTTGCAATAAAGTTGCATAAATCATCAGGAAAGATTTTATAGTCTATGCCAGAGGTTTCCAAACTATTCTGGGAGTTGAAGTCCACAAGTCTTAAAGTTGCCAGGTTTGGGGACCCCTGGTCTATGCAGTACATGAAAAACGTAATAGGATTTCATATTCAAGCTCCAACCCTTCCACGTGTAGAGCACACTGACATGTACAGTAAGGTTTGTGGATCAACAATCCATCAAATCTACCTCCTATTACAGATTCTTCCAGTATTCCCAGGAACAGGACATAGTTTGAGTTATGGTTTCTAACGTTTTATATGCTGCTTTCCAGGAAAACATGCATGCGATCATAGCAGAGAATGCATATGGTAAATAGCAATTTTTTTATTTGCACTACAGATTTTTAATTGTCCGTGTACACACACACACACACACACACACACACACACACCATGCTGATTAGATTGGGTTCAGCCTTTGGGCAAATCTCAAGTAATTCATAGATTGTTGCTGGATTACGATTACTTCATACACCCTTAAATTTGTCTACACCATGAGTGATGTGGATAACACATAGAGAAAAGGGAGACAAATGTTTACCTGATTTCTCCTGGCTGCTTTCATGAGAGAATGAAGGAAACCCTGGTTTCTGTGACCTGCTACAAATGTTATGTCTCTAAGGAGTGGAAAGGTCAGATTATTTCCAAGCTACTCCTGTTTGGACTCCCAAATCCTCAGGATCACTTTGAAGTTGATCCTGCTGATGACATTCTGTCTCTGAGAACAGGGAGCAAAGCAGAGTTGGTATTCAGCAGGTAGTTCGAAGAACTGGCAAATACCACCTCTGACTGGCCCTGCCTCCATCTATTCTCTGTCTCCAGAGTCCCAGCTGATTGGCTGGGTCTTCTTTTGATGCCCTGCGCAGGAGAACGGAGCTGGAAAGCAGGTTAGTGGGGTGGGGAGGGAATGGAGATTTTACAGTATCCTTCCCCCACCATGCCCAACAAGCCACACCCACCAATCCATCCCATGCCCACTAAGCCACACCCACAGAACCGGTAGTAAAAAAAATTGAATCCCACCACTGGAGCAAAGGGAATCCAAAGAATGAGAGAAAGAGGAGTTCACAAAACTTTGGACTGACCTGTGGAAAGGGTGGTAGCACTTGGCTGAATTTGCCTGAATTTGAAAGCTAAACATGGTCAGGACTGTTGTAAGTCAAGGACTACCTGTAGCTTGTGTAACATACTGGGCACGAAGTCTGGGAGCCCTTTTAGGTCTAATCAATTTCATAGTTGCTCATATAAACTGATGCACTAATAAAGTTGGGTTGCCTTGAAGGTGCTATCAGCGATGGTTATGTTGGTGTTGGACCCCAAGTGGAGATAATAGCAATAGCAATAGCACTTAGACTTATATATCACTTCACAGTGCTTTACAGCCCTCTCTAAATGGTTTACAGAGTCAGCATATTGCCCTCAACTATCTGGGTCCTCATTTTACCCACCTCGGAAGGATGGAAGGCAGAGTCCACCTTGAGCCTGGTGAGATTTGAACTGCCAAACTGCAGGCAGCCGGCAGTCAGCAGAAGTAGCCTGCAGTACTGCACTCTAACCACTGCGCCACGGTGGCTCTTCCTAATAAAGGGCACTTTAATGAGGATTACACTGAATTCCACTCATAGGTGTCCTTGAAGAGACAAGTGACCAAAAACATGCATTCTGATGTTGCAATAGAAACCTTGTGACTTGTGTACTTGCATCCTGTGGTAAAATGCAAATATGGAAGGCAAGGATTTGCACTGCTAATGTGCAGGTTTTGTCACTGTTATTGTGGCAGATTTCTCTGGTTCCTCTCTCAAGGAATTATACTCAGCTGCCTCTGTCTCGCTATCTGTGTGCTAGAAATACTCCTGAGAAACCACAAGGTTTAATATCCTTTTTTATTATCTGATTGGCACTCGAGGGTTTCTGTGAGGATCCAGGCCAGGCCTCAGCCATCTTATTTGCTGGCTCAGCTTCAGCCAAAAATGTGCTCTCAAGAGCATTTTTGAAATGGAGCCTAATGCTGGCCTTTGGAGGAAAAGTGGAAGATTAGTCTGCCATGCTGTGAAGTTCAGCCTTGTCCTGTATCAACACAGGATGAATGAGGGGGGGAAAAAATCTGTCTCTCTCCTGTCACTGGAAAAGCTGCAAAATATCCAGAAATATGGAACCTTTCATTTCTTCTTTCAAAGCTGTTAAAGCCATATCAGTCTTATCATATCACTCCTTCTTGTCTGGCTGGCTGATAATACACTGGTGTGTGTGTGTGTGTGTAAAGTAGGCCAAGATGTAGGCCAACCACTCTCAGGTTTCTTGGAGCTGCAGAAATGGTTTGTTTCAAGGGCCTTGGCTTGCAATTCTTGGCACAAGCAAATGTCAAGATTTTTCATCTGAACTCCCAGCTGATGGAAAACAGCAGTGCTCGTGTAAAACTCAGTTGATAGCCAATGTGTAGGATAGATATACCTTTTAATAAAAAAAAAGAAGGGGAAAGGGGAAAGAGGAAAGGGGAAAGGGGAAAGGAAAAGAAAAGAAAGGAAGAGGCAGAAGATGGTGCGAAATCAATTTTGCCTCCTCTTTATGGCCAGTGGAAGAGAGCCTCATGTGTCCAAGCTGACATATCACAATATTTTGGGTGATACTAACACACCAGTGTTCACCAACAATCCACAACAACTATTCTCAAAATCATGGTCCCAGCGACCAACCCAGCTCTTCCGAGCTTTCAAATTTGTGATGGAGCCCATTCTCCAGGAACGTCTCTCTACCAGAATGTGCGCTTAGGACTATTCTATGCATTGTATTTATGTGGTGTCTTCCTATTGGTTGATTGGTGTGTTGATGGCTGGCAATTGGCTGTTGTTTCCTTGTACTGTCAAACAACAACTGTGTTGTTTCCTCGTGCACTTTCAGCATGAGTCCAAAAACTGGAAAGACTAATCTGGTTCCGGAGACCAACTCAGATTGGATCTTGCAACATTGTCTTGGGACATGTATATTTGCCTTCATTCATGTTTATGCTGTGTGTGTGTGTCTGTATGTTTCTGTGTGAGATATACCAGCAAAATCAAATTAAGCATTTTCCGAATTAATCATAATTAAACTAGAGAATGAAGAAAAGGTAAGGAAAGGGGTAAAGAACGTGTGGTTACGAAAATATTTTTTCCTCTGAACATAACCCCAGAAGGGGCTCTCGAAGCTGAGAAGCCAGCTTCTTCAGCTATAACTATTATGTTGTGGAAGTCTGCCCCTCCATCCCTCAGCATGTTAATTGCAACCATTTGGGGATTTGGCCCCTGTATGTAGGTCTAAGATGAAAAGTCCTGTCATTCTGTATCAAAATGTCAACAGCCATGCTGGGATGATAGGTTGGTTGTAGATCTCACTAAGTCACTATACCTTACTTATCTCTTTGTTTAAAATGGTCATGCAGTATCCAGATCGAAAGCAACCCATGACTGATTAATTGATTGTTCTGGTATGGTCCTGGTAAATTACGGTTAACATGCCCTTCCTCGGTAATCCATCATTTTTCATGCTTCCCTTAACTTCCTTGCTCCAGCTGAAGCGTAGAGCTACAACGCCAAAGAAGATACAAGGGTGTTTGGCTGGACTATGAGAGGAAATGCCAGAGTGAAGTTATGAGATTCTGAAGATTATTAGAGATTTGATTAGCATAAGCAGATGAGCTCTGGATTATTTAATGGAACAGGCCCGAAATCTTGGAGAATGTTCATCCTTTCTCATTAAATCTTGCACAATTTCTTCTTCCCTCCCTCCATCCTTAAAGATGGAGATCTTTGAAGTGTGCCCAAGAAGTATGCAAAATCCTAAAATGGTTGCAATTAACATTCTGGGGGATGGAGGGGCAGACTTCCACAACGTAATAGTTATAGCTGAAGAAACTGGCTTCTCAGCTTCCAGAGCCCCTTCTGGGGTTGTATTCAGAGGAAAAAAAAAATTTTGTAGCCACATGTTCTGTACCCTTTTCTTTGGATTTTTAATTCAGTCACCTAAACCATCCACTGTTTCAGAAATACAAAATGACCAGTCTTGGACATGAAAGCCATGGCTTATGCTTCATGCAAAGTGTGAAAACATTACACCGAAATATGGCATGGTGTAAAGTATGAATGTATGAAGCCAAGGAGCTGAGTTTTCTCTACTTATTCTCCTCACTTAATAGAAATAAATCAGCCTTGTGTGGAAGCCTGTTAAGAATTTCATTCATATAGATCATGATTAGGGCTGAGGATATCAATGATAGATGAAGGAAACTCATGAGGCAACCGAGTTTATACCCACTAAACTGAGTTTGCATGACTTACTGAATGAAAGCTTCAGTGCAATGAGGCCAATTATTCTGTTGCAAGTCTGCAAGGGCTGTTTTTCAACAAAGAAACAACAAGGGAATATTATACAGTTAGCCTTTGACTTACGGCCACAATTGAGCCCCAAATTTCTGTTCTTAAGTGAGACGGTTGCTAAGTGAGCTTTGCCCCATTGTTACGACCTTGTTAGACAGCTGCTAAGTCAATCACTGCAGTTGTTCAGTTAGTAACAAGGTTGTTAAGTGACTCTGGCTTCCCCATTGACTTTGCTTGTCAGAAAGCTGCAAGAAAGTGACCACACAGCCCTGGGACACTGGGACCATCATAAATAGGAACCAGTTGCCAAGCATCCAAATATTTTGATCATGTGACCACAAGGATGCTGCTCCCGCCGCAAGAGTGAAAAACTGTCATAAGTCATTTTTTTTCAATGCCATTGTAATTTCAAACAGTCACTAAACAAATGATTGTAAGTCAAGGACTACTTGCATTGTGAATTACAGCAAGTTCTCTTCCTCTTTGGGGAGAATAATTGATGGCTGTTCAGATTTACATTAGAATGGCTAGAGGGTTCCATTTTCGTGTTCATGTTCCATTTTCCTCAAAATGAAACTGTTCATTTAAAATAAGAACTATTATTTGTATTTTGAGAAGAGACAACTAGCAGAATATAGACCGTTCAAACATCTGAAAGGGTTTGTTTTAAAAAGCGTGTCAGTTTATTCCAAGGCACGAGTTTAAGAAAGCAAGGAGATCTCTTTTCTCATCAAAGTGTACTTCCTCATTGACATTATAATCTATTGGATCTATTGAATTATCAACATTAAATCTACCTCTGTTTCCCCCAGCCATAGCATTCTTGGCTGATTCATTCTAGTGGCTAGGCTATGATATGTCCAGAGGGATGAATGGGGAGATCCTAATACATAATATGCACAATATTGTAGAACCTGCAATGCACTTGCACCACAGCAACCTGGATAGTTTTAATGAGATCCCCAGAAGGAAGTGGGATATGGCTGTCTAGACTATTTTTTTAGGTATGACATATTTTATTCCACCCCTTCTCTTGGGATCATAGGACCATATGTAAGATTCTCCACTGCACCACCTGGCTAAGAAAACTTATTGAAGTTAATTTAGTTGAAAGATAGTGGATGGTTCTTAAGCTTTAGTGAGCTTCAAGAGGATTTTTATCCAATTTTCCCTCGTTCTGCTTAGTCCAACATGACTGCTCCATCCCAACAGCATTTTAAAGACGTATCTGAAAAGCTATAGGATGATACAACAGAGTTGGGGACAGGAGATTTTTCTGAGTTGAACCCATTCTGGTGGAAAGTATGACACCAGAAAGTGCTCTCTTTTTTTTGCACATAGTAGTTGTAGGAACTAGATAAGATTTGGGAGGTTTAGCAATAGACAAAGAGTTAAAACCAGAACTTAAGGAAAGATAATGAGGTTTGAGTGTCTATGGTCTAAATTGTATTGCAATCCTAGTGTGATGGAATGTGCACCTGCAAAAGAAGTAGAAGAGAGTTTTGGCAACACAGAGCTTTCCCAGAGAGAGGCCTCTCTTGGCTTGGTGGTCATGTGACTGGGTGGACATGGCTTGGTGGTCATGTTATTGGTTGGGCGTGGCCAATTCAATATCACTCACATTGAGGCACGCATCTCCTCACCTAGCCTCTCATGACTGTGGGGATGCTGCAACAGTTGTAAGTGTGAAAAATGGTCATAAGTCACTTTTTTCAAGTGCCATTGTAACTTTGAATGGTCATTCCACACAAGCAAAGTACCAGCAAAGGAGGGGAAAAAAACTCCAGAGAAGTTCCTGAGACAGGAAGTCCAGTCCTGCCAAGAATGTAATAAGGGTTAATGGAGAGGCCGTTTCTGTAAGCAACACCAGAATGTTTCCTTTCTGCCTTCCTTACAGGATTAGGCCAGTAATTTCTTCTAACAACCCGTTCTCTGAACTGCTTAGAATGTTAACAACCGGTTCTAGCGAATAGGTGCGAACTGGTAGAATCCCACCCCTGGTCCCACCTCACAGAATACAGGTAACTTACAACAGTTCATTTAGTGTTCATTCGAAGTTACAACAGCACTGAAAAAAGTGACTTATGACCATTTTTCACACTTATAACCATTGCAGCATGCCCTTGATCACATGATCAAGATTCAAACACTTGGCAACTGATTCATATTTATAACGGTTGCAGTCTCCTGGCGTAATGTGATCACCTTTTCTGACCTTCTGACAAGCAAAATCAATGGGGAAGCCAGATTCACTGAACAACCATGTTACTAAGTTAACAACTTCAGTGATTCACATAACAACTGTGGCAAGAAAGGTCGTAAGATGAGGCAAAACTCACTTAACAAATGTCTCACTTAACAACAGAAATTTTGGGCTCAATTGTAGACGTAAATTGAGGACTACATGTAATGACGATAGTCCTTACAAATACAATAACAGTAGCTTACTATCTTTCAGAATAAAGTGAACTGATACATATTACAGTAAAAATAAAAAACATGAAGAAGACCATTAACCCAGGGTTTATCATTACTTATCTATAACACTAATTTAAATGAAATTTCATAATATATCCATATCCTAATGTAATTAGGTTTCTCTGTTCTACTATATGTTTTCTTTCTTCAAGATAGTTCCTTAGCAGGTTAAAATAAATTTGATTTTAACTGTAAAATGCAATAATCTGTTTTGGTCAATCCTCCAGTATGAATGTGGCCCATCATCACCACAATGTCAAGGGAATACTGGAGATTAACGAAATTATCTTTGTTTCTGGATCAAGCTTCTTTACAGCTATCTTCGAGGGCTTAATATACTACAATGGTACTTTGCTACTTGTCCTTATTTGGTTCCAGGATGGTACTTTGTTACTTGTCTTTATTTGGTTCCAGGAGGCGCAATGAGTACTAAAAAAGATAGGTAACAAACAAACCACGTGACTTATCACGTGACTTTTTGTTTCAGCTGGGAAGGACTTCCTATCTGTCTCTTTTCCTATGTCAGTGATCTTCCCAGCAAGGCTGACTTCCTGTCTGATCTCTACAGTTGTCCCCCACTTCCTTTTGCAGCACATTGAGTACCAAACAAATGATGAGTACCAGGATAACATTTTCATGTCAAAATGTGTTGAGTACCAAATTCAACAAGTTTTGAAGCAGTCCAGGACCATTGTATAATGAAAAGAATGAAAAATGCATGTTGTTTAATAACTACTCAATTCAGACTCCGTTTAATTTAGAAATTTTTTGGTTCAGAAACTGAACCGATTGGTAGTTTCTAATAAATCAGCTTCAAATAAAATTTTTGAACTGAATATTTGTACACCTAATAACTAATAACTAAATCCAAAGCAACTGAACTTCACTACTATCAAAGGAATATGACAAAAAGCCTCTTCAACAGAAAGGCAGGATACTGATGTCAACTCTTTGCTGTAAAAACATTGAAATATATTTGTTGTAACGTATCTTACAAAAACTGACAGTCCAGAAAAATATTTTTCAAGCGTGCATTTTTGATCAACAGCTGGTTCTTGCGACAATTGGACACTCCTGACTGAAAAGTACACTCTGGCAAACATATTAACTTTTGGCCTGCTTTCTAATGAAGCCTCATTTTTCTAATCAATGCTCTGTTGCACGCCTTGGCAGGCAGACACAGAATATCCAAGAATTAATGCAAACCACAAGTCTTTCTGTAAGCAGATTAAACAGGGAATTTATCATTTTATTTCTATCAGGCTAATAAAACCTTTCCAAGTCCAATTGCTTTTATTGCAAAGGGTAGGTTCCCACACATCCATTTTATACAGTCAAGTCACCATGTAGTTTCTTTCTGACTTGATTTTGTGGATTTAACAAAACAATGTGGACGGCTCTTTCTTTTGGATCTTGTTGAATATTTTCCAAGGTAGTTCAAGCTGTTGATCACCACATCAAAACACTGCAGTGACAAAAAATAGTTTCTAATACCTTTATTTCATAATTTTACATTGTTTTTAAAATCATGCAGGCATCTTCCTTTCAAAACAAAAAAATGTTTCATTTATTCTTATTCATATGGCTCTCTCTAACTACAGAGACTTTGGGCATGGAACAAAGTTGAAATGCAAATCCTAATAAAAAGGGGGCGTGCATAAGCGCACCAACGTGCCTACCGTCCCTGTCCTATTGTTTCTCTTATTCTTCTTTTATTTTTCTTATATGTACCCCTTTCATGTATTCACAACTATGTATATACTTATACTTATTATCTTGTAAACAATTGGCAAATCAAATAAATAAATAAAATAAATAAATAAATAAATAAATAAATAAATAAAACATAGAATAACAGGGTTGATAGGGACCTTAGAAGTCTTCTAGTCCAAACGCTCCCTCCCCCTGGGAAGCGGGAACTAGCATCCTTAATGAAGTCTAAGTAAATTATGTCCTATTCCTCCATGTCTACCTTTAACTCTTCTGAACTACTGATACTGACATGGCAGGTTCACTGCATTTGAATTTGTTTTCCTAGTCACACCAGGGTGCTGCTAGGAAGAATGGAAGCTAGGAAGAATGGAAGCTGGAATCATTCTCCCACGAAATTCTGATTGATCCTCCTAAGCAGCACTGCCTATGTTTTTTATAATTTCAATTATATATAAATACAATTACAATACTGCACTCTAACCATTGTACCACCACAGCTCAGTGGTCAGAATACTGTCTTGCAGGCTAACTCTGCTTATAGCCTGGAGTTCAATCCTGACCTCCATCCTTCCGAGGTTGAGAATAGCATAGCATAGCATCGCATAGCATCGCATCGCATCGCATCGCATCGCATAGCATAGAATAGAATAGTTGGAGGGACCTTGGAGGTCTTCTAGTCCAACCCCCTACTTAAGCAGGAAACCTTACACCACTTCAGACAAATGGTTGTCCAATCTCTTCTTAAAAGCTTCCAGTGTTGGAACATTCACAACTTCTGAAGGCAACAGGTTCCAATGATTAAACGTTCTGTCAGGAAATACCTCCTCAGTTCTAAGTTGCTTCTCTCCTTGATTAGTTTCCATCCATAGTTTCTTGTCCTGCCCTCAGGTGCTTTGGAGAATAGCTTGACTCCCTCTTCTTTGGGGCAACCCCTGAGATATAGGAACACTGCTATCATGTCACCCCATGAGAACCCAAATGAGGACCCAAGTTATTGGGGGCAATATGCTGATTCTGTAAACTGCTTAGAGAGGGCTGTAAAGCACTGTGAACTGGTATATAAGTCTAAGTGATATTGCTCTTGTACTTGCTATTGCGTTCTTCCTTACCATTCTTATGGCATTTAACATGGCTAATGATTATGCAAGAAGCACATTAGAATCTTGCTAAAATATATAAATTGCAATTTAATTTATCATCATATTACTCATAAGATTGGATGTTTCTAATCACAGATGTGTTCTCATCTTTTATATTATTCAAAATAAAAAAATATTAAAAGTGCATTTTTAAAAATGCATTATTTTTCCCCAGGAAGAATGAAGGGGCAAGTACAAATCCTGCGATATCAGAGAAGCTAAAAGGATTAAACTTCCCTTTCACCCTGAGAAGATGGAGTTGATTTTCCTAAGTCGTTTACAGTTTAGCATTCCAAAAACCTGCTGAATTGGCATGGACAGATGCAGGGAAAATATGTACGTGTTTATCTTTTGTGTAAACATGCATATTATCCAACAGAGAATTTATATTCCAAATTTCATTCCATCGCTATTGTGAAAATGCTGCAACTCAGAAGATGTTCTGATAAACTGAACAAAGCTTTAAGTCTTTTGATGGTAAAGTTGTGATTGAAAGACTTTTCAAATTGCACTGCTTAGATTAGTATTTTATAGTTTTCATAATACAGAGATCTTTACTGTAGGAGTTTGCAGAAACCACCTCGCTTGATTAGGACTAAACCAGTATGGATTGATGCCAGAGTAATCCAACCTAGGTACTGATAATGGTAGATAGATGGATAATGAAAGGTTTGCAAGCAAAGAACCAAGCTCAGAGTGTATTAGAAACTCCATAAAAAGGTAAAGGTAAAGGTTCCCCTCGCATGTATGTGCTAGTTGTTCCTGACTCTAGGGGGTGGTGCTCATCTCCGTTTCAAAGCCAAAGAGCTAGCGCTGCCCGAAGACGTCTCCGTGATCATGTGGCCAGCATGACTAAACACCAAAGATGCAGGGAACGTTGTTACCTTCCCACCAAAGTGGTCCCTATTTTTCTACTTGCATTTTTACATGCTTTTGAACTGCTAGGTTGGCAGAAGCTGGGACAAGTAACGGGAGCTCACTCCATTATGCGATGCTAGGGACTCGAACTGCCAGACCTTTCTGATCGACAAGCTCAGCATCTTACCCACTCCACAGTCCAAACTTATTTGAAGGATGAAACAGAAGAAAAAATAGAAGCAAATTTGGAAAAAATGAGGTCTTTTCTCTCAGAATCTAACCATGAGGGAAACATAGAGTGGGATGTCTATGGATATTCTCAGTCATCCAGGTCATGGTTGTCCCAAAGGTGCTTTTTTCAAGAGGCACTTTTGACTTTCTTGTTTTTAGGACATTTCACTTCTCATCCAAGAAGCTTCTTCAGCTCTGAGTGAGTGGGATGAAATTTGAAATAGAGTGGAATGAAATTTGCAGCAAGTTACACTATTATAGCTACATTATTATAAACTGGGACAATGGTATAGTAATTAAAACTGGAGATTTCAGACCATGGACCGTTAAAATATATTTAGTTGTAAAAGTTGCAATTGTCGCTTTGGCAACAGTTTTGTGGGTGATTATATTCTGTGTTGCCAAGTTTCTGGTAAGGCACACTGAGGGGACAAAATGAAGGGATATTTTAATGGATAATAATCTGTCTTCTTGTGAAGCTGATTGTAAGGAGGTAAAGTGGAAGAGTAAGGGATTAATGCACTGGTCTTCTCTGAACAATAAGTTAGTTATTAGGCCAAGATGATTAAGCATTTGAGCAACAGTGAGCTTGATTAATGTTGAGGTAGAACAAATGGTAAAACTGAGGACCTTTCTGAAACCCGCAAACTATATTTTCCCCAAGATTTTATGATGAAGAGAATAAGTGGTGATCAAATCACAGATTCTGTTCTCATTTGAATGAGCCATGAGCCTTGGTAGCACAGTGGTTAGAGTGCCTTACTGCAGGCTACTTCTGCTGACTGCCAGCTGACTGCAATTTGGCAGATCGAATCTCACCAGGCTTCAAGGTTGACTCAGCCTTCCATCCTTTCGAGGTTGGTAAAATGAGGACCCAGATAGTTGGAGGCAAGAGGCTGACTCTGTAAACTGCTTAGAGAAGGCTGGAAAGACCGTAAAGTGGTATATAAGTCTAAGTGCTATTGCTATTAGTCACTGAATTCAGTACTGGTAGTCCTTGACTTATGATCATAATTGGGACCAAAAGTTCTGTTGTTAAGTGTGTCATGCCTTTACAATCTTTTTGCCATGATTGTAAAGCGAATCATGGCAGATATTAAGTAATCACGCAATCATTAAATGAATCTGGCTCCCCCACTGGCTTTGCTTGTTGGAAGCTGGGTGGGAAGGTTGCAGATAATGATCACATGACCCTGGGATGCAGCATCCATGAATACATGTCAGTTGGCAAGCACCCAAGTTTTGATCATGTGACCGTGGGCATGTTGTGACAGTCATAAGTGTGAGGACTAGTTGTTTTTCAGTGCTATTGTAACTTCAAAGAATCTCTAAATGAATGGTTGTGGGTCAAAGACTATCAATACTTCCATCCCTTCCACAATACTTTTACATACATTTTTGCATGTTTTACATACATTATGTATGTACATTTTGCATACATTATGAAATTTGTTTTAATTTTCACACAACAGTTACTGTGCGATATTTTATGGTCAGCAGAGCTCTGGAGAAAGAGATTAGGAACTGAACTTTGTGAAAACCCAGAAAAGAGTCCATTCATTCCATCTTGCAAAAAAGGAAATCCATACTGAATCATCTTGCTGCATCTCATAAAACAAGTTTTGATCACATCTGATGTGCATTCTTAATTGTTGCTACAATGACAAATGCAAGTCTTGCAGTAAACATGGAGATCTAATAAACCGTCACCTGTTAATAATCAGTTCATGAGAAGAGGAAACTTTGCCCAAGAAGCTCTCATATCAAGTCAAAGAACAATAGCCATTGTCTCCAAAGCAACATTATAAAGTGATAATCTATGTTTGTGTACAGCAACTACACAAACACAAGGATAGGAATATAGCAGCAAGCACCAGAGGGGAGTACCCCGTTCTCCCATACCTCAAAAAAGAAAGAAGTAACTGAGAATGTGTATATATAACTTAAGGAACACAGCAGCATAAATGTAAAGAATCTTAACAGCCCAGTCGAAGGCAGAGGTGTAATATAACATTGAGCCTATATAGGGTTGAATCTTAGAAGCAGAAAAAATAACGGACAGAATGAAATATAATGAGAAATAATGTGGTTGGCTGACTGTCTATGCTCCTGAATAGGGATGCAAATTTTTTGCTAGTGATTTCACATGCTGCAAGCAGATGAAGATATTTCAGCTAGCTAATGTCTATTTACATTTACGTTTTCCTGTTCATTGAACTAGTGTCTTACTCAGACCTGGTGAATTAGATTTCCTTCTTCAGGCCAATTGTTTCTCCTTCCTTCCTTCCTTCCTTCCTTCCTTCCTTCCTTCCTTCCTTCCTTCCTTCCTTCCTTCCTTCCTTCCTTCCTTCCTTCCTTCCTTCCTTTTCTTGAACTGGTAGATGTTATCCTACTAATGTCTGCTGCAGAACTCACCAAGGTGATGTATATAATTTCATTTCATGTTTCCAGTTCTCATGTTGATTTGAATTTAAATAAGTTAGTTAGATTTTGAGAAATGTGCAAAGTTCTTACTTGTAGTAATTTAAAAAAGATGGTTTTCACACTAGGACAAAGTGGTTGCATGCTGAAGTACTGTTAGAAGGATTAAAATGTAATCCTATGAGCATATATGCATGAGTAAATCCTGAAAAACACAGGTATGACTTGGTTCTAAAAACATACATGGGATCTGATAAAGTGTTTCAAATTAATCAATTTTATTGTAATGGATAACTTATTTTTGTTCTCTTGTTTTGCTGAAAGGAATAAAATGGTAACATCAACACTGTTTCAGCACTTGTCTTTCTGGCTTGCTGAATTTAAATATCCATGTACTCAATTTTAACACTTCTGGTTTCCAATTTTGACACCTTGCAGTTATGTTTTAAAGCAACTTTTCACAGCACAATCTGATACATGCTTATTCTTACAAATCCCACTGTATTCACTGGAGTATATTTCATGGTAAGTATATTTAGAATTACAGCCTCGGAAGATTAAGTTACAATGCTGGGTTTTGTTCTTACTCAGATATTTGTTTCCCAGTTAGATATTGGAGGGAAAAATGAAACAGAGGCAAAAGAGGCAGGGAAAATATGCTGCATTGTCTATTAAATCTTGATTTATGCTGTTCCAAATTCAGGCTCTACCAGGTATTGAGAACATTGTAGGAGAGAACTATGTTAGTCTATGAGAATAAAACATCACAAGGAATTCTAGGAGCATTTCCCCCATTAATTAAACAAAATTAATTTCCATTAATTTTGTGAGCTGCAGATATTTATAAATGCTGCAGAAGCCTTTGGTTGCTTTCTCATCAGCTTCACTGGCGAGGCCTACGTTTAGTAAGAATGCTTTCTTTCCTGATGTCCTAACAAGATTCTATTCAGTTTCCTGGCAGACCTCTTCATTTGAATTTGCAGTAAAGGAAGAGAAACTCTTGAAACCGAGTATCACCAAAGAGGACAATATACTGTTGTAATAATCCTATTTGATAGGATGCAAGAAGGATAGTCTTCACTGTTCATTTTCATTTGTTCTCCATGCCTTGGACAGAACAAGCTGAAGCTTGCTGTGGAGCTGAAAGCCTGCATGTTGGACTTCTCTGGAAATGACAGCTGATCTATCACCGTCAGTCTCTTCTGGCATCTGAGCTTGAGAGATCCATACATCTGGAACAACAAAGGTAGGGGGCAGAATAAACAAATGGGTGGAAGCAGCAATTCTATGGCCTTGAGAGCCTTCATTTAAGAACAACAGCATTTAACTGTTTGACAGCTTTCTGACTCACTGTAATAGGATGCAGCCATTCCACTGGCTTTGCAGGTCCCTGGGAAACGTGCAAAGAAGCTTCTTGGGCTTGGAGCTAAATGTATTTAGCTGACCTTCCAAAAAAACTGAAGCAAGACAGTGAGTTTGTCTTAGGGACTTTCCTAGGAGTGCTTTTTAAAAGCATAATAATTTCACATTTGCTATGGAGGTTCTCTTTTTTTTTTTTCCTTTTGGTTGTTGCTGACTTTTGGTATAAGAAGAATTTCATGGCCCAGCTCAGCCCATAATCTCCTGGAGAAATGCAGCGACCCGCTGATGCTCATAGCAACAATGTTGGTTTTCAACTGTCAATGCTTCATATTTTCTTAACAAATAGTGTCTCTCTCACAATATATTATTGGTGAAATTAACAGATGTGTATCTCACTACTGAAGTTGGTCAAAGTGCTAGCAATCTTCAAGTGAAATGAGTATAATTATCAAATAACGTTAAAGTAAATAAATAAAGAAAGCAGTGGGATGAATTTGTTGAAAGTAACATGCTTTTTTATGAATAAAGTTTGGGGGAAGAGGTAGGGTTTCGGTCACATGAACATGGCTGCCAGCTTGGTTTGTTTGATCTCCCTGCAGATGCTCCTTTTGACGGAGGTGACTTGACTGAGAGGCTCCCACAAAGAAGACGGGGGTCAACCTGTTTTCCAAAGTACCAGAAGGAAAGACAAGAAACAATGGATGAAAACTAATCAAGGAGAGAAGTAATCTGGAATTAAGGAGAAACTTCCTAACAATGAGACCAATGAACCAGTGGAACATCTTCTCTTCAAAAGTTGTGGGTGCTTCATCACTGGAGGTTTTTAAGGAAAGATTGTACAGCCACTTGTCTGGAATGGTATAAGGTCTCCTGCTTGAGCAGGTGGTTGGACTAGAAGATCTTTAAGGTCCCTTCCAGCTCTATTCTGATTGATTGATTGAGTTCAATGGAACTTACAAATAAGTACATACAAGATAGTTTGAGTCAGTAAATCTTTAAAACCAAGCTGGTGAATATTTGGCTCTCCAAATATTTTTGAACCACTGTTCTTAGCATCTCTTACAGTTATGCTGGCTTTGGCTGCTGGAACTTGTAGCTCATCTTCACTTGGAAAAGCATAGTATTCCCAACTCCTATTGATATTTTCCTGTTGCATAGAATCACGTATGAACTGTTGGGAAGAAGAGCAGGCCAGATCTTGAAGTAAAATACTGAATCTATTCATAAACCATTGTTGGAGATCAATATTGTCCTTCAATCAATGAGTCTGCCTGCTTCTGCCTTTTTTTCCCCATCCCAGAACAATTACAGACACCATTCTGTAAGTAATATACAAGTGTGTAAACAAATGCTCATTTCAGAATGGTGACTATCAGAGGTGGTATTCAGCAGGTTCTGACCAGTTCTGGAGAACCGGTAGCAGAAATTTTGAGTAGTTCGGAGAACCAACAAATACCACCTCTGGCTGGCCCCACCCCCATCTATTCTCTGCCTCCCAAGTCCCAGCTGATTGGCTGGGTCTTCTTTTGTTGCCCTGCACAGGAGAACGGAGCTGGAAAGCAGGTTAGTGGGGTGGAGACGGAATGGAATTTTGCAGTATCCTTCCCCTGCCACACCCACAATGCCACACCCACCATACCCGCCACACCCACAGAACTGGTAGTAAAAATTTTTGAATCCCACCACTGGTGACTATGGTAGAAAAAACAATGAGTAAAGGAGAATATTAAAAAGATAGTATACTCAAGGGCCAAGGGAGAGAAATCAATTCCCCCATGTCTAATTCATGTCTTTTAAACTTGGGCCAAAAATTCAGTCTGTCATTGATAGTCTACTTGAAGTAAGCAGACCTCTAAAAATATTTTCTTAATTTTTATTCCAACTTTCCCTTTTTTACACAAAAGCTTCCATGTCTCCTCTCATTCTTTAGATTTTAAAGACAGATTTCCTTTGGTGATTCAATATCCAGATGGAGTATAAGCTGATTGCTGACTATTTAGTAGTCACTCCTTGGCTGGGATTTTCAATAAAAGAGGGAGCAGTGGGTTTTTCCTATGACATCAGAAAAAAAACTCGTTCCTATTGTTGCATCTCTCATTCATACATAGTGACTGGTTTCCCAATGCACGCTAAACCATGGTGCATTGAATAAACCAGTTAACTGGATTCACACCACAGAATCCAGAATCAAATCACATAGTCATTTAGCATGATACATAAAACTGAATCCCAGTGTTCTATATTTTATAGCAGAGGTCTCCAAACTTGGCAACTTTAAGACTTGTGGACTTGAACTCCCAGAATTCCTCAGCCAGCATAGCATAGCTGGTGAATTGAATCCACAAGTCTTAAAGTTGCCAAGTTTGGGGACCCTGTTTTATAGTTTATTGAACAGGTTTAAGATTTGGGGAAAGGAAGACAAGTATTCTGATCTACAGAGGACAACCATATATGTGAAACTAGTTTAAACATAAGGTACCTGGGGACCTCAACCATACCCAGTTATGGAACCATGGTCTAACTCGGTACATGTGAAAAGTGCATCGGTGGTTTTCACAATACTTAACAATGTCAGTTAAAGTTAAAGAACAATTTGCAATTTGCAAAGTTGGGTATTTTAACTTTCAATGGGTGTTACTTTTTTTCTTCCATGGCAGTCCAGAAGATGATTTAACTCCATAACCAGATTAATTTTTTGTGAATAAAATAATTCTGTTGCATTTGCATTAGGCTTAGTGTATTAAAATATGCATAAAGCACAATTATTTTTCTCCAGTTTTGCTCTTTTTTTCTTTAGCAATGTATGATATATAAATGACCACCTTGCCACATGTATGATGAGTAGATATGAGAATAACACTGGCACAACTTGTGAAGCAAATGGCTATTGCATCAATGTATGTGCAAAGAGGAGCTGAATTATTTGTGATCTATGGATCAAGCTGTAAAAAATAAAGTGAGATAGACGGATAGACAGATACACACATAGACAGACAGAAACCTCATTGGGAGAAAAGCATTTAAAAGTTTATTGAGGAAACTCCTTCCTTTGTTGTCACTTTTATAGTATTTGGGGTCATTGACAACCATGATCATGTGATCAGAATTTCACCTTTTTTTAATGTGTGTGACATTTTGATAGCATGATTATGGCTGCGACCTTGACTTTTTTGCCATCCCCTGGTGGCACCTTAAACAACAATATGCCAAATTATTACAGTTAAACACAGTGATAGACTGTAATCTAATTTACCAATAACCAAGGGCACACATATCAAACTAAATTCCAGAGTGAGAACACAAGGGTAGATGGGAATTTTGGGGTTAGCCCATTTATGAAATTATTTTGGCAGACATTGCTTGACACTTACTATAAAAACTTTATATATATTTGCTTATATAATATAAGCAAGCAACAAATATCTTGCAAAAGCCAATGCAAAATAAAAATACTTCCCCCATAATAGCCAACAATCTGCTTCCACTCCTGAAATGTTCTCCCTCTCTTGCTATCAGTTTTCCAACAGTTTGGAGGCAGAAGACGTGATGAATGTTTGGGAGCCAGCAAAAGCCCTTATTATCACCTACATGGTAATCCTGCTTTGCAAGATGGGATTTTTGCAAATTGCTGTGATGTCTCCCAGGTTCTCCAGTTTACAGATCTCAAGCCAAAATTGTCAAGGCCCCCAACATTTGACAGAGGAAAGTGTGCATGCTTTGCTTTGCCAAGCGTGAATAAACAAAGATACGGAAGTAAGAGGAACAAGCAAACGGCTTGCTTGGAGTTTGTTAGAAGGCCCAACTAAAGAAGATTTCAAAGATAGCTGCCCAACCCTTTGGAAATTAAGCAACCTGACTGGTCTTGTATCATCCAGTCAATCCAATTATCTCCTCTAGTTTACTAGCCGCTCTATCAGTAGCCTTGTTGTGCCTGAGGGCAATTCTGAAGTCATCTGCCCTAAAGCTGAAGTTTTAAACAGACTTGCGACATCATGGGATTTTCCAGGTCTCTCAGAACTCTTTTCATGCAGTTGCTGATTTTGGCCAATCAGGGACAAGCAAATGGGAATGAGATATGAAGAAGCAGCAATAATTTCAAGGCCTGCAGATCCCAAGGAATCCTAAAGATTATTACCAAATTTTAGGAGACCTTGGTGTTTTCTGAGCTTGGTTGTTTTCTTGCTGACATTTCATTACCCAGACAAGATCATTGCTAGTATCTTACCCCTCATTTCAACCCTGAGCTACAAATAGTCCCCTTTATTGATACCCAATTTTAATTTTCAATACTGTAAAACAGAAGGGAAGAATTATTACATATATGTTTACTCCCCAGTCAATTTTAAGTCACTTTCAAGCTGCAGTTGGCTTCATGTGACTTTACAGACCTCCTTATATCATTTTCTTAAGTTCCTTTCAGGGACAGAGGATTTTTCATCACAGCTGCCCTCAGATGCTTCATAACAGAACAGTTGCACAATTATGACATGGTGTACAATTGAGCCCCTGTGTTAACTTTGAACTCTGAAAAAGTACAGACTGGCTCTTTTCTTGATTCCCAGGAAGGTCTATAACATAGCTCTGAGCTTAGAAAGAGACCAAGCTGCCCAGAATCACAGTCCTAGCCTACTATTTACTTTTTCCTTCTAGCTCAAGATTAGTAAGCTCATTCATTTTAAGATTTAGTTTAAATCAAAATGGCGGACTACCATCAGTGGACAGTTTGACTTTTTATTACCCTTGAGGCAAGAAAAGGCCAAGCAGTCATTAGAAAATAACTGAGTGAGCTAGCCCAAACCAAGGGGAATCTGTGGCATCACAGATAAATGCAAAGGCTCTTTTTGCATTGTGGGAAAAGAGACTCGAGGCCCAGTTGACTTTTTCCTTTTTATTTTCTTTCTAGTAATCGCATGCGGAGAAACTGCGGCAGCCTTTTTTATAACCGGCTGCTCGCGGCTCATGGCCAATGACGGCTCTTCAAATCTCCCACCACCACGGACCAACCTATCATAGGTAAGTATGCAAATATATAACACCCCTCCCCATGTGGTCCAGTCTAACCAATCTGGGCCTCACCTATCTTACGTAGTCACGTAAGTAGGTGGGGCTCTTATGGTTCCGACTGGACCTGCGCAATTCAGTCATGAGTTCGCTTCTGGACTGTTCGGACAGGGTTGCTGTTTTTCTCGTTCTTTTCTGTGGAGCCTCCTGGAAGGTAGAGTCAGCCATGCCGCTCCCGCCAGGCCTTTCCTGGCTGGTTGAGTCAGCTCGGCCGCTCCCACCAAGAGTGGCTTCCTGATGGTTCTTCGAAGTCTGCTCCAGCATCCCCAAGTTGTTTTCTTCTTCTACAGTTTCATGTACGTGTTTGCAATTTCCGATTGGGACTAATGTTAGTATTGGTTGTTGTGTTGTTGTTAGGGTTTGTTTTGTCACTTCTTTTACTTGTGGAGGGTCTCCCCCTCCCCTTTTGTTTATGTTTGAGGGGTCTCCCCCCTCTCTGGTTTGGCTATTTTTGTTTAATGTTTGTGGCAATTCCTTTATTTGTGTAGGTTCTCCCCCCTCCTCATCCTGATTGTTAGTGTTTCCCAGTGTGGTCCTCGATCTGATTTGATCTATGTGTCTCCTCCAGCTCTTTCCGTCCTCTGTGTCTACCCTGTATGACTGGGGTCCTGTTATTTGGGTTATTGTTGCCGGTATCCACAATGGTTCCCCCATGAGTTTTTTTGCATAGACTAGGTCCCCTGTTTTGAATGTGCGGCACTTACTGGAGGAGTCTGCTGGCTTTTCTGGGCTATATGTGGGGTGTAGCCTGTCTAGGTTTGATCTTAGTTTCCTTCCCATTAATAATTCTGCTGGGCTTTTATTTGTTGTGATGTTTGGTGTAATGTGTTGTGTAGTTTGTCTATTTTTTCCTGTATATCCCCCGGTCCCAATTTGTGTAGTGCTTCCTTAGTGTAACGGATCATGCGTTCTGCCCGTCCATTCGTAGCCGGATTAGTCCCAGCACTGTTAGTGCATGCCTTATTCCTTGTTCTGCCAGGAACCTTTCGAATGTTATTGCCGTGAATTGTGGTCCGTTGTCGGATACAACTAAATCCAGCAATCCATGTGTTGTAAAAAGTTTCCTTAGTTGTCTAATAACAGCTTCTGTTGTGGTTGAGTGCATGATGCTTACCTCTAGCCAATTTGAGTAAGCGTCTACCACTATTAAGAATGTGTGTCCTTTAGTTGGTCCTGCGAAATCAGTGTGTACTCTAGACCATGGTGCCCTAGGTGTTTCCCATTCGTGTAAAGGTGCAGAAGGGGGTGTAGGTCTAGATTCCTGGCATTGTTTGCAAGTTGCTACCCATTCTCCTATGTCTTTATCCATTCCCTGGCCACCATACATAACTCCTAGCCAGGGACTTCATTCTGACAATACCGGGGTGACCCTCATGCAATAATCAAGTATTTGTTTCCTTAATATGTTCAGTATGACCACCCTATTCCCCCCATAGTATACATCCCTTTATGATTGATAGTTCCGTTTGTCTATTCCGAAATGGTTTAACAGTCTCGTCACTTGCAGTCTCTGGCCACCCTTTACCTACCCAATTTAAAATCTGCGCCAGGTTTCTGTCTCTTGTGGTTTCCATAGCAATGTCTGTTGCTGTTATGGGTAGGTTTGCCAATGTCTCGATTTGAAGGGTTGATGTGGTTGGTGCAGGATCATCGTCTAAATCAGGTAGGGGGAAACGGCTCAGGGCGTCAGCGTGTGTTATGTTCTTTCCTGGTCGGTAGATCAAGTTGTAGTTATAGGCACTAGGAATTCAGACCACCTCGTCATCCGCGGTGACAGTATGTTAGGTGTAGCTTTGTTTCCTGAGAGGATTCCTAGGAGAGGTTTATGGTCTGTGACAAGTGAAAAAGGTCTGCCATAGATATATTTGTGGAAACGTTTTATTCCTGTTATTGTGGCCAATGCCTCCCTATCTAGTTGGCTGTAATTCCACTCCGGTTTAGATAGAGTTTTTGAATAGAATGCGATAGGTGCTTCTCTTCCATCGGGTAATACGTGGCTAAGTATGGCACCTATGCCGAATAGTGATGCATCGCATGTTAACGTTATTGGAAGGGTCTCACTGTATTGTATTAGCACACAGTCTGATGTAAGTAAGTTTTTTATTTCCTGGAATGCTGTTTCTTCTCGTCGCCCCCAGGTCCAGGTAGCTTTCTCATCAAGCAACCTGTGTAGTGGTTCCGCTATTGTTGCTTTCTGTGGTAAGAATACATTGTAAAAATTAAAAAGTCCCAAGGAATTAAAAATTAAAAAGCCCCCAGCGAAATAATTATACTCTCACTTACCTTAAGTGGACCATCTCCACAGCCCATTTCAATACCCATCTTCAGCAATCTGGGAGAGCGAATAAAATATGAAAATACCATCACCCCAGAGGAAAAGGCCCTTAGAGCAACAACAACAATATGCAGGTAATCCTCATTTAGCAACTGCAATTGGGACCAGCAAATTGGTTATTAAGCAAAGCAGTTCTTAAGTAAAAATCATGGAACTGAGAGCGAGTGTAAGATTTTACACAATACTACACATACTAACTGACTATAATTGATGAACACGCGACTGAGAGAGAGGCATGTTGCAAAATTCATGCATGTGAGGATTACTTACTTTTTCAGCACTGCCATAACTGTAAATGATCACTGTCTGAAGCAGCTGCTAAACAGACTACCTCTATTTTATTCACATTCTTGGGTACTCCAGCCTCTATTTTAAGAAATCCCAAGCCAAAAAGGTGAGTTTTAAATGAAGTGTATCTTAGCAGACAGAAATTCTGAAATTACTTATTTAATTACCAATATTGGGGTTTTTTTTAGCAATTAGGATACATCACATCAGCATTAATAGTCTAGGACAACCTGACTAGTGGTAAGGATTATTTTATGATTTTCTTTTTCTTTGTTAAATTTGTTTGGTCTGATTTGTGATCTCTGACCATCCAAAAATTCTGCTATTGTTCTCATTAATGAATACCAGACATATCTGTTCATTATGATTTGGTTGTAGGAAAAGAACAAATAATCTCTAAGGCCACCTGCCCTTTATCCAGAGATTCTGAGAGTTGAAGCCTTGCCCATCTGAAGGATCAGGATGGAGAATAAGTGGTTACACAATTGCTAAGTGCATTTGTGTTCTATGAGAGAGTCCTAGTGTCAGTCAGAAGTTTTGTCGGTCAGAAGTTGCACAGGGGGAACTTGTGTCATTGTTGAGCCAGCATGTTAAGCAAGAATGAACTTCCCAGCGATAACACGTTGTCGTGACACTTTGCAAGCCCAACCTGGCCTTTACAACAGGTATCATTGAGTGCTATCACTTCTGGAACCCTCTTCCAAGAATCCAGATCTGACCTTGCTCCTCCTCCATTCTTTTGTTGCCTAAAAGCCTCATTTAAGGCCAGTGCAAAGTAATCTGGTAGCTTTATGACTCTTTACCCAACATCAGCTCTGCTTTTATTTATTAGATAGGAACTATCTCTTATCTCAGCCTCTAAAGAACTGGTGGTAATGTTAAAGCAAACAACTGAAATATCCACCCTTTGATTTGAAAAACCAACCCACGCTCCCCTCAAAAAAAAAAACACAAAAAAACACACTTCTACCAAGCCTGGACGATATGCTGTCACTGAACACTGCAATCTTGCCTAGCATTGTGTTCAACCCACAGTCATGGGTTACACTTGGATCAAAGAAGATGCCTCTGTTCACAAAGCATATATCTCCCATTTGGAAATGTGTACACAGACCTGTTCTATCGTGGGCAGATCCCATCTATGAACCCTTTCCCCCACCTTTTAATGTCTAGCCTTCTGAAAAGGCCATAAAATGCAGCCTTCAGGATTTATCAAGTCTGATGCAAGGTTGATGAAGACAGTAAAGAAAGCAGCCAAAATACCTGACAAGGAGGTAAAAGCAAGGAAAAGAATGGCTAAGGACACCATAATTGCCAATTGTTGACTACAGATTGGAATCAATCAAGAAAAAAAAGAATAGAAGAAGAAAGAATTTCCAAGTATTTTATGAGAAAATAGTGTTTCATCTCACATGTTTCAAACTAGCCTTCAGGGACTCTTGTTTCTTCAAAGCTTACACATTTAAATAAATAAACAAGGATTTATCCCAACGTCTTGTGAAAACTTCATAAAGTAAGAGCTCCTAAAGTGGATTTAGCTTTTTCTTTTGCTATGGATTGCCTCAACATAATCTACTCTACCATTTGAGTTCTTAGGAGATCGAATATTTTCCTATTTAGGCATACAATCCTATAAATATCCAAGTGGCAACTTATTGGCTACTATGGAATAGAATGTTGGACTATATGAGTTTTTGGTCTGATCCAATAGAACTCTTTTTATGCTCTCAGTTCTACACTTTTAACATGGAGACTTTTTTAAAGTTTATGTGAGTAAGGCTAATTATTGCTTCAACCACTGCCACTAAGCACCACTGAACTCTGAAAATCTCTGCCCTTCCTTGCATGGTCATCTGTCTTGGACAGATAAGGGATGTGAACATGAAGTTGTAGGAGCACCAGTCTCTTCTCGTCCTGGACTCTCTACAGAATCACATATGTCCAAATAGGTTGGACAAACGGGAACAGCAATGAAGAAATCTGTATTCCATGTGCTAACAATTGATGGTGGTGATCTTTAAGGTGGGCTTGATTTATTTTATTTTTTTATTTTTTATTTTGTCAAGCGATTATAAGATAACAGGTATAAGTATAAACATAGTTATGAATACATGAAATCGATACATATAAGAAAAAAAAGAAAGAAACAATAGGACGGGGACTGTAGGCACATTGGTGCACTTATGCATACCCCCTACAGTTATATTTGTATAACCCTTCAAGCAAATTGCTTTCAAACAGAGGAATGTCCCAAATGTAACTATTCCAAGACCAGATGCTAGCATCAGGATTAGAATTTGAATTCTAACTGCTAGTAAGACAAATGGGAAAAGTAGTATTGTGTTTCTCCCAGCCATCTAACTTGCTTCTTTTAGGAAAAAAAAAATACTGGAATTCATAGGTTTTTATCTGGTGCTCTTATGTTCTTAGGAATAGTGCAGTATTGTTAGGAAGGAAGTGGTCGTAAGACAGAGATCAAAGGAGATTGGAGTTGTGAAGTTTAGACCCTGATTAAAAAATAATTGTAGCTGTTTTGTCACTAAAGAATTATAATGATCCTTTGTCCTTAATAAAGACTCTGATCAGTAACTTTTAGAAGTGAATTGATTGTGTTTTAGTTAGAATTAATGCAAACAGATATTTACATTTTTATTATAAATAGAAATTTCTATACTGAGTAGGTACACAATTTGCTTTTTAATCAGAACACTTGTTGCTTTATCAACCATGAGGACTGACCAACCACAACAAACAAAAGAGATGGATAATGAAAACAATCCCTTTATAATTTATCTCAGATCTCTTAATCCATCTAATCTGTGACAAAAGTCAAGAGCCATTTTAATTGAAACTAAGGGTAAGGCCTATTTTTTTTAACTAAAGAAACTAGAACCAAAATCATCTTTAAAATCATAACTCCTCAGTAACATGAAAAAGTTATTTTTTCTGCTATCTCAAAGGATATGAGACAGAGAAGAATATACCAGGATTAGGCAAAAGGCAGGATCTGAATCCTTCAGCATGGAATTCTGACTCCTAACTCATGACAGGGTTTCCCAATCTGGATATCCCCCAAATATTAGGAACTTCAACGTTCATAATTCTTTCATCAGCATGGTCTCTGGGTGCCAGCAGATTGAAATATACTGATTATCTCTCTATCTCCATCTTTGTCTCTCTATCATCTCCATCTCTATGATGGAATGCATTTCCTGGCCATTTGTTCAGTAGTAGGAACAGCAGCAGCAAAATATAACTCTCTTAATTTCCTGTGAAATGGGAGGGGGATGAAAGTTGTAAGGTTTCAGGAGCCACAAGCAGGGGGTGCCTGTCAGGAATATGTTGACATCAGAAGAAGAAATGGTGCAAGGATTCTGCTCCTACATTTTGGCATTTTTCAAATAAACACATATAATAAGCCCATCAAAGACAAAATATCTCCCAAGTTGCAGAATTCTGATGGTTGCCAACAAATATCCTTTATGTGATTCTATTTTGGGGCAGCTGCTTATGTCCTGAGGGTTGCTTACCCCATCTCCTTAATGTTGTTGCTGAAAACTAGATTCCTGGAGACCATATGGCCCTCGGGATCCTTTTGAACTTCATTTTCCATCAGTACGGTCAATGATTATGGCTGATGAGAATTAGACTCTAGCCTTCTTGCAGAGAGCTGTCCATTCCCTACTCTGGGAAAACACTTCTAGAGAATACAATGAATTCAAACACTTCTTTAGATGTTAAGGTAGTATCAATGGCACACTGAATGCTTTTCTTTTGTTTGGCCAGACATCCATGACATCTTCTGGACAGAGATAAATTGGTCACACAGACATAGATTTTCTTTTCTTTATGTATTTGATACCTATAGCCAGCCATCTCAACAAATCTTGACGGTTGTACATCGGAGAAGTACAACATCTGACCAAGCAACAACATGCTCTGTGCATGGAATTAATTAACTTAAATGAATTCAAAATGCTTTGGCTTGAGATGTTATGCTGTTGTTTTTTTGACTTTTGGTGCTTAGATGGCTTATTTAATTTGTTACACTAATTCCCTTGTTGAAAGTTTCTGCACTGTTGTTAAGATTCATTTATAATTCACTTTAAGCATGTATTGAATGAAAAGGTCTATAATAAGTAGAAGTTCAAAGCCCATTACAGAATATTACCTTAATTAAGACCAGCCCAAAAACAGTAAGCAAAATTTCACAGTTTCCAAAGTGCTTCATTAGGCTGCAATCTGGATTAAAAAATAAATAAATTAGTAAGCCGGGAAGCTGGATAATTTTGAAAATAAAACTTCAGTATGTAACTGTCAGAAATGGTGTTGAAAATGATGACTTCGCTAGTGTTTTATATATAATAGTCAGAGGTCCTAGGTGCTCTCTGAGCTTAGTTATTTTTTTGCAGATGTTTCATTACCCAAACTAGATAGCATCATCAGTCCCAAACACCTACTTTAGGTAATGAAACGCCTGCAAAAAAATAACCAAGTTCCAAGAGCACCAAGGACCCATCACTTCAACCCTGAGCTACAAATATTCTCCTTTGATATATAGTAGTTTTCAATTTCATTTAGCAAAGATAGAGGTGAGGCCTAATGGTGAGGCCTCAGGTGAGCGAGGTCTAATGGAACTCTTCCAACATGTTTGAACATATAAAATCTAATAATTATTATATCTTGTCTTCAACTATAAGCAATGCATGAAGGTTTCCTGATCTATAGAGGATAGATATAAATTGAAATGTGGAGTTGTTATATTAGTAACATTCCAGATGAATTTTATTGATCCACCAGTGAAAAAGGGTACTGATGCCAAACTGTAATATTTTCTAGGGGTTTAAGGCTCCTTGTCCTGCAGAATGCAAGTGTCTTTTTAGGAAATCAAAAATAATTTACCTCCAAATTGGTTTTTTTCCCTGTCCAGAAAGCTAAACCTGGAATTCTTCAAGAGCTAACCAAAACCAAAGCCTTGCAGGTTAGTAAGGAACATTCCAAACCCCCTACTTGGGCAATATGTTTTATAAGAACCACATAAAATGTAACAAAAATGTTAAATGAACTCTAGAGTTCATCACCTTGTGTGTAAGATTGCTGCTAGAACACATGGGACCTATCTGAAGAGACGAACATTACTTCCATACTATGAGACAGCTAGCTGAGTTATTCTTTTACAATAAAAGAACAAAGAGACAGGATACTTCAAGGATGGACCCATTTGTATATTGGCATGAGTGTTCTAAGATGACAGTCCTCTTGACCAAACACATGGGGCACATTTCTGAGGGGAGAATATCTTAAATGATGGTGGCAGATTTAGCACCATGTGTCACAGACTGGTTCAAAACCAGCTATTTGCCCTTTTATTGCATGTGTTAATCAGCTATCCAATGAAAGAATGTCTGTGTCACACCTAACTGACCATTTCTGTATCAATTCTGTCTCTCACCTTTCTTTCTTCTCATCTTCTAGTCCCAAGAAAATGTTGTGTACATACATTCTACTCCTCTCTCAGAAATGTGATCCGTAAGTATGACCAAGTAGCTAATAATTTGTATCTTTAAGTTACCTGTTATTTTTGTGCCAGACACATGATTTGGCCTGTTGAATTTCAAGATAAAGGAAGGCATCTCTTCAGAATCCCATCAGGTATCAAACTGTGCTGAATCAATTATCACCTTTTCTCTCCGCACTAACATGCCATCTCACCCCTTGCCTTTGAAAAAGAGTTTTGAGCGTGTTTATCTCAGGTTTGACCTAACTCCGTGTGGTAACTCTTATATGCCAAGTAGCAATTTCAGGAGGTGATGATATGGAAACCAGCCAGTTGCCCCCGAACTTGCAGAAAGTAGCGATCAACAGTGGAGATGAAAGCTTGCCATTTGTCCTTGGGAAAGGAAGGAAGGGAAATCAACATTTTATCACCTGTCTGCCTCCTCCCCCCGCCCATTTCACTTCGCCATAAGAAGAAAACCCCTATCCTTCTAGGATAGAGAAATTCTCTTGTCATGGAAAAAGGATCAAGTTCCGAACATTCAAATATCAACAGAGAAGCTATACATGCATCGTGGAAACTTGTCTCTTGAATTCCGCTTAAGTAAAATCAAAGATGTATGGTAGGAACACAGAGAAAGTAGATCAGGTTCCATTGGAGATTTTCCAATAACTTCCAGGAGGTCGACAAGGCAATTAGACTGCAGAAACCAAGAAAGCTTAGAGAGAATTGGAATACATTTCTGTGTGAAAAGATTTGCATGCAAGTCCTGGTTCCGTTCTCTAGTTCTGGAGATTTATGAGCGAGCTCCAAATTTCACTATTAAAAACAAATCACTTCAGATTTATGACACAGTTCACAATGGACCAGCCTCTGCCAATAAGAAAATATAGCAGAAGCTGAACCCGATATTCCAGTGTTGATCTCACAAGGCTTTAGCCACATGTAAATACTAAGGTCTTCCTCCCCCCAAAATGCGATGGAAAACATAAGACCAGGAAATATGGGTAGGGAGTGAGAGTCAGGGAGAGAAAACTTTTTCAGAATTTTTGCTTTAAGAAATTTAGCCCAGTATGTGTGTCATTAAGCAGTATGTAAGTGTTCCCAATCTCAGCAACTTTAAGAAGTGTGGACTTCAACTCCCAGAATTTTCCATCCAGCACACTGATGAGGGAATTCTGGTAGTTGAAGTCCACATTTCTTAAAATTATTGAGGTTGAGAAATACTGTTACATGTTGATAGCATTCTATCCTGAAATCCTTTTTATTCCTTCCCTCACCTGCCCTGCTCCTCCCAGGTTTCTCTATCCAGAAATTAGCAAAGGAATGCAGAGTTAAATGCCTGCTTTTTAGACCTTATTTAGGAATAAGTGGTTGGGTTTATTTATTTTTCAGAAGTGTTTTCTTAGCCATTATTTACCTTGCTACAAAGGGAGAGATAATTTCTGAATGAATTCTAAACTCAAGAATTATTAGGAAAGACAGCCTAGCGGTTTCATTTGTGAGTCATTCAGGAAGTGAGTAACAGTGAGTAAAATCACCTCCTCCAAGCCAGGCCAGACTTTTGCAAGCCGGGTTTATATCTTTTTTTCATCTGCTTTTGTGTTTTCTGCTAAAACTTTCTTTTGCTGATTGCTGTTGTTTGTTTTTTGAATAAAGGGTACCTGCAAGGAGGATGCTTTATTTGAAATTAAAACTAATTAAAAGTTAGTCTCTACTATGGCATATTTCAAAGGAAAACAGAACAAAACTCCATGTTGGCACTTTGAAACAAAGGAGAGAGAAGATGCCACTGAAATTTTCCATAGTGCCCCTAGCCTTTCTGAAGGGCCAAGCGAGGGAAATAGACTAGACTAGATTAGATTAGAATTTTTTATTGGCCAAGTGTGATTGGACACACAAGGAATTTGTCTTGGTGCAAATGCTCTCAGTGTACATAAAAGAAAAGATACATTCGTCAAGAGTCAAGAATCATATGGTACAACACTTAATAATAGTCATAGGGTACAATAAGCAATCAAATCATAATTGGAAACAGTCATTATAAATTGTAAGGATACAAGCTACAAGTTACAGTCATACAGTCACAAGTGGGAGGGGATGGGTGATAAGGAGTGATGAAAAGATCAATAGTAATAGTAGTGCAGACTTTGTAAATAGTTGGACAGTGTTGAGGGAATTATTTGTTTAGCAGAGTGATGGCTTTCAGGAAAAAACTGCCCTTGTGTCTAGTTGTTCTGGTGTGCAGTGCTTTATAGAGTCATTTTGAGGGAAGGAGTTGAAACAGTTTATGTCCAGGATGTGAGGGGTCTGTAAATATTTTCACAGCCCTCTTTTTGACTTGTGCAGTATACAGGTTCTCGATGGAAGGCAGGTTGGTAGTAATTGTTTTTTCTAATGGGTCTTCCTAATCACACTGAATAGAGTAATGCTGCTGGCTCCAATCTACGATAATACAAAAGGCAGATTGCTCAATTCCATTTTGTTCCTTTGTTTGTAGGTCTAGGAATGGGAGATGAGAAAGGCAGTACAACCTATTTGAGGATCATATTTTTACAACATGGCATCTCTTTTCTATGCACAATGATCCTTGCTTCAGCTTGTTTTGCATAGATTTTAATCCCAATAATATGAAGTAAAGATTTAAATGGTAATACATTGATATGATTTAGTTTAATCTGAATATGATTTAATGAAATGTTTATTTGAATATTTAATCAATATTCAATACTTGTGGATTATTATTTTTTTTCAGTTGAGAGGATTAGAACTTAAGTTGATCCTGAAGAACTGTTAGTATTTCTGGCTATGCTGGCTTCCTCTGTTGTCTTACTTTTCTTATGGATAGTAGAACGGAGATACCTGATTCTTATGTACATGGGTCTTTCCTTCCAAGAAGGCTGTCCTATTATTATTTCAACTTCTATTCATCAGCATATGGATGAGTCTTCTGGTCAAGGCACAGTAGTTCTTCCTTTGATTTTCTAGGTACCACCATCAGAGTTCATCCCTCTTGGTTTCTAACAAGCAAGGGCCTTTTAGAGGAAAGCTAAGGTCTAGACTCAGGATCTTCCCCATGGAAAGCAATTATTTTGCCACCATTTTCTAGCACCCACACAGTCCTGAAAGTAGTCCTGCCAATTACCCAGAAGCTTTTTAGGCTGGGGAAACTTTTATTCAAGTTGGTCTTTTATTTGGGGGGAGAGTTGAAATCTTCTTTGCTGTCAGTCATTCCTGCTCTCATTGCCCAGAATCAGGGTTTCTTTTCAAAATTGGATGCAGCCTTAATTGGGGTCTGCAACTTTCAGCAGCCATAATGAAGCAAACATAAGGCACCCTTGAAACAATGCAAAGGACCAAAGAGGCAAAGCAAAATACACAAAAAACCCACTACTGGGGTCACCTGTTTCTTCATCTTAACCAAATTCAGTTCAGGAATGCTGAGTTGCCATATGGTTCCCCTCTAAATAGTAACTTGTTATGCAACCCGGGTAGACTTTAAACACTGAACATGGCTCTGTTTGCAGGATGTGCTGACAGAAGAGTGAGCAACGATTAATCAGCTGGGAGATTTTCCTACATACCAGCCTTAGCTAGAATGTTATTTACAAAGTGAGGAAGAGGTATGACAGAGAGGGGAGTGCATTTCTCCTGCACTTCTTCCCCATGTATGGATGTGAAGCTGAGGTTACTCAGCAGGATATGGGAGAGACAGAAAAACCTCGCACTCTTAGGTTTTATTCAGCTCATATATTTTCAGGAGTAAATCCTACCTGGGGCCACTTAGCAATAAGTAAAAGGCTTATTTTATCAAAAGGATTTGAAGATCAGGAGGAGGGGGCGGATACCCATCATCCCCTCAATCATATGTATGGCCTGATGGATAAAGAATCAGTAAGCCTGGGTCTGAAAGAAATCCAACTTCTGTCATGGAAACAGGCTCAAGTGCACCCTCAAAGAAGAACAGGCCCTTTAGCGAGAGAAATGTGGAATGAGGTCAGGGGTGGGCTTCAAAAATTTAAGCAATGAGTTCTCTGCCTGGTTACTGGGTGGGCATAGCCATGGTAGTGTAGCCTAGTTGGCCTACTGCACCATGGGGGGGGCATTTTTCCCCCTCCCCGGGCTCTGGAGGCTTTCCTCGAGCCTCCAGGAGGATGAAAACCGAGTCCCCGGGCTTTGGAGGCTCTCTGGAAGCCGGATATGGGCCCATTTCCGGCCTTCCCAAACTTCCGGGAGGCCCATTTTTCACCCTCCCTGTGCCTCCGCGCACGCCCTGCACTTACCGGCATCCAAAATGGGCCACGTGGGAACTCCTGGGAGGGGCGGGGTGGGCAGAGGTTCTCTGAACTGCACAGAATCTTAGCTAGGGGCTCTCCCAAACCCCTGCGAACCCCCAGCATCCCACCCCTGAATGATGTCCCCCCCAAAATCTTTAGGACCACACCTTGATGACCTTCCAGGAGAATTTTAAAAACTGTGCTATTTAACCCAAGCCTAAATGGGATGCTCCTGTTTGTGATGTTCAATAATTTACTTCAGTTTGTGGATGGCATTTTGTAATTATTTTGTAGTTGTTTTTGCTTGTGCAATTGTTTTTATTCCGGTTTTTATTCCGGTTAATTGTTTGTATTTTATTTTGTTTTGCTACTTTTATTGTTGTGAGCCACCCAGAGTCAGTTGGAGTCAGGTGGCATCATGAGTGGATGGGTGGGTGGATGGATGGATGGAGCAAAGCAAACTATTCACTGGGTGACTTCGTATCAGTCACTGTCTCTTGATCCAACCTACCCTGTGGAGTTGTTGTTATGGAGATAAAATAAGGGAATACCCTTTGTAAGTCTTGTGGAGTTCCTGGCAGTATTTAAATCTATAAATAAGAGGTGCCAAAAATACTGTCTGTCTATCTGTTGTCTGTCTAATTACCTATCTATCTATCTAGCTATCAATCTATCTGTCTGAATTTCTAAGCAGACTCAATCCTGAAGAATTGTAAAACAAGAAAAAGGTGCAAATAATTATGTTAATAATTATTGTAATGTTAATACAACAAATTCCTATCACTTCCCATTCTTTGCCCAAATTGTCTTGGTCAGCCATTTGTAGAAGAAACTCCAAGGGCATCTTCCAAGCAACATTTTCTGAGAAATCCATAGCAAAAGGCGGCAGCAGCTATAAGACAGCTACCAAGGTAGTCTGTCACTGACTCTCAGTAGACCTTTTTATATTGGTACCATCTTATCCAGTCTTAGCATGCTGTTACCTGAGAGATCTGCTATTGTAACTCTACTCCTGTTTCAGCAGTTCATTTAAGTATTATTTGCATTGTTGTTGTTATTTTGCATTAATTTTGACATTTTACTCTCTAATGTTTTGAATTCTGCCTGCTCTCAGGTTTCTTTTTATTTAACTGTACTCTTTTTCATGGCATCTTATGTTTTGCCTGTGGGGCAATTCACAGCAAGGAAGGGAGGGAGGGAGGGAGGGAGGGAGGGAAGGAGGGAAGGAATATTGAAGTTCCAGCAATCTTTTTAAAGCTAAGCAGTTATAAATCTCACTAGACTGAAAAAAAACCACCTAGATATGCTAGAGGTAAGCTGGTATGAATCTAGTTGGCATCTTTATACTTCATTTCTAAGAAAATGACATTGGAAGATAAATAAAATTAAGACATTCTACATGGATAGGAATCTATGCATATTGATTTATAACTTCTTAAAGCAGCTGCATCTTTTTCCAGGATCACAGGTCTATCTAGAGCTGCATCATGATCTGAGGAAAAATTGAGGTTGGCACCATACATGAGGCACCTGTCTACAACTCCTTGAATCAGGCAAGCTTTTTCTGAGGATTGTGTTGCAGCAGTGAAGATCAAACAATTCCAGTGAAAATATGCAGTTGCTTTAAATTGCTGTGGACATGGACTATTATTTCCAATCTTGTATATACCATAGCATTTGCCTCCAAGTCACATCGTTGGTTCAGTGTTATAGTATTGTCAACACTGTCTTCCCAGTGTTTCAATCAAGAGCATTTCTATTCATATGGAGAAGTCAGAAACTGAAAGTGAGAATGTTTGCATTCAAAGCACATGCAGATTTTCAGATTTTTACATGCTCTGACAACCATATAAAAGGTGTCTTGTCTTGGGGTCTCCTGGAGGCCTGGGGTTCTAAATTGGCCACCCTGAGCTAAATCCTCAAGGGAAGTCTATCCTGCATCTGCTTGAACATCTCTAGCTTCTAATGAAGCTTCGTAGAGTAAGCCCTGTCTGTTTTAAGTTTGGGTTCTACTGCAAGAGTTCAAAGGTTTACTTACAGAGTAAACTGGACTGGACTTGCCTAGGAAGTATTGTGAAGGAGGCCTTTTTAGAAAAACAAAACAAACTGAAGCTATCGAGACCAGTAAAAGAGATACCAGTAGACAAGGGGCGGGGCGGGGGGGGGGAATCTTCTGGAGGAAAAATGGACAAGGGCAAAAATCAGGTGAATCATTTCACCTGATAACTAGCTAACATGTCTCCGATTATAATACTACTCCCAGAAGAAAGTGATGAAAGCTTGGAGCAGGCTGAGAAAAAAAATAAATGAATCAAAATACAAATGGATAATTCTAGCTTCAGGTTCCTCCATCTAGCATTCTCATAAATGGCCTGTTCCATTGAAGGTGGAGGTGGTTCAGTCTGACTCAGTGGCTGGATATGGATTGGCATTTGGAAAAACAAAATAAAAAGTTCCAAGCTTTAATTCAAATTGCTTTTATGAAAACCTTTTGCTGGTCATTCTGATGAGGTCCATAATGAACTACACGAACTGCAATATTTCTTCCCCTTTTTTTTTAAAAAAAACCCTCACCTTGATCTTTGTCTACTATTTTACCTCAGTGATAAGCGCTGGCTTCAGCATCACGTGACTTCCAATTTTCACAAAGCTAAACTTATTTTTTTGGTCACTATAACAAGTGCATTTACATCATTATAGAAAAATCTCTGGATGGCTCAGCAGACAGACTTTGGACTGGTGTGTCACTAATTGTCCAGCATCCAGAACCAGGCCTTACTACATAAATGTAAACAGAAAAGATGAGGCTTATTCCAGCATTCAAGACACTGTGCTCAAAGAGAATTAGCCCACAAAAGCGTACATTTTATAGCTCTGGTCTTATCCTCAAGGCAGAGTGGGAAATTTGCAGGATGACTCATGAATCTGGTGAAGTTCCTGAATCAGTGCATTGTGCTGAGAAGTCATAAATGGGCGGTCACCTTATGAGGAACAACAACATCTCTTGCATTGTGCCAGTAAATGGCTCGTGTAAGATCACCCAAACAATTGTTTAGCTGCTCAGAAAAATCAAATGTTTAAGATAACAATTCCTTCCTGAGATTCATCCATCTCTCTGTAGTAAATTGAAAGGACTAATTTATAATTCATGTGGAGAAAAGGTCATCTGCCCCTACTTGGCACTCTTGGACACATTGAATCCACTCCAGAGGTGGTATTCAGCCAGTTCTGACAGGTTCTGGAGAACTGGCAGTGGAAATTTTGAGTAGTTCAGAGAACTGGTAAATACCACCTCTGGTTGGCTCCGCCCCCATCTATTCACTGCCTCCCGAGTCCCAGCTGATTGGAGTCCCAGCTGATCTTCTGGGACTTCTTTTGTTGACCTGCACAGGAGAACGGAGATGGAAAGCAGGTTAGTGGGGTGGGGAGGGAATGGAGATTTTACAATATCCTTCCCCTGGAGTGGGGTGGAAATGGGGATTTTAAGTACCCTTCCCCTGCCACACCCACCAAGACTCCATACCCACCAAGCCATACCACACCCACCAAGCCATGCCCACAGAACCGGTAGTAAAAATTTTTGAATACCATCACTGATCCACTCCCATCCCCTTCATTGGTGTCCCTGATGATTGAGGATGCTGAAGATCCAATACCCGTGCAAACAATCTTTTGGGGGAAGGCTGATGCATAACAAATATAATCACATGCTGTAGGGACACATAGACCAGAGGTGGCATTCAGCAGGTTCTGACCAGTTCTGGAGAACTGGTAGTGGAAATTTTGAGTAGTTTGGAGAACCGGCAAATACCACCTCTGACTAGCCGTGCCCCATCTATTCTCTGCCTCCCGAGTCCCAGTTGATCAGCTGGATCTTCTTTGGTTGCCCTGCACAGGAGAAGAAAGCTGGAAAGCAGGTTAGTGGGGTGGGGAGCAGGGGTGAGATTCAATTTTTTAAACAACCGGTTCTGTGGGCGTGGCTTAGTTGGTGGACGTGGCTTGGTGGTCATGTTATTGGCTGGGCATGGCCAACTCAATATCATTCACATTGAGGCACTCATCTCCTCACCTGGCCGCTCATGACTGTGGGGATGCTGCTACAGTTGTAAGTGTGAAAAATGGTCATAAGTTACTTTTTTTCAGTGCCACTGTAACTTTGAATGGTCACTCCACACAAGCAAAGTACCAGCAAAGGAGGGGGGAAAAAATTCAGAGACGTTCCTGGGACAGAAAGTCTAGTCCTGCCAAGAATGCAATAAGGGTTAATGGAGAGGCAGTTTCTGTAAGCGACACCAGAATGTTTCCTTTCTGCCTTCCTTACAGGATTAGGCCAGTAATTTCTTCTAACAACCGTTTCTCCAAACTGCTTAGAATGATAACAACCGGTTCTAGCGAATAGGTGCAAACTGGTAGAATCCCACCCCTGGTGGGGAGGGAATGAGGATTTTGCAGTATCCTTCCCCTACCATGCCCACCAAGCCTGGGTTTATCTGGGATAGACAGCAAATGCGAACCTGGACTAAATATTCTGTTTTCTGCTTTTCTAATTTTCCTTCATTTCATGTGTTCTCCTTTTTGTGTGTGATTAACACAGTGTAAAAGATCCATTTTAAATCAGTTTTGAGAAATTGTAAACATATTTGACTTTTGGCTATGGATAATACCAAAAGAGAAAGACAGAGAAAGAGAAATCACTTACATAAATCATTTTACACAATTATATTTTCTTTTAAATTTGTTCTTTATTGTATAGTATATTGTAGTATGCTGTGCATTGTGTAGTATATAACAGTTTAAAGTCCAGAACAACCAGTTTAGTCACATTAGAATATCAATCTGATGTTACTGTATGATTGGTGCTATGAGTGTTAGAATGCATATTTTCTCCATTTGGATTGCTTTATTTAAAGAATCACATTTTGCTCATTTTATTGTACAGAATCTGTTTATTTTGGATACTAAAACTGCTGTTTCTCCATCCGCTTCTATGTCACTGAAAGGACGGAAAATTGGGAAGGACACCTTCTTGTATTTTTTTGGAATCATACAAAAATGCTGACTATGCATTTAATTAGTTTCTATTTATTCTATTTATTTGTGTGATTGCCCATCTCACAACAGCAACTCTGGACAGCACACAGAGGATTAAACATAAAAACCAACAATATAATATAATGAAATAAATACCTTAAATACTAATCCAAATTAAAAATAGTAATATGACAGATTCTTGGGGTCCAAAAATCATTCTGTTTTCAAACTATGTAGACCAAAACTGATGAATCCACCAACAAGGCTCATTGAACTCTCCGGCCCAAACTCCTGAGGGAACATTCAGAGACGCAATATTTTACTCCAACAGGAAAACATTTCTCATGACAGAATGTGTGGAATTTGGGGCTCCTCCTGTTTTTGAAGATCAGGTGGAGTGGTGACTAGGGAGTTCTTTACAGAGATCCATTTTATGTGCCAATTTCACCCATTCCTAGATCAGCACACCTCGCTCGCAGTCACTTGTGCCAACATCCCAACTGGATTTCTACAATGCATTGTACATGTGGCTGCCCTTGCAGACTATCTGGAAATTACACCTGGTCCAGAATTCAGCAACACACACTTTGTCTACTTTATACCAGTGGTATATAAGCTTCACTGTTGTTGTCATTTTGCTACAATTCATAAAAGCTGTGTATAGAATAGGACCAGGTCACCTGTGGGACCTCTCTTCCTGAAGATATCTACCCACGCCATCAAGCCAGATAGGCTTATGTGTTACAGGTCTCTTCTCTTAAATGCTGCCATCTATGCCTTCTTAGTAGCAGCCCCCAAGGTGTTCTAAAATACTTCTAAAAGTGCTTAAAAAGCTGACTTTTCCCCCAACATTGAGATTGGGTGAAGCTGGAGCCTGGTGGTTGTGGTTTTTATGTATTTAGAAGTCTTGGCTTAGGAAGCTTTCTTTCTTTCTTTCTTTCTTTCTTTCTTTCTTTCTTTCTTTCTTTCTTTCTTTCTTTCTTTCTTTCTTTCTTTCTTTCTTTCTTTCTTTCTTTCTTTCTTTCTTTCTTTCTTTCTTTCTTTCTTTCTTTCTTTCATACTATATTGATTTTTATTGGGTTTTAAAAATGTTGCTGTGAGCCACCCAGAGTTATGTTTTTAAGGTGGGGTCTATATAGGTCAAACAAACAAACAAACAAGCAAATACTTGCAAAAGTGTCAAGTCCACCTGGATCCCTGAGGTAGAAGGTTGTTCCATAAGGTAGGCACAATGACAGAGGAGGCAAATGGAGGTAAAGGCACTGTAAATTGGACTAACAGGTACCATTCACAGTGGCTGTATGCCTGTGAATACCATTTCCTGGAGATCTTGAGCAGGAAGCTGCTGTTATGCTCCTGACCTCCAGCTGGCCACCAGAGAAACAAAATGATGGCTAAAAAGACTCCTGGACTAATCTAAGGTAACCGTTCTGTTCTTGTCCATTTCACTGCAGCAGTTTTTCATCTGAGAGGCCTAGTCTTTGCAGAGATTTCCTTCTTTAGGGTGGGACAATCATATCCAATTTTTCTTTGTATTTTCTCTCCTCCGTTACCAATCTTACACCTCTGGGCCCTCTATTGAACTTATGCCACAAGATCATCTCTCAGCACTTCTCTCAATAAATTGCCCCATTTATTTTTCCATTCTATTCAGTCTTCCATAGCAGACTAGCCCTCCGATAGCTCGATTTATGTCCCTCCAAGCACTTGGCATATTATGGCTCCAGGCAGCTCAGTCAGCAAGGAGGCAGGAGGCAGGCGTGGTAGGGAAAACAGCTCAGCCTTGGATTTCTTGAAGTAAATCCCAAAGAGGGACAGGAAGTCCCCTTGCAGACAGAAAGTCTGCCGGCCTACAACATTTGGCATGCAGTTCTGGGCTAAGTGCGGTGTGCCACCAACCAGACAAGTGAGGAATTCCACAGCAAAGAGCGGAGTGAGTTGAGGAAAAGGAGGGGGAGGAAGAATGTCAGATAGAGATGTGGCAAGGAAGGCCAGAATAACAAATGTAGTAATAATGATAATGACGACAACAGTGATGATGATAACGTGAGGCAGAAACGCTGTACAAGGATCATAAGGAAAACACATTTCTGTGCAGACAGACCAACATAACGTAGAAATATGAAATAACGGCTATTACATCTCCAGTTTTCCTTACCCTCCCCTCCCCCAATACCGACATGCAACACAGTTCTCTGAAATCACAGTGGGGTTTCTTTCTTTCTTAAAGGCATCGGAGCTTCCTCTCCTTTTCTTTTTGCATTTGAATCCTGAAATGCAGAAGAGTTTAAATGGTTGAGGTTCCTTGAAAGGAACATTTGCAAAGGGAAAATCTTATCTGACAGGTCCTCCATGGATTGTAGCAGAAGTTGTAGAAGATAAAATGAAGGGCGTCACTAAAGCTGATTAACCTTTTCCAGTACTGTATTTGCTTCTTCTGTTAGCTGCACCGGTATTCTTTGAGTTTCTTGCTGACTCTCCAAGGTTCCTCCCTTCCTTTTCCACAACAGAAGGCAAGAAACAATGGATGGAAACTAATTGAGGGGAGAAGCAACCTAGAACTAAGGAGAAATTTCCTGACAGTGAGAACAATTAAGCAGTCGCAAGTCTGGCCTTCAGAAGTTGTGGGTGTTCCATCATTGGAGGCTTTTAAGAAGAGACTGGACAGCCACTTGTCTCCTGCATAGGGTTTCCTGCTTGAGCAGGGGGTTGGACTAGAAGACCTCCAAGGTCCCTTCCAACTCTGTTTTTCTGTTTCTGTTATTCTTTGTTGATTGGATCGTAAGTCAAAGTATGATGTTGGTGATGTAAACCATGAAGTCTGGTACAACACAGGTAGAGTAGCTTGCATCCTTATGTCAGTTGTGGTTTAAGAGACCACTTCTCCTTCCAGGAAAGTGATTTCTACATTGTTCTTAAACATACATGAAGTAACTTTCTAAAAGTTGAATATTGGGGCACGGCACTACCTGACTCTTGTTTTTATCCTTGGTGTTCAATGTAACAAATAAAGGCTAGTCCTGTAGGAGAGTTATCTATCTCCTAAGTGTGCTTTTTCTTATTCATAATTTCCATTATGCAACTAGGTAATTTGAAGGTAAGTGTTGGGTCTCTTCCAACTACATTCATTCCTTTTTCCCCAGCAGCAGCTGAGATGCAAAATTAAGAACACCCGAAGAAAACCTGGCTGGATCAGACCAGTGCTTTATCTAATCCAACTTCCTGTTTATAGAAATGATCAGCATGATTCTTCTGGGAAACTTAAATAAGTCAAAGACAAATGGCTTCTCCCCACCACTACCCTCTGTCCTCCAGAAATTGGTATTTCGGAGTTATACTGGGTTTGACACTGAAACTCTAGCTATCTATCATACTGAGACTTGATTTATCATGGTTTTAGCTCAGGATAGGCTGAGTGCCATACTTGGCTTAGCTGCTATTCTTCAGTTCATGTTTCAAAATATTGTCTAGACTGTGACAGAAGCAGATCAGGCCAGAGCAAAATTAAATACATTTTGTTTACCCTTAGATGTAATTAATTTTTTATTTATTTTTTCCTCATATATTCATTCCCATATAGCAGGGGTGTCAAACTCAATTTCATTGAGGGCCGCATCAGGGCTATGTTTACCTCAGGGGGGGAGGTGACTGGGTGGGTGTGGTTAACTGGGTGGGTGTGGCCATCTTGATGCCATTCACTGGGCATGGCCGACTGGGTGGGCATGGCCAACTGGATGGACATGGCCAGCTTGACGCTACTCCCCAAACTGCTGCCATATTTCCTCTTTCCATTGGGTAGACTGGACCGAAGCAATGCAGGCCTGATGTTTCCTCTTTGCATTGGGTAGACCAGGCCAAAGCGATGTGGGCTGGCTCCTTACATAAAGCTGGTGACCACTGTTTTGACCTGGTGAACACCTCTGGATTTCTGAGAACATAGGGCATTATCACAAACAGTTGGTGGGCTTGCCCATTCACATGTGCTATGAACAAGAAGGTTCCTATTTTCCAGAATACCATCTACTCATATTCTACAACTCTTGTTCTTGGAGAATGTTTCTGGTCCAGCACAAATAGAAGAATAGAATAGAATAGAATAGAATAGAATAGAATAGAATAGAATAGAATAGAATAGAATAGAATAGAATAGAATAGAATAGAATTCTTTATTGGCCAAGTGTGGTTGGACACACAAGGAATTTGTCTGGGTGCAAATACTCTCAGTATACATAAAAGATACATTCGTCAAGAATCATAAGATACAACACTTAATGATAGTCATAGGCAGGGGTGAGTTTCTACTGGTTCTGTCCACCTCTGTAGAACTGGTAGCTCTGAAGAGCAGCAGACATAGAACCAGGTACAAGAAGCAATCAAATCATACTAGGAAACAGTCAATATAAATCGTAAGGATACAAGCAACAAAGTTACAGTCATACAGTCACAAGTGGGAGGGGATGGGTGATAAGGAATGATGAGAAGATTAACAGTAATAGTAGTGCAGTCTTTGTAATAGTTAAACAGTGCTGGGGGAATTATTTGTTTAGCAGAGTGATGGCTTTCAGAAAAACACTGTCCTTGTGTCTAGTTGTTCTGGTGTGCAGTGCTCTATAGCGTCGTTTAGAGGGAATGAGTTGAAACAGTTTATGTCCGGGATGTGAGGGGTCTGTAAATATTTTCACAACCCTCTTTTTGATTCGTGCAGTATACAGGTCCTCGATTGAAGGCAGGTTAGTAGTAACGGTTTCTTCTGCAGTCCTAATTATCTTCTGAAGTCTGTGTCTGTCTTGTTGGGCTGCAGAACCAAACCGGACAGTTATAGAGGTGCAGATGACAGACTCAATCATTCCTCTGTAGAACTGGATCAGCAGCTCCTTGGGCAGTTTGAGCTTCCTGAGTTGGTGTGCTTTTTTGATGACGTTTTTGATGTTAGGTGTCCATTTTAGGTTATGTGATATAGTAGAACCTAGAAATTTGAAGGTCTCTACTGTTGATACTGTGTTGTCTAGTATTGTAAGAGGGTATGGGAGGGTTCCTTCTAAAGTCTACCACCATTTCTATGATTTTAAGTGTGTTCAGTTCCAGATTCTTCCGGTTACACCATGAGGCAAGTTGTGCAACCTCCCGTCTGTATGTGGATTCGTCGTCTCGAATGAGACCAATCTCTGTTGTGTCATCAGCAAACTTCAATATTTTAACAGATGGATCATTTGAGATGCAGTCATTGGTATATAGGGAGAAGAGAAGTGGAGAAAGCACACAGCCTTGGGGGCCCACTGTGCTGATTGTACAGGTTTCAGATATGATTCTGCCTAGCTTCACCTGCTGCTTCCTGTCTGTTAGGAAGCTTATGGTCCACTTACAAGTGTGTTCAGGTACCGCTAGTTGGTTTAATTTACTTAGAAGAATATCTGGAATGATGGTATTGAATGCTGAAATGATATGGTACTCATTTTTAAAATTAAAAGAGTGTTTTAAAAATATACGCCAGTTTAGTATAGTGTTTAAGGAACCAGGCTAGAAACCAGGAGACTGTAAATTCTAGTCCTGCCTTGGGCGTGAAAGCCACCTGGGGGACTTTAGGCCCGTCACTCTCTCTTTACCAACCACCTCATAGAGCTATTGTTGTGGAGAAAATAGGAGGAGGAAGGAGTATTAGATAGATTCACTGCCTGGAGTTAAATATAATAAAATAAAAAAGTTAAATGGGACAGGAAATCTTGTTGGCATTAAGGAAGGTTTCTGGAGGCATGCTGTCATTGGACACTGAAGATGAAATGGTAATGCAAGGCCAAGAAATATTTTAGGACATTTCTAAAAGGCAAGACTCGTTCTGACAAGCTTTGGATGATCGTGTGAGGAGATACATATGTACTTTTGTGTCTTGGTTTACATTTACAAGCTCCTGGGTTCACTGACAATCTCCAGCATTCCCAATTTAAATACAAGGATCAAACTCAAGTGTGGGTGTGAGAAAGTCCTTTGCCTGAAAACATTTAGAACCACATCCTGCTACATCCTGTTTTTCTTTATTATTATTTTGCCTCTAAGCTGCTTTCTGGGTTGGGATAGAATTGAATAAGTAAATGCCATCATTCTTGTTGCTCTAAATTCCCAGCTGCTTCAAAGCTTCTGGGCTATTTGTCCTTCTAGGCCAAAGCAGAACCTCTCTTCTTCCCATAAAGCAAGGCTGACTCAAAGTCTGTTGGGTCATAAGCAAACTCCCTTCAGATGGATCCTTGCCATAGTTTTTCCTGGTACTTGTAACTTATACAGTAGCTGTTATGCCATTTCCCACCATACAATTATTGATGGACAATCATAAAATTAAAATGGCTGTCTGCAAATATCCTGTCTGTACAGAAGAGGGGCAGATCTGCAATTCAGAATTTCCTTGCTATCTTTATTTGAAAATCAAGAATAGAAGCCACACTTCTTTTTATTCTGTTTTATTCTGTATGCCACTTTCATCCTGAATGAGCTACGCTAAACTATATTCAGGTACAGTTAAAGCAGGAACCTGAGGCCCTTTTAACTCTTGAAGGATAAAGGGTCATATCTTTCTTAACAGTATTAGTGTCAAGATCCAAAACCAAGTATGACACATGGTGATTATTCCAAATTGAGTTCTTTATTGTTTCCACACTTCTTGCCAGACTGAGACTCTACTATTGGATTAGATGGCATGGCATGGCATTGCATGGCATTGCATGGCATGGCATGGAAAGAGAAGAGAAGAGAAGAGAAGAGAAGAGAAGAGAAGAGAAGAGAAGAGAAGAGAAGAGAAGAGAAGAGAAGACCTGCTGGAGCAGGAAACCCTATACCATTCTGGACATCTAAAATCTACTCTGTAAACTATTAGGAAGGAGCTATCTTCATCTTCTTTCTCTCATACATAATACCTGACTGAATTTCCTTTTACTCCTCTGAAATGTACCCTTTCCTCCCTGAGACTTCATCTCCTTACTGTATATTCCATCATATCTAGCTATTAATACTGATGGAGTCTCCAAATCTTTATACAAGCCATTCCCCACTCCTCTCCAATTATGAGGGCTTGTTAACCAAATTCTCCCCTTCCCTAGACAAATTCGGTGAACTTTGGAGATCATGTAAAACAGTAACTGAAGTCATTATCCCCAGAACATGTGAAGGATAATGAAAGGTACACTGCTATGAATATGAATAGATCTATGAATAGATCTTCCCTCACATTCAGCTTATCATAGGGGAAAAAAACTTTTTTCAACATTGTCCTTGACTGATATCTTGACAGATCAAGGAGTTAAGGCTGATATACCCATGCTCATGAATTCTTTTTTTTTTTAAACAAGTTTTATTAATTTTTTTCAAAACACACAAGTCGTCATTATCCATTACGTATTTAAACCTTTTTCCATTATAAATTTAACAAGTCAGATAAACTATAATTCTGTTTTAAACCATTTCCATATAAACATACATTTTTGGGGGGGAGAATTAATGAAACCTTGCAGAAATATAGAATGAGAATAATGGTAACTAAGTCAGAAAGAAATAGATGAAATAATAATAATAAAATGGAATAAGAGTAAAGAGAAAGAAAGAGAAAATCCATGCTCATGAATTCTTATCTCTTCAGGTATTTTAGATACTGGCCGTCTAATTGTTGGCCATGCTGGATTACAGCCAAGGGGACTTGTATTTCCACAAAGCAGGCATGGCCCCAAAATCTCAAGGCAAAGATATTCTCCTATTAGTTGTTACCAGGCTCTTCCTTGCCTCCTCCCCCTTATAACTGCCAGGGATTGAATTTTGAATTTTCTATCCTTGCTTCAGTACAATACTATGATTTCATTCTCTTGCTTCACTGTTGGCGAAGTAAACCAAAACAGTTATTGGTAAAATACATTTGTAGGGAGGAGGGGCTTCAAGGAACATCTGTATTTATTGGCCTGAAAGATTACATACATACATACATACATACATACATGTGATGATTCTTTCATGAAATTCCAATTACTTGTACAGGTTTTGCAAACAAATACTTCTTGTATTGCAAAGTAAACTCATATACCACAAAATATAGAACAAGAATCGGTTAGTTCCTTTACCAGAGTTTGTGTTTTCCTCTTCACTCCTGCTTCCTGCTATCAGTTAATGCTGGGCAGCACCAGGAGGCAGCCCAGACCTGCTTGAACTTAGGTCATCTCCCCACAGTCTCCTTTGCTATTGTTGTTGTTTTTGCAGTACTATTTATATTTAAAAAAAAAAAACACTCCGCACTGCCCATAGACCAACATGAGAGAACTTTGCAGTTTTCACAGCTGATTATGGCCTCGACTTGGAAGAATGGGATACAATGGCTCCTTGTTCCCACAGACATCCCCCTCTTTTCTATCCAGATCCTACTCCTATGTCAAATCCTCTGTGACCTTTTTGCAGTGACCTCATCTGGCTTCAGAGCATCTGATGAAACCAAATGTCCACGTTCTGCCCCCCCTTCATCTCCCAAGGTTTGGCCAAATGCTAAACTCTCAACAAGCAGCCAGGAAGGCACCAGATGAGTTTGAAAAGGTTTATGGAGAGAAGGTTCAAATTGGCGTAGGTGACACTATTAGGGTTGAAAGCAACATGCACCTCCTGGACTCTTCATGGGAGATCTAGCTTCCCATTGATTTACATTCCCTTCCGGCTTTTGTCTTTTCCTCCAGTGTTTTTTTTTTCTCTCTTTCCATTCTTTCCTTCCCATCCCATAACGGGAACATTTTTCTCTCTCTTTCCCCTTACAGTGAACAGTCATGTAGCTTGCTTGGCTTCTCCCCAGGCATGGAATAATAATAATAATAATAATAATAATAATAATAATAATAATAATAATAATAATAATAATAATAATAATAATAATAATAATAATAATAATAATAATAATAATATTTCTGTTCATCTGTTTTTAAAGAGTAAAAAGGGGTATTGAAATCTGGTGATGACTAGAGCCATAGGCCCATTTTGCAAAATAATGGGCAGAATCAAAAGTATGTGTCAAAGGCAGATCATCATTAATTCCCATCCATAACTCCAGGCTCTATGTGAATCTCATTGACAGGTTTTTAAAATTCAAATTATAATAACTCTATTTCAACATCAATAATTATTACTGCTGTTCTTGTGTTCACAACTACTCAGCCAACCATCATTGTGGCAATAATAGTATACCATATTAAATGGAACTTTTTTTGATCTACCATTCAGCATAATGGCAGTGCTGGCTAAGGGTGAGGAGAGTTGTAATCCAAGCAACAGCAGATTGAAGAAGCAACGTTCCCACTGACTTAGGTCACAAAATTATCTGCTACAATGTCCTACCAGTCAACAACTACTTCAGCTTCAACGGCAAGAATACAAGAGCACACAACAGATACAAACTCAATGTAAACCGCTCCAAACTTGATTGCAGAAAGTACGACTTCAGCAATAGAATGGTCAATGCCTGGAATGCACTACCTGACTCTGTTGTTACATCTCTAACCCCACCCCCCCTTTAACCTCAAACTATCCACTATTGACTTCACCCCATTCCTAAGAGGTCTGTACGGGGAGTGCATAAGTGCACAATCGTGCCTACCGGCCCTGTCCTATTGTCCCCATTTATTTGTACCTATTTCCTGTATTCTTACTCATGTTTATATGTATACCTATTACCTTGTAAGCAATTGACAAATCAAATAAATAAAATCAATAAAAAATAAATATAGTGATTCTATGCACCAACAGTTTACCAATAAGCGAATTGGTACAGCGGTTCAGTAAGAATTTATATCTTAGATATTGATATTCATTGGGTGTCTGTTGCCCACAGTGAGGACTCATTCTTGTTTAGTGCACCAAGATGCCCAATTAAATATTATTGGATGGCATATGCTATACAACACATTTTTTCTCTTCCTCAGACCATTAGCAAAGGAGATTAAAATTCTCCTTAGCTCTTCCAGCGTAAAGTTGTGTTTTCCATCTTCTCTCAAAAGAAGTCTTGGTGTATGAACACTCTGCAACAGGGGTCCCCAACCCCTGGTCCATGGACCGGCACTGGGCCGCGGCATGCCAGCAACTGGGCTACACAAACAAGCAAAGACTTATCCGTGGGATGCAGGCAGCATGCAAAACCACATCCCCACCAGTCTGCAGAAAAACCTTTCTTCGCGGAACCAGTCCCTGGTGTACAAAAAGTTGGGGGCCACTGCTCTACATCATTCATAATCTGGATGATGAGTTCCTATTGGTGAAAAAAGCAGTGAGCATACACCTTCTCCTCCATTCCCTGAGTACTACTCCATTTTGGCTTGCTCTGTGACCAAAACAAGTTGTCTTTTTTCCATGAAAGCACCTGCCTATGTAAGTCTGCATTATATTTCACAAAGCACTGTTTGGACATTAGGTGGATTCCTTATATCCAATAGTATACCACTGTTCTAGAAGGTCTCCAGATTGGTAATTAACATGTTTTCAAAAAGCCAGTGGACCAGTTTGAAGAAGGAGGAGGAGAAGGATAAGGAGTAGGAAGAGGAGAAGAAGAAGAAGAGGTGGAAGAGGAAGAGGAAGAGGAAGAGGAAGAGGAAGAGGAAGAGGAAGAGGAAGAGGAAGAGGAAGAAGAAGAAGAAGAAGAAGAAGAAGAAGAAGAAGAAGAAGAAGAAGAAGAAGAAGAAGAAGAAGAAGAAGAAGAAGAAGAAGAAGAAGAAGAGGGTTTCTAGTAATTAAAAGGGGGTTCTCCGAACTACTCAAAATTTCCGCTACTGGTGCTCCAGAACTGTCAGAATCTGCTTTCCAACGTTATACAACCATGCTTTCCAATGTTTTTACTACATTGGAGGGAGGCTGTTCCAATTTGTCTGCTCTAATAGCATTTGACATGCTGTATGGAACACTTTCAGGTGCAGCCAATGACAGCTACCAGCACTGTCCATTCCCTTGCAGTGCTTACCATTTAGGAAAAGGGTCTCCAACATTGGCAACTTTATGACTTGTGGACTTCAACTCTCAGAATTCCTTAGCATGTGCTGGCTGAGGAATTCTGGGAGTTGAAGTCCACAAGTTGTAAAGTTGTCAACGTTGGAGATCCCTGATTTAGAATATTTGGAAGCTGGGTGAAAGTGATAAAAGTTTTCTACCCGTTTCCTCTTTCAGCTGAAATGAAAGGGAAACAAATAAATTTATGAACTAGAATATCAACCTCCTGAGCCGCACAAGGAAACAGAACATAGGTACAGAGTACTTGTAACATTGTTGGCCTGTCATTCAGGCAATTGGAAAGGTAGCCGAAGTCTCTTTTCCACATTCATCACGCTTGTCTGACTCCTGTTATACATTGAGGCAGAGGTGGCAACTATGAGGCCTTTAGGGCAGTGATGGGATTCAAAAAAATTTACTACCTGTTCTGTGGGTGTAGCTTGGTGAGCGTGGCAGGGAAAGGATACTGTAAAATCTCCAGTCAGAGGTGGCATTTGTTGGTTCTCCGAACTACTCAAAATTTCCACTACTGGTGCTCCAGAACTGGTCAGAACCTGCTGAATACCACCTTTGCTTTAGGACCTGTGAATTTCAACACTCAGAATTCATGAGTCAGTCATACTGGCTCAAGAATTCTGGGAGTTCTTGATTATAATTACCCACCCATGCTTTAAGGCAGGGGTCTTCGAACTTGCAACTTTAAGACTTGTGGACTTCAATTCCCAGAATTCCTCCTCCAGTCAGGTTAGCTCAGGAATTCTGGGAGTTGAAGTCCACAAGTCTTAAACTTGCCAAGTTTGAAGACCCTTGCTTTAAGGAGATTGAGTGATGGTAGGTTCTCCTGCCAGCTGGTGATCCTGGATTGTTTCAGGATGGTTGATACTTCTGAGCTGGAGATTTTTTTGAGCTTTTTTATTAGATATAAAAAGTTTATTTTTGCTTGTTTGCTCATTTGATAATCATACCTATTGCAGTGAAAATGTACTTTTCAATGTCACAAAAACTATTCATACGGTCACTGATATATCTAGGTAGCATTTGTCACAGATTGTAAAATTATCTTTTACTAAAGTCCCACAGTGTTCAGCTGCATTTATATTTGATAACTAAATAGAGGATTACAATTTTATAGTACAACACGATGCAATTTTTTCAGAAATCATAATTCACTGGCAGCACTAAGTCTCTATACAGTAGCAATCTTAATGTTGTATACTATGTTGATGTTGCTACCAGTTATTTATTGATAAATCTATGCCTATATTTTGGTATAATTTCAATTACCATGTTTAAAAATGACTTTGCAGGACTTCTGGTTTGAGCTTCTTCGGTGACAGACCGAAACCTCGTCTCTCCGAGGCTTCGATCCGTGCTCGCCGCTGCAGCGCCCCGAGCCGGCTGGTTTCAGGGCTAAGCCATCCCGTAGAGGTGGTGAAGAAGGGGGAGACTGCCTGCAAGGTTGAGGAGAGCTGCATCTCTCCTCCCCAGCTGGCCATTACTCCCTTTCCCGAAGGCGGTTGTAGTGGTGGTCAGAAATGGCCACCACAAAGAAGAATTCAACCGGAAAAGAATGTGCAGGAGGAAGATAAGAAGAGAAAGTTTTGGTTGACCGGGTCAAATAGCAAAAGCAACAAATAAGGTACTCTGGAATTTAAACTTAACAACATTGTTCCCAAAGAAGATTTTGAAGCTGCGAAGGAGAGAGAGAAGGGAAAGGATTAGGTTTTTTTTCTTCCCTTCCTTATACTGACAGCTAAGAGACTTAAGCAAGAAACTGAAAAAAAAATCCACTTTGACATTAATAGGCATCTAATCTGAAAATAAAAGTCAAAGGGATAATAAAGATTTCTGGACATTTAAAAGTTTTTAAAAGCTGGAAAGGAGAAAAAAAAAGAATAGAAGGGCAGGATCTGGAAAAATGGAGGAGACTGCCTGGAATTAAGGAATGGAACTGTAATTAAAAGGAATTTACAGTGAAATTTTAACAAGATTCCTCAAAGATACATTTTAATGGAAACTTGGTAACAAAATAATAGAACTCTAGGAAGAGAAAGTGGAAAAAAGAAGCAAGTAGAAACAGCCTTGGATTATTTGGATTACTTGGTGATTTTTGGTTTTTGCATCTAGATGACTAAAATTAACTGGGTGATTGTTTAAAAGTTTTTAAAATGGTACCCTGTTTCTCCAACAATATGCCCCCCCCCCCCAATAGGAAGTCCCAGCATGTTTTATAGGCATGAAATGAAATTAAGCCCCTCCCCCCAAATTAAGTCCTATATTAAAACGTAAAATGGGGGGAATGGTGGGGGGGCTTGCCGTTAGGAAGTACTTATGGTGCTGCCTGCGTTGACCCCGATACGAAGTGCCCCACCAACGCCAAGGTCAACATCCAAGCCATTGCCGCCCGCCCGCCGGAAGATGCAAGGGGGGGGAATTAAGTCACCCCCCGAAAAGACGGCCTAGCCATTTTTTCGGGGCTCAAAAAAAAATAAAACCCGGCCTTATTATATGAGAAACACGGTATCACTCTTAGAAGAACTGAAAATGGAACTTAAAAAATGGAAAGAAGACGCACAAGAAGGGAGAAGTTCTTTTGGCTTCGTGTTTCAATTCTTAGAAATGGAGATTTGGAACTATGAGAAGCAACAAGAAACGCTTGCAGAACAAGAAGATTGGGACAAAGAAGAAGCCATCTTTAATGATCAAATAATTTTAAGTGGGGAAAAAAAGAAAAGTGGGGAAAGAGAGTGAAAGTTTTAAGATTAGAAAAAACAACCAAAAAGAAGAACAATTTGAAAGATAAGTATAATATTAGAAAGCAAACAGAAGAGGGGATTACAGATGAGAGAGTTAGAAGTAGAGAGACGAGGGGGTAAAAAGGGGAGGGAGAAGAAGAGGGGGAAGAAGGCAAGGAAAAGAAGTTGTAAAAGACAGAAACAAGAAATGGAGAAACAGGGAAAAGATATAAGGATTGTAACCATAAGTTTGTTTAGAGATAATGGGTAAAAATTTAATTGTAAAAGGGATTCTGCAAAGGTACATAAGATAGCTTTGTTATATTACAAATAGAAATAACTTTAGAAAATATGATGATGGATAAAATATTTATTGTAATGCAGTGGGATGTTTGTTAATAAATAAATGAATTAAAATGATTGAGAGAATTAAAAGGGAACATTTTTAATTATTAGTAATGATTTATAAAAATATAAGTGAGAAATATGGAGAAAAAAGAATTAACTGTGGAAAGTTTATAAGTGTTCCCAAGAAAGTATGATATTCAATTGAAAAGAAATGTTAAAGATGTTAAGATTTTAATGCATATTAATGATAGAATTGAATTGGAATGGAATGTGTTTTATTTACATATATATATAATTTTTTCTTGTTACGAATGTAGTATGTATTTTAAGAATGTACCAAGCAGAATTTTATTGGAAGTTATGTATTATATTGAATGCTATAATCTTAAAGCTATACATTGAAGCTTAAATAAGAGCTTGAATGGATAAAATTAAAGGATATAAAGGTGTCATACTCTAATTGGTAACTACAGGGAAAAATTTGCTTAATAAGAAAAGATAATGTGAAATTGTAACAGGACAGACAAAAGTATAAATATAACGATTTGAATTGAGATAATTAAAACAAAGTTGAGAAAATTAAAAGAGGGGAAAAATTATATAGAAAATATAAAATGGTAATAAGATATGGAATAGAATATAAAAATGAGCATGAAATTGAGTTTTGTGTCTGTATGAAGAAGTGATAACCTGGGACCATGCTATTTTCAAAAAAGATGTTTTATTTGTATTTTGTTTTTGTGAAAACCCAAATAAAATTTTCAAAAAACAAATGACTTTGCAGAACCCCTATATTGAAAAGCAATTAGTATTAAAACAATTTGTCACCAATATTTTTGGAAATTAACTTTTTCATTGTTTTTATGCTTTTGCTAGTTTAACTGGGTGGAATCCATTCAATTGTTTTTAAAGAAGGAAGATCTATTTAGAAAGAGATTGAAACTAAAAAAAAAAAGCAGAATAAAAATTATATCATCAGAATGCAATGGAAAATGCAAAATAAAAGAATGAAGTGTTTGAATGATTGTTATCTCCTTTTAATGTCTACTTTGCAAGAGTAATGTATGGGAACACAATAGAGATAAACAGTGTAGAATTCGGGTTTTTTTTTTAAATAAGTTAATTAGATCCTGTTCCCACAAAACATTAGAGACTAGGTTTAACTGATGAAACCAATTGGCAGTATGTTGACCATAAAGAAAAGGAAGTACTTCACACAAGTATAATTAACTTAAAGAACTTGTTGCCACAGGATGTTATGATGGCCACTGGCCTAAATAGTTTCTTGAATGAAATTGAGGGGGTGGAGAACCACATATAGAGTGAATGTCATTAAGAATATTTCCAGACATGGCTTGGTTGATTTTTCTTCTTTTCCTTTGTTAAATCCTGTGGGTGTTTTATTCATTAAATTGTCAAAAGCACTTTGTGAGCAATGGCCAATTAGTCAATGCCCAAGGAAATCAATGGGTTACAGGGCCTTCTAAACTTGAGCAGCAGAAGGTCAGAAGGATGAGAGAAAAGAAATGACTAGAAGAAGAGAGAGCTCTTTTGAAAGCTAGACAACAGATGGGAAAGAAATTCTCATGTCTTAGGATTTTTGTGACTTCTGTAATTCTCAGCCTGGTGTGGCCCACCTGACAAATAGAAAACGAATTCTGTTTTAAACATACACCATATTTATCACAGCCTGGAATTAAGGAGAAACTTCATAACTGTGAGAATAATTAGCCAGTGGAACAACTTGCCTTCCAAAGTTATGGATGCATCACGGGAAGTTTTAAAGAAAAGACTGGACAGCCATTTGTCTGCAATGGTTGAACAGGGGGTTGGACTAGAAGACATCCAAGGTCCCCTCCAGTTTTATTCTGAATTAAATTAAATTAAATTTGTATGCCACTACTTCCAAAGAACTCAAAGTGTTATTCTTAGACATTCGGTCAAGCTAAACTGAAGGCAAATGGCTTGTCGAAGTTCACCAGCCATGCTTGGACTGGAGATGAGTGGGAAAAGAAATATTCCAGAATATGCAAAAATTACATTAAAAAAAATCCTTATAATCCATGAAAGTGTTGAGAGTTTTAATAAGATTAACTGTTGCTAAGTATAAGATTTCAAGCTGCAACCTAGATTATAGAAAGAATTATCTCTTCAAAATCTTGCTTTACCTGGAGACTGGGCACCATGCTCTCTGTTGAGTCCATTCTAGATCAGTGGGCTTTCTCTGATGATTGGAGGTAACAGCAAAGGAGCATCCTGAGGAAAATCAGAAACCATGATTATAAATGGTCACAATGCCTTGGGGTGTAATCTGATACAGTATGGCATTACTGCAGGGCATTTTGAGCAGGACTAGTTAGTCGATATGGAACTTCAACCCTTGCCTAGTCAATTGCTAGTCATTTAAATGATGAAAACAATGTTCTTGGTGTATTGGAGAGCAGCAATAACCTCAAAGAACAGGAGGAAGAATTGCAACCAGGGAATGGTCAGACAAAAGAAATTTGAATCCGAGGCAGAAATGTAGTTTGACAAAGCACCTCAGACTTAACTCTCCCTAGTTCTCATGAAGATAAAGAAGGGAGTTTTCAGACTTGCAAGATCCTGTTACTGTAACCTTATGTTGGAAGAAATATCCACCTGGTTCAGTTCCAAGCCGGGAGAAAGCAGTTGAGACAAAATGGAGGCTGGAAATTGATTGGAAAGAGGGTCCATTTATTTTTATTTTTTTAATTGGTATTGGTTTTTAAGACAAACATAGACAAACAAAACATAAAAACATCAAGCCATCTTCCATATATATACATACAGTGTGTCAGTTGGTTTCCAAATTGTTTTGTGCTTCCATTTCGTAGTCTTCAATTACAATTACATTGTATATATTCTCATATTTTCAATAAAATATTAAATACATTAATATCATTGTTAATCAATCATTTGACTATACTTTTATTCATTCATGTTTTACAAAATAATCCATATTTTACTTAATTTGTTTTATGACAGTTCATATTATCATCTCAAATCTATCCTACAATCATTTTGTAGATATAAAAGAATACATTTTTATATATTTATTATTTTCTAAGAATCTACATATTTCATTACCATGTTTTATTGTCTAACCATTGATAGAATAGATCCCAACTTTTATAAAACTGTTTATCATCTTGTTCTCTGATTTCAAATGTCAATCTACTCATTTCAGCACATTCCAATATTTTCTTAATGATTTCCTCCTGTAATGGTATTTTCTCATTTTTCCAGTTTTTGGCAAATACAATCCTAGCCGCTGTTAATACATTTACAATCAGGTATTTCAATTATTTACTATATATTTCAGGTAAAATTCCCAATAAAAATATATCTGATTTCAAATCTATATGCTTTTTTGTTATTTTTTCCAACCACGTGTAGATTTTAGTCCAATATTTTTTGGCATCCGCACAAGTCCACCATATATAGTAATATGAGCCAGGTATCTGATGACATTTCCAACATTTTTCAGATTTGTTCTTGAACATTCTTGCTATTCTTGTTGGGGGAAAATGCCACCTGTAAAACATCTTATACAAATTTTCTTTATATGCTGTTGACATTGTCATTTTATAATTTTGAGACCACAGTTTTTGCCGTTTCTCTAGATCAATCCCATATCCAAAATTCTTCCCCCAAGCAATCATAGTTTCTTTAACTTGTTCTTCTTCTAGTTTAATTTCTAATAAATGGCCATACAATTTTTAAATCACCTTTTCATCAGTATCTGTCAAAATCTTATCTAAATCAGTCAGTTTATCATAGAAACCTTCTGTTTTAGAATCTTTATCATATCTAGAACGTATTTGCGCATATGAAAACCAATTCATCTTTATACCTTGTTCCTCTAATTTTTGCATAGATTTAAGTTCACCCTTTTCATTCAATATTTCACCATATCTAACTGTTTGTTCCTTTTTATATATTATAGGATAAGAAAATGCTTCAATAGTCAATAGCCAGACTGGAATTTTCAAATAACATTGCCTTTTAGTCTTCTCCCAGTTTAACCACAGAGATTCCCGTATATAATGTCTTCTAAAATACCCCTGTGTTTTAGTTCCTTTATACCATAGAAAAGCATGCCACCCCAACAACAGATCATGTCCTTCTAATGTCAACAATTTAGTATTTCTTAATGTTATCCATTCCTTAACCCAGGGGTCCCCAACCGCCGGTCCGCGGACCGGTACCGGTCTGCGGAACAAGTCTTACCAGGCCGCTGGTTGCTGGGCACCGCCATCTTTTTTTGGTAAAAAAGTGCTTCCGGTGAGCTTTTCCGGGTAGAAAGCTCACCGGAAGCACTTTTTCATCAAAAAGATGGCGGCGCACGCTTCGGTGAGCTTTTCCGGTAGAAAGCCATTTCTACCCGAAAAGCTCACCGAGCTGGCACCGCCATCTTTTGAAGAAAAAGTGCTTCCGTAAGGTCACCGGAAGCACTTTTTCGTCAAAAAGATGGCGGCGCCCAGTTGATGCCGGTACCGGGCCGCGGCGCCCAGCTGATGCCGGTACCGGGCCGCGGCGTCAAAAAGGTTGGGGATCACTGCCTTAACCCACATCAAATTTTGTAGCTTGGTAATACAACTCCCAATTAGACAAACCAAATCCTCCTCTTATTCTGACATTTTGCAAAAGTTTTAACTTTATTCTCGCTTTCTTATCTTGCCATATATATTTCAACACAATTTTACTTAAATCTTCAAAATAATCTTTTCCAAGCCTAACTGGAATTGTTTGGAACAAATATAAAATTCTGGGTAGTATATTCATCTTGATTGTTGATATTCTCCCTATTAATGACAGTTGTAAATTTTCCCATTTCGCCAAATCTAGCGATATCTGCTGCTTAAGTTTGATATAATTATTCTCTTTTAGTGTACTACATCATGCTGTCAAATGTATCTTCAAGTACTTGATCTTATTCATGACCTGAATTTTCAATAGATCCGCCAGTTCTTCCTTTTGTATTGATAGCATATTCTTTGTCAAGATCTTTGTTTTATCTTTATTTATTTTCAAACCAGCCACCTTTCCATATACCTCTATCTTTTCTATCAATTTTGATGCTGTTTCTAGTGGGTCTTCTAAAATGAAAACCAGATCATCTGCAAATGCTTGCAACTTAAATTCTTCCTTTTTAATTTTCATCCCTTTTATATCCTTTTCTTCTCTAATATTTCTGTTTCGCACTTCCAAGGTTAACACAAACAACAAAGGTGATAGTGAGCATCCTTGTCTTGTTCCTTTTCTTATATCAATAGAGTCTGTCAGTTCTCCCTCTATCATTACCTTTGCCGTTTGCTTATGATATATAGCTTCTATTGCTTGAATAAATTTTTTACCAAAGCCCACCTGTTCCAGCTGTAATAACATGAATTGCCAATTCACATTATCAAATGCCTTCTGTGCATCTAGAAATATCAAAGCCATTTGTTTTTCAGGGTGTGCCTCGTAGTATTCCAAAGTGTCCAAGATTATTCTCATATTGTCTTTAATTTGTCTCTTTGGCAGAAATCCATTTTGATCAGGATGGATAAAATTGTTTAAGTATTTTTTAAGTCTTTCTGCCAATATTGAAGCAAAAATTTTATAATCTGCATTTAGTAAGGAAATCGGTCTATCGTTCTTGATTTGTAATGGATCAGCCTCTTCTTTTGGGACAAGTGTAATATAAGCTTCTGACCATGATTTGGGTATCTTCTTCTTTAACATAACTTCATTCATAACTTCTAGCAATGGAAGGTTCAACGATTCTTGTAGTGTTTTATAAAATTCTGCCGGAAGTCCATCTGGGCCTGGTGCCTTTCCATTGTTTTGCTTCTTAAGTGCTTCAGTTAACTCCATCATCGTTATATTGCTTTCTAACATCGTTTCAATCTCTTTAGGTATCTGGGGTAGATTAGCATTCTATAAATGCTGTTTAACTCTTTCCTCATCAATATTCTCTTGTGTGTATAGTTTCCCATAATAGTCTCGTATAATTTCCTTCTTCTTTTTACTACCATAGCAAACTTGGCCTTGGTCATCTATTAATTGCAATATTTTCCTTGATTCTTTCTCCTTTCTCAATTTATATGCTATCCATCTACCTGGTTTATTTGCATCTTCAAAGTAGTTCTGTTCCCACCTCTGATTTTCTGTGCTAGTTCTTTTTTTTCTATTAGTCCCATTTTATGTTTAATTATATCCATTTTTAACTTAATGTCCTTTTTCTGTGGCATTTTCTGTAGTTCTTTTTCAAGTCCTTTATACTCATCCTCTAATGTCTTAAAGGCTAGTCTTTTCGTGGTATTTCTTTTCCTTGTATAGTTTATTATCAAGCCTCTGGCATATGCCTTCATTGTATCCCATACGTTCTGCATTGATGTATCTTCTTTTTTGTTTTCTCTAAAGAAGAAAGCCAGTTCTTTCTCTATCCATTGTGTGAAGTCTTTTTTCCTTTAATATAATATTATTTAACGTCCATCTTGATCTTCTTCTTTGTCCTTTCCATTTAATTGTCATTGGATTGTGATCTGCCCAAGTACTTGTTTCAATATTTATTTCTTGAATATTAGCTAACAATTCTGTTGACATCCATATCATATCTATTCTGGACCATGATAAATGTCTATTTGAATAGAAGGTGTACTGTTTATTCTTAGCATTTCTTTCTCTCCATGTATCTTTTAAATTTATTTCATCTATCATTTAAAAAAAAGATTTAGGGAGAGTCTTTCTGTTTTGCTTTGTTGTTTTCTGTGCTGTATAGTCCAATTTATTATCTACAATTCCATTAAAGTCTCCCATCATAACTATATTAGTATAGTTCAGTTCAATTATTTTCATATGTAATTTTTTATAAAATTCTTCTTGATTGTCATTCGGGGCACAGATTGCAATCAGGAGTGTTTTCATATTATTGTCCATTATTTCCACCATTAGTAATCTTCCATCATCATCGGTATAGATCAATTTAGCTGGGATAATATCTTTAATGTATAAAACCACTCCTCTTTTCTTGCATTGTGTCAAAGAAGTAAATATTTTCTCTAATTTTGGCTGTATCAGCAATTGTTCATGTTGCTTTTTGATATGTACTTCTTATAGGCAGATTATATCAAATTTTAATTTCTCTAATTTATGGAAAGTTTTCCTTCTTTTAACAGCTGAGTTAAGTCCATTTATGTTAATTGTAATCAGTTTTTTCTCTTCCATGGTTATATTTTGTAGTTAGGTTTAGCAGCTCTCGTAGATCTTGGTTCAGGTTGTTCTTTGACTTCCATCTTTCCGCCTACTGCACCTTCTTCTTTTTCAGTCGCCATTTGGCAGTCCTCTTGGAATTCAATTAGTGACATTTCTTTTTCTGCCTCCTCCTCTTTCCCTCCAAAATATTCTGTGTAAAATAATTCAGCTTTCTCAACTGAGTCAATTCTATGTCTCTGTTCTTGCCATGTGAATATTAAACCTTCTGGAATCAGCCATCTATAATTCACCTCTTTTTTAAGTAGAATTTTAGTCAGAAATAGTATTCTCTTCTTATCTCTCTCACTCTTCTGGGTACTTGTTTCAAGACCACAATCTCCTTGTCTTTATATTTCAATGTTTTCTCTCTTGCCACTTGCAATATTTGCGTTTTAATGGCTTTCTTTGTAAATCTGATGTGAACTTCTCTTGGTAAGCTATTTCTCATTGCATATCTTGTGAAGACTTGATAAACCTCGTCTATTCCATCCATCATCTTCTCTTTAGTTATTTCCAAAGCTTCAGCCAACATTTCTATCATTGTCTCGGCTAGGTTTTGTCCCTTTTCTTCCTCCATGTTTTGGAATCTGAGATAAAATTCTGATCTGTCCATTTATTGATGAAGCAGAAGCACATGGATGGGTCTGGGCAGCTGACCACATGGAATGGAGAGTCAGGGATATTTATACCTTCTATTCGGCTTTGCACTTGAACTTCCTGTTCCTGTGCAAAAACATATATTCTATTGGCTGTTGTCAGATTCCCATGGTGCCACGTACAAATCCTAGGAGTTTGTCTGAGCTAAGTTTGGTTGAAGTTTGAGCTGATGCAATGAGGGGACTTGTTGGGCAATTCCTACTGTGGCTGGGGGCTAATCCTACCTTTGTTCAGACCTTGCTGGAGGGAATTTTTGTCTATGAATAGAGCTACCTAGATCTCAATAAGCTCCTTATCTCTTAAGTGCTGACATCTGCTGAGGGCTACTAAGAAAGGTGGGGGCTGCTGTCTGTCTCCAAGAGCATGCTTCTCAATTTCTCATCCAGGGAAATATAATATTCTGCTTTTTAAATATTTCCTAAAATATTTCATTCTTCTAAGAGATGGGTGGGTGCTAGCTTTCTACACTTATAATAAGAGAGCCAGTTTGATGTAAAAATTTAAGATATCAGGAGACTGAGAGTTCTAGTCCCATCTTAGAAACAAAACCAAATGTGTGTTTTTGGCCCAGTCCCTCATTCTCAGCCTAGGAAGGAAGTAATGGCAAACCACTTCCAACAATATTGCCAAGAAAAATATAGGGATTGTCCAAGCAGTCTCCAGGAGTCAACACTGACTTGAAGGCACAAAAGCGCACACGCACACACACAGACACACACACAGACACCACTCTTATAATAGAGTAATATTAGCATTCAGGGCTTTGGTTTTCCAGGCTAATCTACTTTGTGTACAGGTTAGACAAAGCAGCCCTATTTGTTATTCTTGGGAGATTCAAAGATGGATAAATAGCCTCATCCATTGTCCTGTTGACTGACATGAGTAAAGAAGAAACTTTATGAACATAATGTTCAGCAGCCCAGGGGAGGGGATTAATCTATACAAACCACAAAGCTGGTATAGATTTGTTAAGGGGACTGTGGAACTGGGAGGCCTATGGAATATTTCTCATGGAGAGTCCCAAAGAAGACCAATTAACTGAGATCATTTTTGGAAGAGAACAGAGAGAGACAACTATCAGTGGAGGACCAGTGCCACATGTAGCAAGATTCCCTGTGTGCTGGAATTCATCAGCTGACAGGAGCCTGATAACAGATGTTAGAGCTGAGCCTTTGAAATTTGACAAAACCGTCCTTGTTGTCAAAGATTTAATGCTTTGCATGTCAATCTTGACAGAGAACTTCATTAGCTCAGTATGTACTTTTGTTTAGTTAAGGCAGATATCACATTTTCCAAATACTGTTAGCCAAAATCTGATATCTATGTAACAGCCCTCCCTTTCTTCTTTGTTTAATTGCATTGCAAGTGTTAAAAAAAAACTCTGTAGGTTATTAACATACAGCTTTGAACCACTGGTAAGCAGCTGTTTGGCTAATGTACAAGTTTAAAGCACAAGCAAATGGGGAAAGACCCATTTAAAAATAGGAGAAATTACTGTGGCTTGATTGTCAACCGCACTTTCATTGAAATGAAATGAAATTTACAAAATACCTCAGGTAGGAAACCTATTTTGCAAAACAGAAGAATCACATTCAGTCCTTTGCATGTTCAAGTAGAGATGGAAAAATTCCAGGTACAATTGGACAATCTGACAAACAATGAGGTAGGCAATTCCAAAATGGACCAATCAATTGATCTGGAACAAGGAACTCCTATCACATGTCATATATTAATAATGTATGGCCAATAACTTATTTCTTTTAGACAAGGATATAGATTGGTGGTGGAGTCATGTGTTGTTTTGGGTCCGGTGTTGGTTTTCATGGCTGGGACTCGTTTGTTGATAAGGGCTAGTTTCCAAATGTCTGGTAGGTGGGAGGTATTGTCCCGTTCATTCATGTTATGGGGTTGTTTCTCTATTTCAATGGCTTCCCTGATTATTCTCTTGTTGAAGTGTTCAGTATTGGAGATTAATTTGGTTCCCTCAAAATTAATTTCATGTCCTGTGGCTTTAAGGTGCTGGAAAACCAACACCGGACCCAAAACAACACATGACGCCACCACCAATCTCCCTCACCAGACTCAAATCCAAACCCACCCCATAGACGAAAGGCAACCACCGTCCAGAAACCAGACCACGGCTGCATCACCAGCTGCCACATACCCCGACCCCCAAACCAAGCAAACTGACACACACCATGAACACATAGCCAGGGCTCAAACTTGAAGCCAAACCAAAACCCGGAACATCACATCACAGCCACTTGCTCAGAATATCACATCACGGAACTCAGGAGGTTACACCACAAAACCGCAGGATGTTACAACACAGCCAACGACCCAGGAGATTACAGCACAAGACCCAGGATGTCAAAACAATAGAACTCAGAAGGTCATCACACAGTCCATTACCCAGGCCATTACAACACAGGACGCTGATAGACACACAGCCAATACCTCAGCCACACATGTTCTTAAGAAAAAGCCAGCCAATCTGCAAACATCAAATCCATCAACCAATCAAGAAATGACAACACAGCCAACCTCCTCACCAGTATCTATAGGGAGATAGCAGCTCCGATCACGCTTTGCTTGCACAAGTACGAAGCCGAAAGCATCAGCCTGAAGATAGCGAGTGGGACCTTGTCAAAACGTTGCCAAGATACTCTCAATCTTACAGGGGAAAAGACCCAAACACGCCAAGTCCTGCATACCTGTACCCGTGAAAATCTACAAATATATATATATATATATATATATATATATGTTTTCTGAGGTTCTCGCGGTATTTGTATGTGGATCTTTGTTATTCGGTTCTCTCGCGTAAGATTCAAAGTATCTAGAGCAAGTTTGGCAGGTCCCACTCGCCATCTCAGGTGGTGCTGGCTTAGTGCCAGTGCAAGCAGTGCAAGCAGTGCTTGCACTGGCACTAAGCCGAAAGCACCAGCCTGAAGATGGCGAGTGGGACCTCGCCGAAACGTTGCCTAGATACTTTGAATCTTACGCGGGAGAGAACCCGAATAACCAAAGATCCATATATATATATATATATATATATATATATATATATATATATATATATATATATATATATATATATTAGCTTAGGCTTCTGTATTGTGTTCATCTGTGAGTCAGACTTTAAAAGTCAGACTTTAAAAGTCTGACTCACAGACGAACACAATACAGAAGCCTGATGATGGCAGATGAGATTCTGCCGAAATGTTGCTACAACTTTAAAAGCACAACTATAATGACGTGGGAAAAACATGAGCTGGAATAACTAAATACAGGTCACAGATTTCCTTTAGACTATCTTTGATTACTAAACAGAAGTAAAGGATGAAATTTCATTTCCTCCCAGTCAATATGGAGTAAATGGATAGAAAATTAAATTTATATGCCACCCATCTCAAATAATTCAATCAAGCTGAATATTATAGAATACAGTTGATGGGAAAATATCCTCTTGTTCATGTTGAGGTACCATCCTTATTTAAACTTAGCCCATGAGGAATACCTGGGTAGCTCAGGAAGACAAGAAAAAAAAACAAAATATTGCATTGGCCACCTGAAACTATCACCTTCTTTGCTCAATAGTAGATCTGACCCTTATTTTATTTATTTATTTATTTATTTATTTATTTATTTATTTATTTATTTATTTATTTATTTATTTATTTATTTGATTTGTCAATTGTTTACAAGATAATAAGTATAAGTGTATACATAGTTGTGAATACATGAGATGGGTACATATAAGAAAAATAAAAGAATAGAGAAACAATAGGACAGGGACGGTAGGCACGTTGGTGCGCTTATGCACGCCCCCTACAGACCTCTTAGGAAAGGGGTGAGGTCAATGGTAGACAGTCTAAGGTTAAAGTTTTTGGGGTTTGGGGAAGAGACTACAGAGTCGGGTAGAGTATTCCAGACATTGACTACTCTATTGCTGAAGTCGTATTTCCTGCAATCAAGTTTGGTGCGGTTTACTTTGAGTTTGTATCTATTGTGTGCTCTTGTGTTGTTATGGTTGAAGCTGAAGTATTCATTGACAGGTAGGACATTGCAATGTATGATTTTATATACCATGCTTAAGTCAGACCGAAGACGGCGTAATTCAAGGTTTTCTAGTTCTAGAGTTTCAAGTCTGGTGGCATAAGGTATTCTACAACGAGTAGAAGAGTGGAGAACTCTTCTTGTGAAATATTTCTGGACTTTCTCAATTGTGCTAATATCAGATACGTAATGAGGGTTCCAGACTGATGAACTGTATTCGAATATTGGTCTAGCAAATGTTTTGTATGCTCTGGTTAGTAGTGTGATATTGCCAGAGAAAAAGCTACGTAGGATTAGGTTAACAACTCTTAATGCCTTTTTGGCTATGTAGTTGCAGTGGGCTCTAGCACTCAGATCATTAGAGGTGAGTATTCCAAGGTCCTTTACAGAGCTTGGGTCATCAACAAGGTCTTGACTATTCAGCTTGTATTTTATTTTCTGATTTTTTTTGCCAATATGTAAGACAGAGCATTTATTTGTTGAGATTTGAAGTTGCCATTTGTTTGACCATTCGGATACATAGTCAAGATCTTTTTGTAGGGTAGCAGTATTGTCTGTGGTATTGAACAGCTTTACATCATCAGCGAAGAGAACGCAATTGCTCTTAATATGATCACAGAGGTCGTTTATGTAGAGTATGAAGAGAGTTGGTCCTAGAACACTGCCCTGAGGGACACCACTATTGACAGGTACTGGATTTGATAGGACTCTCCCGATTTTGACCATTTGTTGTCTGTTTGACAGGAATGCTTCTATCCAGTTATTCAGTTGTCCAGATATACCATAGGATTTTATTTTTAGGAGTAGTTTGTCGTGTACCACTGAATCAAAGGCTTTACAGAAGTCTATGTAGATTGCGTCTATTGCTTTGCCCTGGTCGAGTTGTTGTTGTCCATATGTTTTTGCAGTGTAAGAGTTGCAGATTACAGGATAGTTTTTTTCTGAAACCAAATTGTTTATTGGAGAGTAGGTTGTTTGTCTCTAAGTGGAGGATGATGGATTGGTTAATAATTGATTCCATGACTTTGCAGGTGACGCAGCATAAGGAGATTGGTCTGTAATTTTCAACTAGGCTTGGGTCTCCCTTTTTGAAGATGGGGATGACTGTGGCTTGTGACCATAGGTTAGGCAAGGAGCTGGTCCTGAAAGATTTTTCAAAGATTATGCTTAGAGGTTTGGCTATGGCAGTGGATAGCTTTCTTAAGAAGTAGGCACATATTCCATCCGGTCCAATAGATAGGGATGGTTTTAGATTGCGTAGTGATTTTTCAACATTGTCTTCTGTGAAATCGATATGTATTAGGTCATTGTTGTTATCTGTGGTACGGTTAGGAAATACTGGGCAAGATCCATTGCTGTTTACAAATACTGAGCCGAAGAATGTGTTAAAGATGTTGGCTTTAATGGTGTCGTCGTTGCAGTCTTTACCATCAGGTCCTATCAAGGGAGGGATGGACCTTGAGTCTTTTAGTTTGTTGTTTACAAAATTGTAAAAAGCACGGGTGGAATTGGTGCTTAGAAGGTTTTCTTCTTGTTTAATGTGATAATTGGTGCATTCGGTCTTTATCTGGTGGCATAAGTTTTTGTATCGGTTTTTGAAATTGGCAACGTGACCAGATTTGTTTTTCCGCCAGAGTGATCTCTTTTGGATTGACGTTTCCTTATTGATATGGGTAATCTTTTTTGTTTTGTTTTGGGAGTTGTTGTTGGAACATATAGTATGATGACTCTTTTGATTTCAAGTAAGAATATGTTGTAATGGTCTTCAACGGTATTGCATCCAGAGAATAGAGATTGCCAATCAAGGGATGAGAGGTCGTTGTCTATAAGATCATAGTTGCCTTTTTTGAAGTTACAATTGGGGATTACATCATTGAGGTGATTTTTGTGTGGACGTATGTTGAGACAAAAGTCAATCATATTGTGGTCACTGCTGGAAAAGGGTTCTTTAGTTTGTATTCCGTAAATTAAATTCAAACTATTGCAGAAGATGAGATCGAGGCAGTTGTTTAGTCTAGTGTTGTTGGTTACTAGTTGTTCCAGTCCCAGATTTGTAATAGCATTGTAGAAGGTTGTGTGTATGATTTCAGTTGTACAATTATTTAGGGTCCAGTCGATATGAGGTAGATTGAAATCTCCAAGAAAGATAAAAGGGTATGGGCAGGATGTAGCCCATGTTAGTAATGTATTTAGCTTGTTTACATGTTCGATGTCATAATCAGGTGCTCTGTAACATAGTAAGAATCGAATTGTGATATTTAAGGATAGTTCACAGATGATGGTTTCAGGAAGGGCAAGCTCCTGGGTAACTTGGATATTTTTAGATGTAAGGATTTTTTATAGAATATAGCAACACCACCTCCTCGACGATTTTCACGATCTGATCGGTAAACATGATAGTCTCTTACTGTGGTAATGGAGTCGGGGAGAGATGCATTGAGCCATGTTTCACAGACAAATATAATGTCGAAGTTAGCCGTATTAAGGAGGATGAGAAATTCAGGTATTTTATTCACGAGGCTTCTTGTATTGAGTAGTTTGCATTTAAGTCCGGCAGTAGTTAGAATTGAGGTAGTTGGGGCGCGCGTGCATAGTCTTGGGTGATGGTGGATGGGTTGAGGTAGGGTTGTGGTTGAGGGTAAAAGTTGAGAATTGGGTTGCGTGGCTTACTTTTGATACAGTCAGCATGGTAGTCAATGTACAGGTCCTTCTCTCCATTGTCTAGACGGTTTTTGAGTTCGATGCGGAGTACACGGGAGCGGGCACGTTGCTGTATGGTTAGGTCAGGGCGGCAACGGAGGTTCTTGTGGTTGGTGTTGGTTTTGGCGAGTGAGTTTATAGTATAAATGAATTTACGTTTGCTTGATTCGTTTTTGCAAATGACCCTGCATAAGCATGGGGCCACAGAGCCGTCTCTATTTTTGAGCTCTCGGTCGATGCGGGAAATGTCAAGTATTTCATCAGCGGAGATGGTTGATGCTTGATAATCTCTGATGATGTTTCGGACAGTTGTGATGTCATCATTGACATTGATGTCTTCTAGTCCAAATAAGATGGCATTTGGACGTTTCCGTTCACGCTCAACAGCTTCTCTGATGAGGATTGGGATATCAATATTTGTCTGGGTTGTGTTTATTTGTGGATTGGGTTTTGGATTGGATTGTGGTTGATGGGTGGAGATGTGGTTTGTAGCTATTTGATGTTCAGGTTTTTGCGTTGTGTCTTTTTTTTCAAGGTTGGTTATTCTTTCTTTTACGGCGTCCAGGGATGCTACTATGGTGTTGAGGGATGTTTTAATGGTTTCGATGATTGGGGATGTTTCAATGGTTTCGATGGCATCATCTCTTTCAGACAGATCCAGTTTGGGTATGCATGATTTGCAGAAATATGGATACTCATTGGATGATTCTAGGTATTTAATCATTTGCTCAGGTAATCCCAAGCAGTCATGATGAGTGTATTTTTTACACAGAGAACATATGATGGAGTATTTATTATCCTTTAGATTTTTGTAGCATTTAAGGCATGTGCAGGAGTCTTGTGGTTCATTGGTGGGGATTATCTTCTCTTTAGGTTGTGGTTTGACGTAGGATTTACTTTTTGGCATGGTAGGATTGGTAAAATAGTACGTTGATTGAATTAATTAAAGGAACAATTTTGGGTAATCTATATAGCCAATATTACATCAAACAATATCAAACAATCAATTGTAGTAATCTCTCAAGTCAGATAATATTCCTGAGCAACAATCAGCCTGATCAATTAATTACTCTAATCACTAATCAATTAATTACACTAATTATTAATCACACTGTTCATTTAAATTCACTAAATCAATGATTTTGCTATTCAATTAAATTACATGAATTTTGATATTTTAATCTAGTCAGTAATCACACTGTTTGCACTAAACACTCTAATCACACTAATCAATTAAAAACAATAAATTAATAAAACCATTAATAAAATATTTTATAGAAATTGATTATCTAATCATTGATATAGGTGATGAGGTAGAAAAGTTGTAAGTTTTGAGGTAATGAGGTAGTATTAGGAGTCTGCAAGGAACGGGTTGATTGTTTTACTAGCAGCTGATGAGAGGAATTTATCGTTTTTTGAATAGCAGATCGCTATTACTCTGTAAACAGGAAGTTGTAACACAGTGTTCTCACTCAGCAGTTGAGGGAAAACTCTCAAAGTTGGGGAAAAAGCCACGTTTGGAGCGTTCTCGCTCAGGGAGCGATTCACCCGGCCGGCGCTCCTCGGGCTTTCCTCCTTCTGGCGCTTCTCGGGCTTTCCTCCTTCTCTCACCGGAGCGAAGCGGTAGCAGTGGTAGCGGCAGCGGTGTCTCCTCCGAATTTTTCCCTCCCTCACTGCCCGTCGTCTCCCCAACCAACTTCGGGACAGAAAATTCTAACTTGGATTTACAGCGGATCCCTTGCAAGAACGAGCCTTGCTTTTACGCGGATCCGCCGCTTGGATTCTTCTTTGTCTGCGAGGCTCGTCCCGGTTAAAATGGCGTCCCCCCTCCACTCCCGGCCTTCGCCCGCTTGCCTTTGTTCTTGCTTTGTTCCTTTGTGCCTCCGGGCTGTCTCCGGGCTGGCTTGATCTTTATCTTTCGCTTCTCCACGATCTTTATGGTGCCGGTAGATGCTGCACGCTTAGCGGGAGGGTGGGGGTAGCAGGAACCGTTGCCGGCGATTTCCACAGCAAGGATAGATGCCGCCGCCGTCCGAAGCCAAGCGATATTCCCCGCGAGAAAGCGGCGAGGCAGGACTCCTGACCGGGCGCGCAAAGCGGCTAGCCGAGCCAGTGGGCGATCCGCGGGGCTGGTCTCGAAGGCGAGCTGCAAACTCGGCGCCGGCTCTCGCCCGGAGCTTATCTTCTTATCTCAAGATAAGTAGTTACTATTTCGGTCCAAATCCCTAGCACCGCTTAACGGAGTGAGCTCCCATTACAGCTTCTGCCAACTTAGTAGTTTGAAAGTACCGCCCCCTAGATCTGGAAATGACTAGCATGTATGTGCAAGGGGAACCTTTACCTTTAGTGACTATTTCCTTAAAAGTGAAAGGAGAAAACCAGCTAGGCTATCCACTGTCCTGAAGACAATACAGGTCTTCAATTTATGACCATTCTTTAGTGACCATCTGAAGTTAAGACTGTGCTGAACAAAGGGACTTAGGACCATGCACTTAGGACCATTGCAATGTTCCCATAGTCACATGATCAAAATTTAGGCGCTTGGAAACTGGTATATTTTTGTATTTTGACAGTTGTAGCACCATGGGTCATGTGACTGCCATTTGGAACATTGGTGGGATTCAAATTTTTTTACTACCGGTTCTGTGGGCATGGTTTGGTGGGTGCCGCAGGGGACGGATACTGTAAAATCTCCAGTCAGAGGTGATATTTGCCGGTTCTCCAAACTACTCAAAATTTCCGCTACCGGTTCTCCAGAACAGGTCAGAACCTGCTGCATACCACCTCTGATTTGAAACCTTCTCAGCCAATTTCCAACAAGCAAAATCTGGGAAAGCTGGATTTGCTTAATGACCTCAGAATTCACTTGTAACAATTGTGGAGATTTATTTAATGACTGGGGCAAAAATGTTTATAAAATTGGACATAAAATCACCTTAACAACCACCTTACTTCGTGAAAGATGTTCTGGCCTCAATGATGGTCATAAGTTGAGGACTACCTGTGATCTATTAAATGCCTTTCTTTTTCCAATCTCTTCAAGTTGAAATAGCTGTTTGAGGGTTGCATGGTTCTCTACCTGTCTAGCCGTGCAATAGGCCTTTTTTTTTTTCATTATACCATTTGCCTCAATCCATACTGGGATAGCACTTTGTGGTTCTGGTGCTGGATTATCACCTCCTGGAAAAGTAACGTTCAAATAAGTTAGCTTTTAAAATAACACACAGCCACACGTTGATGAAAAATGCAAAAGCAGACTTAAATATGAGAATTGGAACATACTAACATAAGTCACTGCAAAAATCCACATGAGCTCATGTCTGTCCAGAGAAAGGAAGGGCAAAGAGCATTAAGTAAGTGTTGAAAAAGAAGGAGATTTCTTTCCACTTCCTTGAAGTGGTTCAAAGTGATCCTTGCGTGATTGATAACTGGAGCCCAAGCTTCTTTTCCTTTGTAAGCCATGGCCCCTTTTCTCAAAAGGTGGAAAAGGGAGAACTTGGGTGTCAGCACTCCTGTCTGTTTTAGAATACCCTCTAGGATGCCGAACCTTGCCATATGGCAACCACATTCGCTTATGCGAAAAGCCGTGGGCGCCGCTGCTGCTGCTACCATCCCCAAGCTACCAGGCCCAGCCCCCGGATCCTTAGGAGCTACAGAGCTCCCGTGGCCCCTGCTGTCTCCCAGCAGCGCAGCGTTATAGCAGTAACCATGGCTGTGTGCATCAAGCTCGCTGCCGGCTCCCCCGCATTGATGCGTACTGGATCAAGGATCCTATGCAGACAAATTTCTGCATCGGTGTTGTCCAGGCCGGAAGTCAGGACTGGAGAGGCCAATACTACTTTCTTTACAGGTTCTCAGAATGCTGGCAATCAACTAGCACTAAAGGAGTTCCAAACTAATGCTTTCAACAGGGACATTGACACCGCTGCCAAACTTATTGGTGCAGGTGCAGCCACAGTAGGAGTGGCTGGTTCCGGTGCTGGTATTGGAACAGTCTTTGGGAGTCTAATCATTGGTTATGCCAGGAATCCTTCTCTGAAACAGCAGCTATTCTCCTATGCTATTCTAGGATTTGCCCTGTCTGAAGCCATGGGTCTCTTCTGTCTCATGGTTGCATTCTTAATTCTTAAAATGGGTGGCTTTTCCTTTGTGCACTTTCACACCCAGAGAAACATCAACAAGGACTTCCATTTCTAGGCTGATGGCCATTTGATGCTGGGTACTTGCAGTGGTGGGATTCAAAAATTTTTACTACCGGTTCTGTGGATGTAGCTTGGTGGGCATGGCAGGGGAAGGATACTGCAAAACCTCCAGGCACAGGTGGTATTTGCCAGTTCTCTGAACTACTCAAAATTTCCGCTACTGGTTTTCCAGAACTGGTCAGAACCTGCTGAAAACCACCTCTGCTGGGTAGGCCACAAAGGAGATGAATTAGTTATAAGTTTGCTTGCTGGGCTGCCAACATTAATCAGTAAGTTGAGGTAGTTGATTGATTGAGATAGCCCACCTAATTATTTTTGATTGGTGCTAATTTTTTTGTACATTTTTACTCATAAACATTTTTGAATAACAGTGCATTGGCAGAGCATTATTTACAAATAAAACACAACCAACAAATCTCAACATACAAACTAATAGCATTAGTAATGGTATAACAACAGTACTAATAGTATAACCAAAAGAGTTAATCTAGGTTTCTTTAAATGTTAATTACATTTTTTATCAATTACACTACCTATATTTATCTACCTCTTTACTTTCAATGTCTATAATATTAGCCTTCATAATCTTACTTTCTCTAATTTCTACCTTTTTTCTCTATCCATTCATAGAATTTATTCCATGTCTGAAAGCATTCTGAATCATCTTTGTCTTTAATTTTTAAAGTTAATCTATCCATTTCAGCACAGTGATTGGTGCTATTTTAATTTTGTTCTGCAGATTGTCCTCGACTTACAACAGTTCATTTAGCGACCATTCAAAATTACAACATCATTGAAAAAAGTGACTTAAGTTATGGCCATTTTTCACACTTGTGACCATTGCAGCATCCCCAGGGTCACGTGATCAAAATCCAGACGGTTAGCAACTGGCTCCCATTTATGACGGTTGCCGTGTCCTGGGATCATGTGATCCTTTTTTGTGATCTTCTGACAAGCAAAGTCAATGGGGAAGCCACATTCACTTAACAACCATCTTAACAACTGCAATGATTCACTTAGCAACTGTGGGAAGAAAGGTCATAAAATGGGGCAAAACTCACTGAACAGATGTCTTGCTTATAAATTTTGTGCTTAATTATGGTCATAAGTCAAGGACTACCTGTATTACCAAAACAACATTATTTGTAAAAGCTTTTCACTTGGAGAATGAGTGCTGGGTTTTTTGTTGAGTAACTTGAATATATCTCAGTAAGTTATCAAAGACTGGTAGTAGTTAATGTATTTCTAATCAAAGGATTACATCAAATGCTTTGTTAAAAGTAGAGGATGAGTCACTGACATGTTCTATAAGTGGTGATCGGCCCTCTTCACTAGAATGATTTAGGAATGCATTAGGAAGAGCAAAATAACTAGACGGAACTTGTAATTCTAATTATTCTTGATGCATCCTTCTGATAAATTGTCTGATTAAATAAGTCATATTGGCTATTTCGCCTCTCTGTCTGAAAATATCCCATCTGTGGGTTTTTCCTCACAGCTCCCTTAGTATGTATTGCTGTAATTCTTGAGTTGGCAGAAAAAAATAGGCTGGCATAATTTGCATTGCACCAACGGCTCGGTTATGAGGCTTGGGAGTAACCTTTTTGAAACAGTTCTTAATCTGTGTAGTTTTTAATGCTTTAATGTTTTAATTATTTCTTTCTTGTTTTATAACTTGTAAACCATCCAGAGTCACCTTGTAGGGGTGATTGGCAGCATAATAATTTGATCAATCAATCCTGCCCTTAGAGCTTTTCTTTGGGACAACCTGGATAGATTTCCCTGGCTGGCTTTGTCTCCCCTCCTATCCATTGATTAAAAAAACACCTTCAATTGCTCTCTCAGTGAGGTGAGATAGGTGTGGGCAAGCAGTGATGAGCAACTGGGATAAAAGTCTTGATATCTTTCAAGTTGCCCAAATGACAGGCTGCTCTGAATGACATCAGCCTTGGGCAAGAAGCCATTTGGTCAATTCCTGTCCCAACCTATTGATTAATACTTGATTGGTTTTAAAAAAAATGGATCCAGCGTTTGTGGGAAAATGCTAGGAAGGAAAACAAAAAAAGACGAGTACGATAGTGAAAGTAAAGCAATCATACAATATGCACTCAAATATTTACCACTTTCTTATTGAAGCTGGCAAACAAAGCTGCTGTAGGTACACTGGCACTTCCTCATCCATGTTCCATCCAGTGGTGGGATTCAATTTTTTTTACTACCGGTTCTGTGGGTGTGGCTTGCTGGGCATGGCGTGGCTTGATGGGCGTGATTTGGTGGGAGTGGCAGGGGAAGGATACTGCAAAATCTCCATTCCCTCCCCACTCTAGGGGGAAGGATATTGTAAAATCCCCATTCCCTCCCCATCCCACTAACCTGCTTTCCAGCTCCGTTCTCCTGTGCAGGGCCACAAAAGAAGACCCAGCCAATCAGCTGGGACTCAGGAGGCAGAGAATAGATGGGGGAGGGGCCAGTCAGAGGTGGTATTTGCCGGTTCTCCAAACTACTCAAAATTTCCGCTATCAGTTCTGCAGAACTGGTCAGAACCTGCTGAATACCACCTCTGGTTCCATCCCATTGTTGTCCCCCATGTTTTTAATTCCTTCTGTAAGTTTCCTTCTATCTGGGCAGTTGTGGAGAGCCAAATATTAGTTCTGCAGATCATATTCCTGTAAGTTTGAAGTACTTCCCATTTCAATCCGTAAGCCTTAGACTTAGAACAAAACTTTATTGTCATGTTGAATGTACACTAATTGGCATACATTAAAATGAAATTTCATTTCATACAGCTCTCAGAGGGTCACCACCTCCAATATGCACTACATAAACATGACAAAATAAATAAATACAAAAGCATGCCTCTACCCACATATATTATATGACCCGGAGAAACAACACAATCTAGTTCAGATGTCTACATGTACATGGCGAGAAAAATGAATCTTGCAAGTTTACCAGATGGATGGCGTAGGAAACCTTCAGTATATAGTGCATTGACTGTAATGTTGGACTAGAAGACTTTCAAGGTCCCTTTTCTCCTCACAGCAAGTTTGGATAGGGAGATTTTCCTGGAAAACTGTATAGGTTGTTTGTGAGAGCTTTGGGTTACTTCATGAGGAAGTGGCACCATCTAAACTTGCCTTTTCTAGACTTAAAAGCTCAATGGGGTCACGCCCTGACAGGTGATCACCAGGGAACTCCAAAGGACCAGAATAGACGGGGAAACTGCAAAACATTTCAGAATAAAGCAGTGATAAACCACTCTATGCTATGCATGAAGAGGACTGTGTGGTTGGGTCCAGTGGTGTGATTCAATTTTTTTTTACTACCGGTTCTGTGGGTGTGGCTTGGTGGGCGTGGCAGGGGAAGAATACTGTAAAATCTCCAGTCAGAGATGGTATTGGCCAGTTCTCCAAACTACTCAAAATTTCCGCTACCGGTTCTCCAGAACTGGTCAGAACCTGCTGAATACCACCACTGGTTGGGTCCATATGGTTCTTCATAACTATGTTTATGCAGCGGTTGAACTATGATGGAGAAGTTCAGGTTCCAACACTCAACCATGAAGGTTGACTGAGGAATTTTAAAACGCTCACTCTTTCTCAGCCCACCTTAACAAGGTGGCTTTTGTGAGGATAAAACTAGAGGAGAGACTGATGTGAAGAATGTCTTGAGCTCTTGGATAAATAGTAGTGTTTAAATTTAGTCACTGTATGAATGAATGGTCTACATGAAATCCATCACCTCAGGCTTTATTGCCAACATATTTTCCACCCCGACATTTAGAATGGCAGGCTAGCTTTTCATATTGTGAAAACAAAGCAAAGCAAAACAATAATGGAAAATAGCAACAACTTGTTCATTCAGCACATCACACTTGTTCCGATGCATCCTGGGCATCCAATTCCTCTGTGCCATTCATGGCAATCACCATTTTCCTGTCCTATTTGTCAGCTTCCCAGAACCCTTGGCAGGTCACTGCGGGAGACAGAGAGGGCTAGACTGCATAAAACATTGGCTTGATCCAGCCATGAAATTATGTATCTTGGAAAGCAGCCTGATTTTGAAGCATTTCCTTTCAACATGGAAATAAGTATTTGATTTAGGGGTTGTAGATGTTTTACAGTGTGAAAGTATGAGGAGAACACAGAATTTCTCTCTCAGCCATCAGTATCACTCCTTCCACTACTTCACTCACACAGTGCAGCCAAGAATTGCAGCTTTTAAGAAAAACCTGAAGAAAGGGAGCCTTACACTCTCTCAGTCTACTCAACTTAGAAAATAAAAATAAAGATAATTTTACTCATGTCAGGCATCTTGAGTATCTTGGAGGAAAGTTGACATCTAAGTAAGAAAATAAAGATAGGAAAAACAGTGAACTTTAAAAGTGGTGATATAAGTTCCATATTTATGGTTTTTCTCTGCTCTATCGCTTTTTGTTACCCTCTATGAATGCCAAACTAGGGCAAACCTAGACAGCATATTAAAAAAGAGATGTCACTTTGCCAACAAAAGCTCTGTGTAATTAAAACTATAGTTTTCCCAGTAATAATATATGGCTGTGAAAATTAGACCATAAGGAAGATTGAGCACTGAAGAATTGATGCCTTCAGCTTCTGGTGTTGGAGAAGACTCTTCGGAGTCTCTTGGACTGCAAGAAGATCAAATCCATCAATCCTAAAGGAAATGAACCCTGATTGTCCTTCAGAAGGACAGACACTGAAGCTGAAGCTCAAATACTTTGGCCAACAAATGAGAAGAGAGGACTCATTGGAGAAGACCTTGATGCTGGGAAAGATTGAAGGCAAACGAAGAAGGAGATGACAGAGGAGGAGATGGTTAGATAGTGTCACTGACGTAATGAACATGAATTTGGGCAAATTCTGAAAGACAGTGGAGGACAAGGGGTCTTGTGTGCTATGGTCCATGGGGTGGTGGAGAGCTGGACACAGCGATTAAACAGCAACAACATGAATGCCAAATCACAATCTCTTTTCTTAGGTTATTTCTTTGGCTGTATGCTATTTATCTCTTTAATGAATTTACATCTCCCTGAAGTCCCTCCCTGCCTCTACCTGCTCCAATAGTGACCAGATGCAGGTCTGTTTATTTTCAGTAAAGTGTGTCCTTCCTTCATTGCTCTTGCTATTACCTCTACACATTCGCTGTTTGATTAGAATAGAATAGAATAGAATAGAATAGAATAGAATAGAATAGAATAGAATAACAGAGTTGGCAGCGAGGACCAGTTATAAGTCACTCTTTCCAGTGCCATTCTAACTTTGAACAGTTGCTAAACAAATGGTTGTAAGTAGAGGATTACCTGTACTCTATACATTCAGTTTCAAGTATCAACAGATGGCTTCACACATTGCTCAAAACACAGTTCCCTTAATTGTGGTTTGTAAACCTCACTTTAATCCACAACTAGCTGACGTCACATCATGCTAGGTCATAAATCACAGTCTAGAAACCACAATGACTAATTTCACATGTTGCACCCAGCCATGATTTGCTCAAAGTTTGTTGACTAAACTGTACATAGTCACAATTCATCGCTTATAAAAAACAGTGGCGGGTTCACCCAATAATCTAATCCCTAACCCAACAATTTAAGTACAATGTGTAAACTCAGCCTTTGAATTCAAAACTTGTACAGGTAGTCCTCAGTTTATGCCTCAATTGAGCCTAAAATTTGTGTTTCTAAGCAAGACATTTGTTAAGTGAGTTTTGCTCCATTTTATAACCTTTCTTGCCACATTTGTTAAGTGAATCACAGCAGTTGTTAAGTTAATAACACGGTTGTTAAGTGAGTCTGGCTTCTCCATTGACTTTGCTTTTCAGAAGGTCGTAAAAGGTGATCATATGACCCTGGGACATTGCAACCTGTCATAAATATGAGTCAGTTGCCAAGCATCCAAATTTGGATCACTGGACCATGGGGACCTATGCAATGGCCCTAGGTGTGAAAAATGGTCATAAGTCACTTTTTTCCCCAATGCCGTTGTAACTTCAAACGGTCACAAAATGAACTGTTTGTAAGTCAAGGAGTACCTGTACTGTGCTGTGCTCTTCAGACTAGCTGAAAATTTCCAGAGTGTTACTTCAGTGTATCGCAAGAAAGTTCTTGTTCTTTCTTCCATGTGGAAAATGCTTTCTAACTCTCAAGGAAACGGTATTGGGAGTGTTGGGGTTTAACAAAAAGCTCCTTCTCTGGGCATTAAATCCAGATGGGTTCCTTGCCAAACAAAGTCCTTTCCAATGTGCAAGAATGTGTTCCTCTGAGCACTGCATCCATTTTCAATTTATCATGACAAAGCAAGCTTCAGATATTGCAAGAAAGACTAGCCTGTCTACTTCATGGTGGCTACAGGAGAGAAGTTTATTTTCACTAGGAATTAAATCATGTCCATACATGTTGTCAGGGAGCCATTTGCCTAACTCTATTAAATACCCCTCTGTGGCCACATGATCATTATCGTAAAAGTCAAGAAGTCATTAGGTACAGCGGCTCAGCCTATAACTTCTCACTGTTGGCCGTGGCTTCCCTCTATGCATGCAAAATGATTCTGTCGTATCTTGGATTTCATCCACCTGCACATCTGAGGCAGTTTCAGGCTGGTTAGCCGGGTTCATTGGCTACAGAAAGAACAGGAAAGATTTGAGGCAGATGAGCATATTAAATGCAGTAATGTGCAGCTTCTCCACTGGGGAGACAATTACTCTCTAAGCAAAGAACCAAAGCTATTTCCTTTACAGCTGCCTCAGAAATGTTTATGATCTTTGGGATTCTAAAATGCACCAGACAGCAATCCTGAAAATCAAATGTGGCTGAGATCAATAAATTAGAACTCATCGAGAGCTTGCACAAGGGATGCCATCTCAGAGAAGTTATGTTGGATTGGACCAAAGATCCATTTGTGTTCTGAAGAACCAATAAATAACAGGAAGTTCACAAATAGAGTGGGAAGGCAATTGGGCCCTCTTAAGCAATCTTCTCCCAACAATTGAAACTGGAAGTATACTGCATATTCACATGGAGGCCTCCTATTATTTCTTTGAGTAACTGTTATTGATAGACCTTTGTCTAAGTTCATTTTAGACCCTAGCAACTAATGACTAGGTTGGCAAAGCAAACATACCATTAACAAAGCAACTTACTGCGTTATCAGTAAGCCTTGAAATATGTCCATAAGAGCTGCTTATACAAGATGCTGCTTGCATCTACCTAGCTTGTGATTAGGCAATTCTAACCCTTGCACTCTTCCCGTCTCCTGGAATTCATGACCGACAGGTGTTCAGATATAGACCTCACCTTACTAGCCCATATGATAGTAACACATTAGGTCAACAGTTCTCTCATAGAAGAGTTCCATCAAGCTCCAAAGTTCATCTTTCTTAAAGCACTCAAATTAGTTTCCATCCAAGATAGCAACTGTCCAGAATTTGTTAGAAGAAAATAAGTAATGTTGCTCAAAGAATATGAACAAGAAATACTTACTGTACAAATAAGCCACAAGCTCTGGTACTGCAAAAGAGCTATGGAATTGCGGGCTACTATATTATTAAATATATTCTTGAATTTTTCCCTATGCATTTGTAAGGTGGTGGGCATAAGGAACCAAAAATAACTTACGTTAACTCCTATGTTCATAGTTAACATAATGAAATACATGGAAAACAGGTTCATTCCTACATGAACTATAGTTATCAAAAGTCTGACTGCAGAACGTGGCTTATTAGATTTTTATCAGTCTTTATTACTTTACAAGTAACTCAAGGCAGCAAACATATATAATACTCCTTTTTCTTCCTATTTTCCCCACAACCTTGTGAGGTGGGTTGGGCTGAGAGAAAGTAAAGTCATACAACTGGCTTTCAGGCCTAAGGCAGGACTAGAACTCGAACTCACAGTCTTCTGATTTCTAGGCCAGCACCTTCACCACTATTCAGACAAGTATTTTTATTGAAGATTGAAAATCTTTTATTGCCTTTTTTTTTTTTTTTGCTAAAAATGGGGTAAAGGGGAAAGGAACTTTTTGATTAAAAAGGCTTGAATATGGGAAGAACGGAATTACAATGTAACTTTAAAGAGAGGGAGAGATTATAAATTAATTTGTAATTACTATTAAAAAAGATCAGAAGTGACTCCTTTATATACTTTTTCTATTTGTACTACTTTTTATACTTTATCTTCCTTTATATCATTTCATTCTTTGTCTTTTACTTCTGTGAAAGTCTTTAATTAAAATAATAAAAAAAATAAAAATTGATTTTTCATGATGTGTGTCCTATAGTTTTCTGTGTTGTCAGGCTGCGTTTATATTCTGCTTTTATCAATGGAAACCGAGTAAGCTATACTAAATAAAACAAAACTAAAATCTCAGTGAACATGCATAGGCTTTATCAAAGAATCGAAAATTTAGGGCATACTACCTGAGATGTTGTGAAATGCAGAATCTAAATATGCTACATACAATGCCATTCATGAAAACAGAACTGTTTGTTCTCTTTGATGGCATTATGACTGTATCTGGAATTTAAACTAATATGAGATAGAGACCCGATTTTCTTAATCTAAATGTTCTTTTCCTTCAAGTGGACAATACTTCTGTCTGCAGTCATGCTCCCACTTGAACCTAAACATGGCACAAACATGCCCTGGTGACATTTTTTTTGCATCCCTGTGTTTCCTTTACGTTACTTGTAACTATGAGTAAGTCAGACTTACATCATCTTTCATTAAACCAGTGGTAACATGCTATGTCCTCCCCGTTCTGGCACTGTAAAGCAGGGGTACCCAAACTAAGACTTGTGGACTTCAACTACCAGAATTCTGGAGTTGAAGTCCACAAGTCTTAAAGTTGCCAAGTTTGGAGACCTCTGCTGTAAAGGGTCTTTTCCCCATTTCCCCACACATCCTTGAGTCAATAGAAAAGCATACAAGCATGAATTTATTCTGAATTGTTGCCATATTGTGCTGTCCTGATTATGCATGTGCAATGCACAACACTTGAACAAAATGGTCAGATTTTCTAACTCTGCTGACCTTCGTCTTCTGCACATCACCAGCAAGAGGGAAAAGATCCGTCAGTTATGGAATTGCAACAAAACTGAAGAAAAGATTGACTTCAGGATTTGTCTGCCATTTCTTGATTCTTTCCTGTGCCACTCCTATTATCCCCCCTTTCTGTCATAACCAGAACCAAGTTTTAAAACCACAACAGGTGTCAAGGACTGGGATCAGTGCAAGGAGGACTAGCAATGAGGAGAAAAAAAATAATGATGTTTAGTGGTGGTATTCAGCCGGTTCTGACCGGTAGGGAAAATTTTGCCTGGCCCTAGCCACCCGCCCCTGCTCTTACCTCTCAACTCTCCTATATTCTGCTGTTTATTAGGTCAGCTGATTCGCACGGCACAGCGGATTACTGTGCCTCAGCTGAGCCAAAAAAACAGCGCAGCTCACCAGGGAAGGGCCGTCTCTGAGCCCTGCATGCACAAGATTCACACGATAGGCGTGCCTGCACAGCTCACCAGCTTTGATTCAGAGGGTGGAGTTTGAGCACTGCGCAATCGCGTGCAAAGTGCACAATTGGTGCACGCACACACAGCAAGCTCTGAACCGGCAAGAAATTTTTTTGAAACACCACTGATTATGATAGTAAAGTTTTCTGCAAATTCAAGGAGAGGGGATGAACAGTGTTGGGGAAGGTCCTAGATCTTACTGGAGAATCATAAAAGCAGCTTGAGTTTAAGGCACAGTGTTAATTCATGAAAAAAAAACTCAGAATCAAATAAATAATGATATTTATTGGAATTCGGTATGAAGGGGCTGCCACAAAGAAGAGGGAGTCAAGCTAGTCTCCAAAGCACCTGAGGGCAGGACAAGAAGCAATGGATGGAAACTAATCAAGGAGAGAAGCAACTTAGAACTAAGGAGAAATTTCCTGACAGCTAGAACAATTAATCAGTGGAACAACTTGCCTCCAGAAATTGTGGATGCTCCAACACTGGAGGTTTTTAAAAAGAGATTGGAGAACCATTTTTCAGTGTTCTTATTCCAATAAAACAATGGAACTCAGGTGGCTGCTTTTAAGTGGCAAAAGAAAACAGAGATTTGCATAGATTTCATATACCAAAGGTAGGTAGCTAGGTGCTTATGACTCTGCCCTCCCTCCTTCTAGTATGTGACCAGGTTTCCTTTTCTGTGTGACCTCCCAGAAATTTGCCATACTGGTTTGGCATAATTTGAGGTGATAATAATATAAAAAAATCAGCTAGAATAAGTGTATTAAGTCTCTGCTAGTCTTGTTCACAGTTAAAAAAAAATAACACCACCCAGAACCAAAAAGATGTCTCCCTCCTTCCCACAATATCACCACATTTCAGGAAGGTCCACTTCTGATGCAGAAGATGGCATTGGGCAGCTACTACTCAGCACTTAGTTGATTTATTTATGTCATCTCACAGGGCTTCCTCTTGTCCACATGCTGCTCAAGATCTAGGTGAAATTAGTCAAGGCAAAGGCGAGATGGGTGGCAAATAAATTTGCTAAATAAATACTGCTCTGAAATGGTGCACCATCAGTATGTTGATAACATTCAGCTCTGCTGTCCCTTGAATGATGCAGTCACTACCCTTGAAAGTTGCCTAAGTTTGATAATGGACTGGATCAGAAAGAACAAAATGAAATAAATCCAGATAAAATAGAAAGTGAATTCCAAGAAAGATTTGATCTGTTTTGCATTAAATTTCAATCCCTGTGAAAGTAGGTGTGCTTTTAGCCACCACTGGATTCATAGAAGTTCATTGGGAATAGTTTCCACTTAAAATTCTAGAGAGCTACTGTAGAAAACAGCCCACAAACTTCACTTAATTAATAATATGCAGGAATTACATAACAGACATGTTGGCTCAGTGGTTAGAATGCAGTCCTGCAGCTAATTCACTGCACACTCCAGGAGTTTAATTCTCACCACCTAAAGGTTAAGTCAGCCTTCCATCCTTCCCAGATCAGTAAAAAAAGGACCCAGATTGTTGGGGGCAGTATGCCAACTCTGTTAGAGATGGGTTGTAAAGGACAGTGAAGCGGTATATAAGTATATAAGCTATTGCTATTATGTCTGCAACAGCATGAGACATTTTTCAGACAAAGCTTCTAATTTCCCAGCAGAAACATGATGCTTCCAAATTAACAGAAAACTATTTGCAAAAGAAAAAAAAATAAGAGCCCACGTTTTCCTATTATTGAACTTCTCTTGAAAATGTATCCTTGGTGTGGCCTATGAAAAAGAGTGTTCATCGGGAGTACAGGAGAGTGAGAACAGAACAGTACTGAGGATACAAACAGAGGTACTTGTGTGTATAACTTCAGGTCAGAAGGTAAAGCTTACTATGCAGGAGCCAAATTGCTGACCAAGGTATAGGAGGGAGGAGAAGTGGCCCCCTCCCTGAATCCGCTGAAGGGCCTCAGATTTTATGTAGATCATCAACATCTAGATGGCAAAAACTGGGCAGACATTAAAGTTGCTTTTTTGTCTCTCCCACAATAGGCCATGTCAATAGGAATAGTACCCACCCCCCATACCTGAAGGGCAATCAGATTAGGAAAGCTTCTACTGCTTAGCATCCCACTGATTTGAGGTGAGGATCACTTAAATAAAACAATGAAAATATGAAAAGGATAAAAAAAAATCAGGACATGAGGATTTAGCACCTTTCTGGCAGAGATAATTTTGAGAGGGATTTCCTCACAAGGGTCTTTGTAAACAGGGGGCAGGTATAAAAAAGAAGGAAGGACAATCATCCCAAAGAACTTCAGGGCTCTGGACCACTTTCAGATGAAGAGCTGGAGAAGGAACAGTAACAAGCAGGAATGCATCAAGAGATGAAGGCAGAAGTTTACTCTAACCACGGTCAAACACATCACAACAATGTCTTTTATGACATCTCCTTTGCCTCATCTTCAATTGAGGCCACTTAAAGCTGTCTTCCTGGTTTTGAATAGAGGCAGTTTGGTCTACTGATTAAAGCATCACACTTGGACCATGAGTTCTAGTCTTATTTATTTTTTATTTTTATTTATTTATTTATTTATTTGATTTGCCAATTGTTTACAAGATAATAAGTATAAGTGTATACATAGTTGTGAATACATGAAATGGGTACATATAAGAAAAATAAAAAAGAATAAGAGAAACAATAGGACAGGGACGGTAGGTACGTTGGTGCGCTTATGCACGCCCCCTACAGACCTCTTAGGAAAGGGGTGAGGTCAATAGTAGACAGTCTAAGGTTAAAGTTTTTGGGGTTTGGGGAAGAAACTACAGAGTCGGGTAGAGTATTCCAGACATTGACCACTCTATTGCTGAAGTCGTATTTCCTGCAATCAAGTTTGGTGCGGTTAACTTTGAGTTTGTATCTATTGTGTGCTCTTGTGTTGTTATGGTTGAAGCTGAAGTATTCATTGACAGGTAGGACATTGTAATGTATGATTTTATATACCATGCTTAAATCAGACCGAAGACGGCGTAATTCAAGGTTTTCTAGTTCTAGAATTTCAAGTCTGGTGGCATAAGGTATTCTACAACGAGTAGAGGAGTGGAGAACTCTTCTTGTGAAATATTTCTGGACTTTCTCAATTGTGCTAATATCAGATACGTAATGTGGGTTCCAGACTGATGAACTGTATTCGAGTATTGCCTTAGGAAAGACAACCAGCTAGGTCAGGGGTCTCCAACCTTGGCAACTTTAAGCCTGGTGGACTCCAACTCCCAGAATTCCCCAGCCAGCTGAGAGAGAGTAACTGGTCTGAGGTCACTTAGCTCAGGGGTCCTCAGCTGGCTGGGGAATCCTGGGAGTTGAAGTCCTCCAGGCTTAAAGTTGCCAAGGTTAGAGACCCCTGAGTTAGACCCCTCAGACCATTGATTCTCTCTCAGCCCAATCCACCTCACAAGGTTTTGTTGTGAGGAAAATAGGAGGAAGGAGTATTAGGTATGTTCACCACTTTGGGTTACTTACAAAAATAATAAAGGTGGGATGCAAATAAATAAAATACATACTATCACTTGGATAAAATAGTAGCTCATTAGTTTATTTTCCCAGTGGCTGATGTCCTTTCTCCAGAGTTTCGGGAGGCATTTTGGCATGGCCTGCAGAAGAGACCAGATGTCCAGATGATTTTTGTTTAGTGTCTGACACTTTCTGAAACCCTTGAAAAGTCTTACACAGGTTCCTTGTAAACATGGATTTAGTGCTAGACCTCTATTTAAAACAGCATTAGTGTTTTCTCCTGTGCAGCACAGAAGGTTGATTTAAACCAGGAAAGAGAGCCAGATTCTGCCATGTTGCTGCTTCTGTCAACATGGGATTTCACAAAGGCCTACTTCTGACTTTATTTGGATGGGGCATTTTGCCCATCAATACTTGTCCAATCCTACTCTAGCCCAAGGCACTGAAAACTTGGCTGTCCCCTCAGGCATTTGGGCCAGGGGTGGGATTCAAAGAATTTAACAACCAGTTCTCTGCCCTAATGAGTTCTTCCAACAACCAGTTCGCCAAACAGCTCAGAAGGTTAACAACCGGTTCTCCCAAAGTGGTGTGAACTGACTAAATCCCACCACTGATTTGGGCCAGGAGGTTAAGCAAACTCTGCTGGCTACTTTCATTTTAATTGCTAGTTGGATTTTTTTTTTTTTTTTGAGATTCTAGACATTTATTATTTGGATTGTTCTAATTATTGCTTTTAACTTTATACATGCTACCCAGAGAGACTGTTGTGAGAGAGGAGATCAAGTATATTGTTTAAATAAAGAAATGTTAGGGAGACTGATTGGTGATCTCTCCTCACCCCCAAGTAGAAAATATTAATGGCAAAAATGAAGCTGGGGAGATCCTCTTCTCACTTTCCTTAACTTCTCTCATATTAAAGTGGAGATCACCCTACAACAATCTACAGGTAGTCTCATGTTACAACCACAATTGAGCCCAAAATTTATGTTCCTAAGTGAAACATTTGTTCAGTGAGTTAGCCACAATTTACAACTTTTCTTGCCACAGTTGTTAAGTGAATCATTGTATTTGTTAAATTAGTAACCTGGTTGTTAAGTGAATCTGGCTTCTCCATTGACTTTGCTTATCAGAAGATGGCAAAAGGTGATCACATGACCACTGGGATACTGCAACCGTAATAAATATGAAACAGTTGCCAAGCAACTTAATTTTGATCGTATGACCATGGGGAGGCTGCAACAGTCATACAAAAAATGGTCATAAGTCACTTTTTTTTCAGCGCCCTTGTAACTTTGAACGGTGACTAAATGAATTTTTGTAAGTCAAGGACTTACCTGTACAGCGTCTTTCAAACTTGACCACTTTAAGATGTATGATGGACTTCAACTCCCAGAATTCCTCAGCCAGCAGTGCTGGATTATATGATTATGTCATGCATTTGGGCTTCAGAAGAATTTGTGATTTGTATTTGACTGACTGACTTTTCAGTACTGAAGGAGGAGAAGTCTCCTTCGGTAGGTGCAACTGCAAACACATTGGCCAGACAAAAGAAATCCACAGCCAGGCCCTCTGGTGAGGCATTCCTTTGGCTAAAAATCACAGCCTTCAAACGGGGAGGAGACAGGAAGAGTTGGAATGTTCACCTGCCTGTCAGAGAGTCAAGCAAAATATTCCTAGGGAGCAGATTCAGGATGACACTTGTCTCCTGCTCAGGCTGAGACCTGCACCCTGCTAGGAATTGCCAGCTTGGAGGCACATTTACAGAAGGGAGTGATGAAGGCAGAAGAAGCCAGAGAATGTCATGTGAATTGAGTGCCCGGAGGCGATGCACTCGCCTGCGTTGACTCTTTTTACAACCGGCAACATGCCTGGCGTGTGGGTTCAACTGATTTTTTTTTTGTTGTTGTTGTTGAAACTAGGCTGGGCTAGCCGACAGCTGTAAACCACAGTTGCACCTGCCTGGTGCTGCACCAACAGAGCTCTTAAGCAACATTGTCTTTAATTGCCCTTAATTGGTTTTGGCTGAAGGCTGAGTTGCTCCTTTACAGCAGCTTGGGAGACAGGCACGCTGCAGGATGTTTTCCAACTTTTTTTCCCCCTGTCCCATAAATCCCCAGTTTCCCCCCCCTTTCCCCCCCCCACTAACTAGGGGATTACTCCTGTGTAGTTTCCTTACTTAGACTGCAGTCAAGGATGTTTCCAGACTACTAATTATTTGCTGAATTTCGGCTTCAACATATTTCTGTGCACAGCGTAAAAGATGATAAAATGCTGGTTTATTTATATTAAGCAAGTGTAAAAAGCACAAAAGTCAGGGTCTTACCCAATTCAGTTGGCAATTCCCTTGATTAAACTTCGTGGGGCTTGCCTACATTTTAATGTGCATAAAAGGAGGCTATTCAGATTGGCTTTATAGTACACCTAGAAAAAAAATTATGTATAGACTGATCTCCTAGAAATCATGTCAACCTTCCCCAAGATGGCACCTCTTAAGTTGTTGAAACTACAGTCCCTTTAATCCCCAATCAGCAACTGGTCACTTTTTTGCTCACATAACTTCTAAGTAAGGAACAACTAAACATGCAGCAATGTGCTTGCTATGGTCCCTGCAGATGACCAAAAAGCCAAATAATACATTGATTTTACTATCTATATATACAGTGTTAGGATGAATCCATATTTTCTGATAACTATTCTTGCTAAGTTATGGCCATTTTTGTCTCTCTTCTTCAGGATATCTTTGTTAAACCTTGTGAGGAAAATACTATATTTGTTATTTTTATAATTTCAGCTTATCCTCACAAGTTAAAATTCTAAGCTGGGAAAGCAGTAGACACAACACGTTTGTTTGGATGTCAGTCTCGGTAAACCTAGCAACTGGATTTAAATCATAGTTCATCCATTGTTTCTTGCACAAGCTCTTTTGACTATCAGGTATAAACTACAATGGCAAGTTTTACACAAAAGTCAGGAAATCAAAGATCAAACAAACCACATTGTCATTTAGCCCAGTAGATTAAATTTATGATGCAGAGATCTTATGGATCTTATTCAGATGAACAGAGTTGGAAGGGACCTTGTAAGTCATCTAGTCCAACCCCCACCCAAGCAGGAGACACCTACACCATTTCTGACAAATGGCAGTCCAATCTCTTCTTGAAAGCCTCCATTGATGAAGCTCCCACAACTTCTGAAGGCCAGCTGTACAATTGGTTGATTGCTCTCACTGTCAGAAAAGTCCTCCTTATTTCTAAATTGAATCTCTCCTTGATCAATTTCGATCCATTATTTCTTGTATGGCCTTCAGGTGTTTTAGAAAATAGCTTGACCCCTTCCTCCTCTCTGTGGCAGCCCCTCAAATATTGGAAGACTGCTATCATGTCTCCCCTGGTCCTTCTCTTCACTAGACTAGCCAAGCCCAGTTCCTGTAACCGTTCTTTATATGTTTTAATTTCTAGTCCCCTATCATAGCTGGAATGATGCAGTGATACTTGGTTTGGCCTGAAGTTCCGTTTCCTCCTTTCTCACATATTTTTAATTACAGAAACAAATGCCTCCTTGAAATTCTTAATATGCAGCATGCTTGTCCATTTCAGAGTAAACCATATACACTAGACAAAACAATCCCTTAACTATTTTACAGAGTGGGAATTAAGTTGCTTTGTTATGGTGTCCTAACATTTTCCCCCAAATCTTAGCATGCAGTCAGTACAGATGTTGTGCAAATTCCCCAGATTTTGTTATTGAATGAATCCTGGTTCCATTCACAAATAATATGAATGTTAACCCAGGCAAAATTAAGAGAGTGGGCCTGTATAGAACTGCAACTTGTATCCCAGTCTGCAAACAAGCATAGCAAACCAACTCCCACGTCTGACTTATTCAAGACAAAGCTGATAGCAGGTGTTCTATGGAAGACCCTGGCAGGTTTTTCCAATTGCTCAACTTTGCTTTAGAGAAGGCGGGAGGGGGGGGGATGCCCCCTCTCCACCCAGCAAAGTTGTTCTACCGGCTCTTGCACCTGCTTGTACTACATGCAAATCCAAGAGGCCTGCTGCCTCATGTCAAGAATGAGTTACACCTCCCCTGCCTTTCCTAAAAGCATGCAGACAAAAATGTGACAACAGCCAGCAACCTTCATTGAAGTCAGCAGATAAGAGTAGATAATTAAAGGGCTTCCAGAGCACAAGAAACTGGAGTTCACTTCAGCTGACGGGGGAGCTTTTGCTCAGAGCAAGAAGCCACATGGGATTCCCCCACCACCACCTACTGAGCCCCAACACAAAACCATACCTGCCAACTCCAGATTGTCCAAAGGAGACACTCACAATAAAGCATTCATCATGCACGACACCCTGGCTGGAGTCCCCTCCAACGCAGCACATGCTTCTTTGTCCCCTATTTTTATAGACAGCCAGGAGGAAAATGTGTGATGAGTGTTACCAGCTGTTTTGCTGACCCTGATCCTGTATGTTTGGCAGCAATGTTTCATACAGACGTAAGGCAGGAACATTTCTTCCATCAGACCATAGAAAACTTCATTTGTCTTGAGACTGACATTAAAAGATAGAATGGCTTGATTGGAAACTCAGCAAACAACGAGCCACCTAGTTTTGATTAAGTCCCACCGTAAGCATGACTTTGGATCAGTGGTGGTATTCTACTGGTTCAGCCCGGTTCGGCCGAGCCAGTAGCACCGATGAGCAGCAGAGACCGAGCCGGTTCTTTTGGAGACTCTGCGGTTGGGCCCACCCGCCCGCCTGGGCTCCTCTAGTCTATACTAACTATACTCCTCCTCTCATACTAACCTTTATTCCTTGCTTTTGAAGCGCAGCAGCTGCTGAAGTGACAGGGAGAATGCAGGATTGCAGGAGGTGAATCAGAAAGCCTCTGCACCTGTGTAAAGTGTGCATTTGGCGCACGTGCAAAGCATACCCACCAAGCCATGCCCACCGAACTGGTGGTAAAAATATTTGAAACTCATCACTGCTTTGGATAAATTATGACTGTGTTTGCAAAGACTAGAAAGCCTTCACTTGGGCAGAGAGTGAGGAGGGGGAAAAGTTCCTCAAAGAAGACTAATGATGTAGCATTTTTGTAGTGTCTTTAAGATGTTCAAAATCTGTTATGCAGAGTAGAGATGGGGAACACCCTTCAGGTGTTGCTGAATTATAATTGCCAGTGATAATTACTCTGGAGTATCCATCTGTTCTCCTTTATGTAAGACAATCAGAAGAGCCCTTCAGATCTGAGATCAAAATCAAGAAGTATAGAAAGGGGAGACTTAGATTCTTGAAGCTGATTTGAAGCCCACAGACTAAGCAAGCTCACAAGCCACTGGGCAATCCCAGTTTAAATGACAAGATAACTATTTAAATGGCAGGAACAATTCCCACATTTCTATCAATTCATACACATTAACAGATTGGTGGTAAATTTTGCAGATTGGCATCTTGCTTAGGGTGGGGGTGTACTGGTGGTGAGTTTTCACATCCAAGACAACTGCAGCTGTCAAGTCTTTTATGATATGCTTCCATAGTTCCTGTGATATAATCTTGACTGAATTTATAATTTACTTCTTGGTTAGAAGTGAGATTTAATTTTTATATAAACAATGAGTAGGATATGGGTTCCCAGAAGTCTCTGAACTTTTTAGTAGGAAGAAGCATTGTTTTTCATAAATCTGGAATGGATTTGCATAACTTATTTCAAAAGAAACCCTGCAGTCTTCCCTGGAGAACAGGAAAGGCATTCAACAGAAAAAAAAGATCTGGGCCGAAATAGTGAGAAACTTCCTCAGCCCCACCTGTTCCCAGTCCCATTACACCACAGATGTACATCCCACATTAGAAGACAATTCATTTCCCAACTCATTTGATTCGATGAGCCAAGTTTTCCCCCAAAACATTCCTGTAACAGTTCTCAGTTTAATTCTGACATGACTCCCACTTCCATCCCTTGTAATTTTACTCCAGATTTATTAAGGAGAATCTGGGCTGCAAAAAAAATCAGACAATCACTAGAGAACAATAAAGGGGTAGAACTATAGAAACATTTTAAGTTGTGCTGCTCTCTGTCGGTAGCGCATAGTTCTGTTGCTGACAAAATCTTCCTAGCTTATGTAGGAACTGGCTACAGCATCTACGGGTAGTCCTTGACTTACGATTGTCCATTTAGTGACCGTTCAAAGTTACAAAAAGTTGCAAAAAACAAGTTACAAAGTTGCAAAAAGTGAGTGTTTTACCACCCCCGTGGTCACGTGATCAAAATTCAGAAGCTTGGCAACTGACTCATAGTTATGACTCATATTTATGATTTACAAATCATTATATAAATATTGTAATGATTTATTTATTGCAGGGTCCTGGGGTCATGCAACCTTCAGACAAGCCAGACTCGTTTAACAACCGTGTTACTAACTTAACAACTTCGGTGATTTACTTAACAACTGTGGCAAGAAAAGTTGTAAAATGGGGCAAAAATCACTCAACAAATGTTTCACTTAACAACAGAAATGTTGGGCTCATTTGTGGTCATAAGTTGAGGACTACCTGTGCCACGTCTCTTTTCCTTCAATGGCTGGTTACTGCTCTGTACAACCATTTCATTCTGGAGTATGAAGGCTCAAAGTTTTTTTTTAATCCAGCAGTTAGTCCTATGATTGTCCTTAAATTCAATGAACTTTCCCAGGCTTATGTTTTCTTGCCTAAAAACCCAATGCTCCACAAACCCTAACCAGATGGGGTGAAACAGGGGTGGGATTCTACCAGTTTGCACCTATTAGAACCAGTTGTTAACATTCTAAGCAGAGAACCTGTTGTTAGAAGAAATTACTGGCCTAATCCTGTAAGGAAGGCAGGAAGGAAGCATTCTGGTGTTGCTTACAGAAACTGCCTCTCCGTTAACCCTTATTACATTCTTCGCAGGATAGACTTTCTGTCTCAGGAACGTCTCTGGAGTTTTTTTTTCCTCCTTTGCTGGTACTTTGCTTGTGTGGAGTGACCATTCAATGTTACAATGGCACTGAAAAAAGTGACTTATGACCATTTTTCACCCTTATGACTGTTGCAGCATCCCCACAGTCATGAGAAGCCAGGCGAGGAGATGCGTGCCTTGATGTGAGTGATATTGAGTTGGCCACACCCAGCCAATAACATGACCACCAAGCCATGTCCCCCCAGTCACATGACCACCAGCTAAGCCACGCCCACCACCTAAGCCACGCCCACAGGACTGGTTGTTAAAAATTTGAATCCCACCCTGGGGTGAAGCATGTTCCCCTTGATTTCACACCTTTGTCCCTATTGCTGCAAAGCTTCCTTTTTTTCCCCCTTCCTAGCATTTTTCTTACAAGTGCAGGTCTTTTTTTATCAGATCAACCAAGTATTGATCGATTGACTGAAACAGGAATTGACTGACCGGCTTGTCACCAGACCCTGATGTTTTGGGCTGAAAGCGAGGGACTGGCCCAAAGGCACCCAACCAGTTTTCACGCCTAAGGCAGGGCTAGAACTCCATCTCCTGATTTCTAGCTGAGTGGTCACTATCTGGTGGTCTGTGGACCTCTGGTGGTCCGCAGAAAAATTATTTGCATTTTTTATATTGCACTAAATCAAGGGTCCTCAAACTACGGCCCCTAGGCCAGATTTTATTTATTTATTTTATTTATTTATTTTATTTGCCAATTGTTTACAAGATAATAAGTATAAGTGTATACATAGTTGTGAATACATGAAATGGGTACATATAACAAAAATAAAAGAAGAATAAGAGAAACAATAGGACAGGGACGGTAGGCACGTTGGTGCGCTTATGCACGCCCCCTACAGACCTCTTAGGAAAGGGGTGAGGTCAATAGTAGACAGTCTAAGGTTAAAGTTTTTGGGGTTTGGGGAAGAAACTACAGAGTCGGGTAGAGTATTCCAGACATTGACCACTCTATTGCTGAAGTCGTATTTCCTGCAATCAAGTTTGGTGCGGTTAACTTTGAGTTTGTATCTATTGTGTGCTCTTGTGTTGTTATGGTTGAAACTGAAGTATTCATTGACAGGTAGGACATTGCAATGTATGATTTTATATACCATGCTTAAATCAGACCGAAGACGGCGTAATTCAAGGTTTTCTAGTTCTAGCATTTCAAGTCTGGTGGCATAAGGTATTCTACAACGAGTAGAGGAGTGGAGAACTCTTCTTGTGAAATACTTCTGGACTTTCTCAATTGTGCTAATATCAGATACGTAATGTGGGTTCCAGACTGATGAACTGTATTCGAGTATTGGTCTAGCAAATGTTTTGTATGCTCTGGTTAGTAGTGTGATATTACCAGAGAAAAAGCTACGTAGGATTAGGTTAACAACTCTTAATGCCTTTTTGGCTATGTAGTTGCAGTGGGCTCTAGCACTTAGATCATTAGAGGTGAGTATTCCAAGGTCCTTTACAGAGCTTGGGTCATCAACAAGAGCTTGACTATTCAGCTTGTATTTTATTTTCTGATTTTTTTTGCCAATATGTAAGACAGAGCATTTATTTGTTGAGATTTGAAGTTGCCATTTGTTTGACCATTCTGATACATAGTCAAGATCTTTTTGTAGGGTAGCAGTATTGTCTGTGGTATTGAACAGCTTTACATCATCAGCGAAAAGAACCAAATTGCTCTTAATATGATCACAGAGGTCGTTTATGTAGAGTATGAAGAGAGTTGGTCCTAGAACACTGCCTTGGGGGACACCACTATTGACAGAATGTTTGTGTTGCTGCAGAGAGTCTCCCCCTTCAGGGTCTTTTTGTGGTTGGGTTGGAGGGGGTCAGAAATTCCGACTTGGAGTCTGCTTCAGGCTCCTGGTGTGGAGCTTTGGGCGAAGGCTGGAGGAAAGTACAGCTGGTGGCAAAGAGCCAGAGAGCCTTGTTCCAGTGGGACTGCATCATGGCCTGGAACTGGCTGACCATCTCAGCCTGCTGAGCCTCCACATGCCACTACCTGGCCTTGCGCTCCCGCAGGTCTTCCCTCTGCTTGGAAAGCCTATGCTTGTAGTCCTCAGTGAGGTGCTTCTGCTGAGCCTTCTTCTCGGTCAGATCCAATTTGAACCGAGTCGGCTGTTTTAAAAACTCTTTCGTGGGGTGGCTACTTAGCTCCAGCAACTGCTTCCTGTTGGGGGCTGTTGGAAGAAATATCCTTCTGGGTTCAGTTCCAAGTGGGGAAAAAGATACTGGAAACATGGAGGCTGTTTGGCGGGTTTAATGGTGGACAGGACCACGTGGCTTGGAGCTCCAAAGTGAAAAGGATGATCGCATGCTCCAAGGTGAAAATAGAAGATCAAGAAGAAGGACCAAGATGCTGAGAGACCCTTATATAACCTCTGTTGGGCCCCACCCTAGTGTTTCCTGTTCCCGTGTAAGAAATGTATCCCATTGGCTGTCAGACTCCCAGGGGCGAGGGGTCTTAGCTAACTTTGTCTGGACCACATGGGTTCACCTGAGTGTTGGCTGATACAATCTTCCCAGACCAGGTGGTGAGATGGGTAGACCCTTTATTATGTAGAATACTCTGGCCTAGGCCTTAATGGCCTATTAGCAAAGGTGGGGGGAGGGGCTGAGTTTCTGCTTCTCTGAGTTTCTACTTTACTCTTTTTAGGGGAAATATTCTGCTTTTTAAATATTTCTCAGGATATTTCATTTTTCTCGGAGAGGGGTGGGTGCTTCCTACAGGGCCTAGGAGCCTGGGCAGAAAGGCGAGGAGTGGCTTGGAAGGGGAGGGGTGCGTAGAGGCTGGCGAGGCGCCCGATGTGAGTGACATCATTTTGGCCATGCCCACCCAGTCACATAACCACCTAGCCACGCCCACCCAACAGGTCATTAGGCAGACTATATTAGTGATCCATGGGATTTAAAATTATGAATTTAGTGGTCCCTGAGGTCCAAAAGGTTGGTGAGCCCTGATCTAGCTGGTTCCTTAACCATTACTAAAATAGCTCTCAACTGCAAAACTTAGCTAAGCTTGTGTTCCCCTAAATCTTTCAGTTGCAACATACGCATGTTGGAATAAAGCTATGAAGTTTCAATGACAGCTGGTTCTATGAAGCTAAACCATCTGTTTTTCCTTCCTACAAAGTTTCTACGGGCCTAGAAGGGAAGATGGAAAGGAAGGACCAACCTGTTTCCTTTGCTTTGATCACTGGGGCATCAGAGCAACAAAGGTACTAAAAGGGAGAAAAAGAACCATTTGCATCAGTGCGAAAAGAGAGTATATGGGAAGGGTGAGTGTGAAGGCATCCATGTGTGCAAACATCTGAGAAAGCAAAGGAGAAGAATGGGGACAAGCGAGGCATTGGTAGACTGGCCCACAACAAGGCTTACTTCCTTGCACAGATGGGAAGGGGAAGAGGAGGAGATGACCAATCAAGGCAACTGTGGCCATAGTCAAGACTGAGCATCAGCCAATTTTATTGGCAAACTACTGCCATCTAGACCGGAATGGTTAAAGGTGGCTTCAGGAAGTGCTGGGAGTAGCATAAGAAAGAGGCAACTTAGGCCCTTTCCATGAAGGATTGCCTTTGGACGATAGTGCAGTGCCTGCTGCCCCAAGTGATCCGAAGTCATCGCTTAAAATACACACACCCAAATCGTATTATAGCTATATCTTTGGAAGGACTTAGACTTGATCCCCCTCCCCAATGTTTTGGATCTCAAAGGAAGTGTTGAAAATCTCGATTTAAACATCTAACCTCTTCATTCTTAATTTTAAGGGAGGAGAATGTTTTGTTTTCTGGGATTTTTCTTCTTCAGTTTTTACCCAGTTTATATTACATAATTTTGAAGACAGGCTACTACGCAACATACAACAAAACAGAGAAGAACTAGGTAAATGTTTTCTTAGCTGATGAATAAAACAATGAAAACCAGGCATGATTCTTGCAAGGGACTAGGAAATGAAAGGGTATTACAGACACTGCAGCTGCCAAGTTGCCCTTTCCCCTGAAACCCAGTTTGGGGATATCCTGGGAAAATTTTACACTAATTTGAGATAGCCAGCAGCAGACAGGGAGTCAATCCAGCAAGATCAGAAGGCTCTTCCCACTAAGTTGGTAATAATGTCCAAAGTGCCTGCGATAAGAAGCAGTTCCCAGGTGGGAAGGTGTCAAGTCATACACAGAGAACTATAAACCTTGCATACTCGTAAAAAAGATCAAAGGGGAAAGAGTTTATTTTCATAGGTCTGTTTCCTCCACAAAGCTTGGTGTCAAAGGGAGGGAGAGGAGTAAAGGTAGAAAATTGAGGAAGGAGAGAAGAGGGATAATAGATTTTGTTTGCCAAATTAGTAGGGAATGTGGAATTCTTTCCACTTTAAGACTAAGACGAGGCATATTCCAATGGATAACATTGTAGGATTCAGCCATTTATCTATGAAAAATTCAGTATAATTACAACATGCCTATAAAATGGACAATTAGAACAGTCAGATGAATTGAAAAGACATATTATTAATTGCAATGCATGCAATTTGCCAGTGGTTATCTTTAAATTCAGGATACTGCTGATATTCTGGCAATCAGCCTTTTGAATTTCAGTGAGACTCCAGGTTGAAATAATTTAAAATTAATTAAGAGGTGGTTAATATTAGAACTATAACTATAACTAACTATGGAAGCAATGTATTCCACCTATGTGACGCTCAGTTGGATTTTGAATAAGCAGGATAATGCTACGAAACTCTGATGTTGGAGAAGACTCCTGAAAATACCAAGGTCAGCCAAGAAAACAAACCTATGGATTACCAAACACACTGACCCATTGAGGCACAAATGACTAGGCTCAAATTATCCTACTTTATACAGAATTATGCAAAGACCTAGCTCTCTGGATAAGACTCTAAAGCTTGGGAAAGGGGAGAAGAACAGAAGATGACCAGCAGCAAGCTGGAAGGACTCAGTTACAATGGCAATGAAGCCCAGTTGGAAGATCTGAGGGACAGATTATCATGGAGAAAATCTATGTGGTTTGCTAAGAGTCAAGACCAACTAATGAAACAATCAACAGAAGGCGAAATAGACCTATGGTGAAATGCTATTGTTCATGCACTCTTCTTCTGGACTCATATTCTTACAAAAGTTGGATTCAAATCTACATTCAGACATAAAGTTGGCTAGGTACTTTGGGCCAGTGTTTAACTTACACTTAATCTTACAGGATAGTTGTTGCTGTAACAATGAGGGATGAAGGTCAAGTGGGTCACCTTAGGTTCCAAATAAATTTAATAAAATGTTCTTTAGGACTCAATGCCAATCAAGGTTTATTTCTCCGTAAAATGATTTTAAGACAGCAGTGTTGGCATTATCACCAATGTAATTAAGCTCATGGAGACTTATGAGCCATGATGACACTATATGCGTGATGTCATATGCCTCATCCTACCTTGCAGACACTGCGATCATGCTAGACAATTCACCTTTATATAAAAATATTACGTAGTAAACTCCAGTAAAATTGTTTTTGAAGCTATTTGTCCTGCTCTTGGGAGTCCAACAGTGATGTATCAAGATTGGCAATGAATTTTATGATACAGGGAGTCCTTTACTTATGACTGCAATTGAGCCTGGAATTGCAGTCATTTGTTAAGCAAGTCATCATGTAGCGACCCAATTTTATCCCTTTTTTTTTTGCTGTGGTCATTAAGTGAATCCATTGTTTGCTGTGTGTTTTTTGTTTGCCAGAAAATGCTGTTTTCTGGCAAAAACAGTCATAAATTGTGGCCATGTGATTGCAGGATGCTGTTAATGTAGATCAGCTGCCAAGCCCACAAAATGCAGTCATGGGGCTGCAGAGTGGTGGGGCGAAGGAAGAGATTGAGACTTTGAATCTGGTCATAAGTACTTGTTATGGGATCAGTTGTAATTTTGAATGGTCTCTAAGCAACCGGTCATTAAGTGAGGACTGCCTGTACTCCATTCCAACTTTTTGCTTGTTACCTTGTGAACCTTGTGGTTTCCACTTCATAGAATTTGTTGGTTTCCCATATACCAGAACAATAAGAAGGAGCACAGGTTAAATTTTGAAACATCTGTAGGAAGTTATCACCCACCCCTCTCTTAGAAAAATGAAATATTCTAGGAAATATTAAAAAGGCAGAATATTTCCCCTAAAAAGAGTAGAAACTCAGAAGCAGAAGCTCACCTCAGAAGCAGAAACTCAGTCCCCCCACCTTTACTAATGGGCCATTACTCTGGCTTAGGCCAGCCTATTTTACATAACAAAGATCTCCAAGTAGAGCTATTGCCCAAAGCCCTTTCATTACATCATCGTCCAGCAAGGCTCAACCAACCCTGGGACTCAGGACAGCCTACAGAGTTGCCCCTGCATGGCCCCATGGGAGTCTGACAACCAATCAGAATATAAGGTCAAATTCAAATCCCAACAGAGGGTTTGGAGCTCCAAGGCATGTGGTCCTGTTCACCATTAAACCATCTTTCCAAGCAGTCACCATGTTTCCAGTGTCTTTTCCCCCACTTGGAACTGAACCCAGAAGGATATTTCTTCCAACACATCTTAAATGCCTGAGAGACAGGCAGGCCAAGTGTCTCCGCTGGCACAATTATATGATTAGTCTCTGGGTGGAAAAAAAAAAAGTTACCCTTCTGAATTATCCAATCCTGGTTAATGAACTGAAATCTGCCGAAATTCTTTTCTGCCAACATTCCTTGTTTTTTGGCTGTGGCTGAGATTCCAAGGAATACCCTGGAGAATTACATTATCAGTTTTCAATTCTGCAGAAGTGGGCTCCAATCCATTGCACTCATTTGCTACTGACATGTGCAGCTGTCATGGGATTGCTGATGGTTATCTTTTGAATTGTTCTCATCTAACATCTTCTCCTGAAGCTAAAACAGAAAGTTAAGCAAAGTTTCTCCTCCAAGCTTTCTCTTTCATATTTGAAGTCTGCTGAATTTACTTAGTGTCTTATTTCTTAATGGTGAGATTCACAAATAACAATAAACTCTGGCTTGTTACACAAGCCACAAGGACTGGGGTCACACATTACTCAACCTATGTTTTACTTGGTTTTGACATCCCATGCTAAGCATAACCCAGCTAATTATGGTTTATTCCATACTCTATAATTAAGCCATGGCTTAGTACGGGGAACACAGTTTTAATACACTGCAGAGCTGGGGAACCTGTAATCAGAGATGAGGCTGACCTAAGATGGTTTATCACCACAAACAAAACAGCAAATAGCCATTCTGCTAGCTCAGTGCATGATGTACAACAGGGGTCCCCAACCACCGGTCCGCGGACCGGTACCGGTCCACGGAACAAGTCCTACCGGGCCGCTGGCTTGCTGGGCACCGCCATCTTTTTTTGATGAAAAGTGCTTCCGGTGAGCTTTTCCAGGTAGAAAGCTCACCGGAAGCACGTTTCATCAAAAAGATGGCGGCGCTACGCTTCGTGAGCTTTTCCGGTAGAAAGCCATTTCTACCCGGAAAAGCTCATCGAGCTAGCGCCGCCATCTTTTGATGAAAAAGTGCTTCCGGTGAGGTCACCGGAAGCACTTTTTCATCAAAAAAAGATGGCGGCGCCCAGCTGATGCCGGTACCGGGCCGCGGCGCCCAGCTGATGCCGGTACCGGGCCGCGGCGTAAAAAAGGTTGGGGATCACTGATGTACAACACCTAAAGCCAGTTAAGTTATTTTGATATATGGCAATTTCCCCCCAATTTCTAGCAATAAAAAAATACAACAAAAATGAAGGCTGCTGATTGATTTTTCTTGGTACAATCACCTTCCTGATATTGCATCTGACTTAAAGTAAACTCTGTTGGCTCTGCTGTTTTTATGGCCAATGAGAATTGTGGAGCCCATCATTTGAAAGAGCTACTGCTTCCCTGTTATTTATTATTTCTTTTCCATGTTTTCATCCAGAGGATTCTCAAAGCAGCTCAACATGCTTTGAAGAAAGATCTAAGACTACCAATTAAAATGGGTATTAATTAATTCTGACTGAAAAAAAACTTAGTGAAAGAGGCAGCTATGACTCCTCCCCCTCCATTTAACAGCAGGAAGACCAAGAATTGATCCCACTGCCAAAGAGAGCAACCCAGGAGGAAATCCTCTGCTCTGTGCCTTGACAAACAAACTTTGGATCAGAGTTCCTCAACTTTCCCAGCTTTGCAGAATGATGGTGTGTGTGTGTGTGTGTGTGTGTTTGGATAGAGAAAGGATGGTTCTGTGAGAGCAGCAGACAAGTGTGTCTGTGTGTGCAGCTCCATTTGTGTGAGCAGTGGGCACATGCACATACCACTTGCACAATCGAAGCACACACACTCATTGCAGAATACCTTATGCCACTAGACTTGAAATTCTAGACTTAGAAAAACTAGAACTATGCCATCTAAGTATAGTACATAAAATTATACATTGCAATCTCCTACTTGTCAATGAATACTTCAGCTTCAACCATAAAAACACAAGAGCACACAATAGATACAAACTCAAGGTAAACCGCACCAAACTTGATTGCAGGAAATACGACTTCAGCAATAGAGTGGTCAATGTCTGGAACACTCTACCTGACTCTGTGGTTTCTTCCCCAAACCCCAAAAACTTTAACCTTAGACTGTTTACTATTGACCTCACTTCTTTCCTAAGAGGTCTGTAGGGGGTGTGCATAAGCGCACCAACGTGCCTACCGTCCCTGTCCTATTGTTTCTTTTATTTTTTTTTATTTTTTTATATGTATCCATGTATTCATAACTATGTTTATACTGATACCTGCTATCTTATAATTGCTTGAAAAAATAAAAAAAAATAAAACAATAAAACATTCGCTCATGCAAGTGGGGATGCAGGGGTGGGATTCTACCAGTTTGCACCTATTCGCTAGAACCAGTTGTTAACATTCTAAGCAGTTCAGAGAACCGGTTGTTAGAAGAAATTACTGGCCTAATCCTGTAAGGAAGGCAGAAAGGAAACATTCTGGTGTTGCTTACAGAAACTGCCTCTCTGTTAACCCTTATTAGCCCTTGGCAGGACTAGACTTCCTGTCTCAGGAACTTCTCTGGAGTTTTTTTTCCTCCTTTGCTGGTACTTTGCTTCTGTGGAGTGACCATTCAAAGTTACAATGGCACTGAAAAAGTGACTTATGACCATTTTTTACATTTACGACTGTTACAGCATCCCCACAGTCATGAGAGGCCAGGCGAGGAGATGCGTGCCTCGATGTGAGTGATAGTGAGTTGGCCACGCCCACCCACTTAGCCATGCCCACAGAACCGGTTGTTAAAAATCCCGCCCCTGTGGGGATGCACGCACGCGCATGTTCACTCACCACTTCTGCAGCCTGGTTTCGAACGGCTCATGATCCAGTAGTGGCCTGAGGCCTGGGGGGGCAAGGGGCCCTGCTTCAGATAGTGAGAACATCTTTCAGAGGGCTTCTGCCCTTGATCCTAATGTCTGGAGAGGTTTGTGAAGGATGCAGCCAGGGGTGGGCTTCAAAAATTTCAGCAACAGGTTTTCTGCTTGGTTGCTGGGTGGGTGTGGCCATGGTGAGCATGGCCTAGTTGGCCTCGTGCACCACGGTGGGGGGGTTGTTTTTGCCATCCCCGGGCTCTGGAGGCTTTCCTCGAGCCTCTGGGAGGGTGAAAATGGCCTCCCCATGCTCTGGAGGTCCTCTGGAGGCCAGAAACGGGCCCATTTCTGGCCTTCTAGGAGGCCTTCTGGAACTTCTAGGCGGCCTGTTTTTCACCCTCCCTGAGCCTCCGTGGGAGCTCTGCACTTACCTCGCATCCAAAACAGGCCACGTGGAGACTCCTGGGAGGGGAGGGGTGGGGTGGGAGGGGCAAGGCAGGTGGGCGGGGCCAGCCAGGGATGGGATTTGGCAGTTCTCCCAACCGGCCATAACATTAGCTATGGGTGCAGCATTCCCTCGGAGCATCATTAGGGTGCTGAGGTTCAATACCAACATGGTAGATTGTTGCCAGGAGACATAGTCTGCATCAGAAGTGGTATTCAGCAGGCTCTGACCAGTTCTGGAGAACCGGTAGCGGAATTTTTGAGTAGTTCGGAGAACTGGCAAATACCACCTCTGACTGGAGATTTTACAGTATCCTTCCCCTGCCACGCTCACCAAGCCACAACCACAGAACCGGTAGTAAAAAAAAATTTGAATCTCACTACTGGTCTGAATGTTGCACTTTACAGATTCAAGTCAATTTCTCATGTGTTGAGTTATAAATCCAGTTTCCCTAGCCATCTTCAATAAATCCCTATAGATCAGGGGTATCAAACTCGCCTTATCACAGCGGCATCATATGACGTATTGGGACTTTCCCTCCCCCTTTCTAAACTGGGTGGGGGTTGGGCCAGCAGGTGACACATCAGGCCTGTGGGCCGTGAGTTTGACACCCCTGCCGTAGAACTTTGAACACCTTTCAACTGTTCTACACCACTTAAAATGCCACGTTTTGTATCCTTTGAATTTTAAATTGAAAATTCAAGGTTTTTTTCCCCATGCCTTTCAGGTTACTTTTTCCAACTGAGAACTCTATTAAAAAGTCTGAAGAGACAGGACAACTTTAGTTGGATAAGTACATTCAATGAGGTTGCACGAAATGCAGACCAAATCCCTTCATTCAGGATCCCTTTCAACCAACTTGGAAATGAATTATATCCCAATAGCCCTACTATCATAAGCTGCTTTCTTTTGAGACCTAGAACTTTCCAGTTCTGTTTTTCCCCCCACATTATCTTGGTAGCGGTACCACCACCCACTGTCCTGGGCAGCTGCTTCCCCCCTACCACGAACACACAGAAGTATCAGTGTTAACATTCGTATGGAAATGTGCTGAGGCAGGAAATAGGTAACATCTGTCCGGAATTCACAGCACCTGCTTCCTCACACAAAGTGTGCTGCTAACCAGGCCTGTCCTATAGGAAGGGACATTAGGCTGTGTAATGCTGTTGAATGCAGCCAGCAGCAACATTGGGTTTTGTCAATGGAGAGAAACAAACATTTGTCTGCTAACAATGCATGCTTGTTTTCATGTGCACTTCTGACCCTCCATTCACATCTCAAGCAAAATGTGTACATATAACTGTCCTTGCAGTAAATTGCCCAAGACATTATACATCACACACACACACACACACAGAGAGAGAGAGAGAGAGAGACAAATGCATCTCAATACAGCAAAATAAAAGACACGAAGGGCAACATTCGGCTCTCATTCATTCCTCCTGGCATTGATCCAAAATACAGCCATTGATACTTTTAAGTCCTCCTTTCACCAAGTTTAAAAACAAGGATTGGCTTATTTATTTCTTTTCATCAACTTTTAAAATTTTTAAAGAGAACGTAGGAACCCGTGTCTTTATGATGAAAGTCTACAGTGGAAATGAGTCACTGGCTGTTTTCAGCTGGCCTTCCTCTCTTAAAAGGAAGAGCTACTATGGAACTGAATCCCACACCGTGGTAAGGACTGGTTGGGTTTTTGCTATGGTTTATTTAATAGATTCACACATGCTGGGCAACGAAGCACAAAGATTGAGTGTGTACAACAGATGAAGCCATTGGTCAGGGTTCCACCAAATGATAAATAAATATATCTGGCGATCTCATTGGTGTTAACATCAGGCAAGAAAGAAATACAGGTAATCCTTGGTTTACGACCACAATGGAGCCCAAAATTTCTGTTGCTAAGCGAGATATTTGTTAAGTGATATTTGTTAAGATATTTGTTATGCCTCATTTTATGACTTTTCTTGTCACTGCAGTTGCTTTGTTAGTAACACGGTTGTTAAGTATATCTGGATTCCCCATTGACTTTGCTTGTCAGAAGGTTACAAAAGGCGATAACATGACCCTGGGACTCTGCAATAATCATAAATATGAGTCAGTTGCCAAGCATTTGAATTTTGATCATGTGACCATGGGGATGATGCAATTGTCATAAGTGTGAAAAGTGGTCATAAGTCACTTTTTGCTGTGCTGTTGTAACTTCGAACGGTCAGTAAATGAACTTTCGTAAGTCGAGGGCTACCTGTACTGCAGTTGTTCAATGAATCATGCTATTGTTAAGCAAATTCAACTTCCCTCATTGACTTTGCTTGCTGGAACCAGTTGGGAACATCGCAAACGGCCATCCTGTGGCCCTGGGATGCCATAACCATCATACATACATGTTGGTTGACAAACACTGAAACTTTGATCATATGACCGTAAGGATGCTGTGATCATCGTAAGTGCGAAGGCCAGTCATAAGTCAGGGCTGCTATAAATCTGAATGGTCATTAGAAGAATGGTTGTACATTGAGGACTAGCTGTAGGGACTGTCATAAATTCTATATCACATCATATGAGAGACCCAGTACGATGCTGAGGTGCAATGCTCTATACTGGTTAAGCTGTGAAACTAGGAAAGAGGAGATCCAAGTTGTAGGTCAACCTCAACTATGAAAACTTCCTGGGGAATTTGGGGCCAATCATTCTCTCACAGCCCAATAGGGTTGTTGTTTGGGGAAGAAAGAGCCGTAGTGGCGCAGTGGTTAGAATGCAGTACTGCAGGCTAATTCTGCCGATTGTCAGCAGTTGCATCCTCACCGGCTCAAGGTGGACTCAGCCTTCCATCCTTCTGAGGTGGGTAAAATGAGGACCCAGATTGTTGGGGGCAATAGGCTGACTCTGTAAACCGCTTAGAAAGGGCTATAAAAGCACTGTGAAACGGTATATAAGTCTAAGTGCTATTGCTATTAAATATAGGTAGTCCTTGACTTACAACGGTTCATTTAGTGACTGTTCAAAGTTACAGTAGCACTGAAAAAAGTGACTTATGATCGTTTTTCATACTTACAGCCACTGCAGTATCTCCATGGTCACCTGATCAAAATTCGGATGCTTGGCAACTGACTCATATTTATATGACTATTGCAGTGTCCCGGAGTCACCTTTTGGGAACTTTCATACAAGCAAAGTCAATGGGAAAACCCAATTCATTTAACAACCACATTACTAACTTAAGAACTGGAGGGATTCACTTAACAACTGTAGCACAAAGGGTCGTAAAATGGGGCAACATTGACTTAAAAATGGTTTAGCATTTTAGCAACAAAAATTTGGGGCTCAATTGTCGCAAGTCAAGGACCACCTGTAGACCAGTAGTGGGATTCAAATTTTTTTACTACCGGTTCTGTGGGTGTGGCTTGGTGGGCGTGGCAGGGGAAGGTTACTGCAAAATCTCCTTCCCACCCCACTCACCTGCTTTCCAGCTCCGTTCTCCTGTGCAGGGCATTCAAAATAGACTCAGCCTATCAGCTGGGACTTGGGAGGCAGAGAATAGATGGGGGCGGGGCTAGTCAGAGGTGGTATTTGCTGGTTCTCCAAACAATTTCGGCTACCGGTTCTCCAGAACTGGTCAGAACCGCCTGCATACCACCTCTGCTGTAGACTACCAAAAGGAAAGATGAAAATCTAATAAACATCTGGAATGCAAAATTGCAAAAGATGGTTGAATGGTTGAGGAAAAGAGCATTTTTGGCAATTCAGGGCAGTCACCCAGTGGTCCATCCAGAATATTGCAACTCAGATACAGTAGCCGTGGGCCAGAGGGGCTACAGATGGCACATAAAGGTGTTTTGTGGGTCTGTTTTCATTGCTGTTCTTGGCATCTGGAAGCATCCATAGAAATAAATATAGATCCGCTCAGTGCCTTATTGTTGAAAGCAGTGCTTGTTGTGCTTGAGGCACACACCCGGTATTTCACTCCAGGGCAGCTATTTCTTATTGTATTTCTTTTGACATTCTTGAAGGAAAAAAAGCAGGTTAAATCTCTTGAGAATGAAAATTAAATATCCTTTCTGAAGCACCTGCTGGAGTTTTAGCTATTACCTAAGACGTTAATAGCAAGTGTGAAGGAAACATACAGCCTTTTCTTCAAGGGAAATTTCTCTTAAAAACATTATTTATCCCATCTGTTTCCTGCCTGGAACAAACTGCAGCCTCGGGTCCCAGTTAGTTAAAAGGAAGCCAAGAGAAGCCCAAGAGATGTATCCCAACTTTATTCGTCAAATGAGGAGGGAAAGGGCCATCTATTAAAATATACATATTAAACACTGGGAATAAGTGAATAAATTTTAAAATGGCTATGACCTACTTAAGACTTGGTATCTGGTGTGTCAGAAGCCAGTGACAAGAATAAGAAGGGATATTATTCAATGCATTTCTTTATTAAATTGATTTTCCACTTCTTCATTTGGCAGATGTTTAAATGAAGTTCATAACAGACCCAAAATATAATGCTGAATAGAAAAACCATACATTTAAAACTCAAATGCATGTATTAATAATCATCTGTACAATTATTGATGCTTGATAGCAGATATGTTGTGCAGTTTCAAACACACTAATCTCATCCTGCCTTTCCCCCGAGCTCCAATCACAGGAATTTTTCAAATTGTCATATCAAATTATAATATTTTTTTTCTAATTATTTTTGGTAAATAAATTATTTAAAAGCACCAGAAGGCAAGGCAAGAAGCAATGGATGGAAACTAAGTAAAGAGAGAAGCAACCTAAAACTAAGGAGAAATTTACTGACAGAGCTATAAATCAGTGGAATAACTTGCCTTCAGAAGTTGTGGGTGCTCTATCACTGGAGGCTTTCAAAAAGAGACTGGATAGCCATTTCTCTGAAACGGTATAGAGTCTCCTGCTTGTGCAAGGGGTTGGACTAGAAGACCTCAAAGGTCCCTTCCAACTAGAGTAATGTTATTTTTAACATTAAAATAATGTTATTTTAATTATTACATATGAATGATGAAGATTATATTGGAGGTCAAAAATGATGTATACTTGTAACAGAGCAAAACAAATGTTTTCATCTCCTTTTTTGCCTACATTACATATGTTATCGGGAAGGAACTGGGAATGAATGAGTGTGACAGAAGTCAAGAGTATTTTAAAAATGGGATAGGATGAAGTGTTCACTTTCACTTCAATGCACAATGCTTGGGCAAGGCTCCCACAACCTGCTAAATGTGATTGCTTAACTGTGAGTTGGTGCTTTATTGTTGTTGTTTTATGCCTTCAAGACAGTTTTTACTCCTGGACAGGTCCTTGCAGTTTTCTTGGCATGCTTTCAGGAGTGTTTTGCCATTGCCTCTTTCCTAGGCTGAGAGAGAGAGGGACTGGCCCAAGGTCATCCAGCTGGCTTTATGTTTAAGGCAGGACTAGAACTCACAGTCTCCCAGTTTCTAGCCTGGTACCGTAATTGTAGCTTATTTTATGTTTCATTTAAACTGCGAATATAGAAGCAACTACCCCCTCTAGTAATGGTTATCTAATAAGACATCAATATAAATTATAGTGATTAAGAAATAAATAAACGTATAAAAAGACATAGTTTCCATATAAAATCAATTAAATCTTTAGCTTATCATTAAATCTATAACATGTAGAAGCATATCTCCTCAGCCGCTCGTAAAGACTTTTCAAAAATAGGTAATGAACCATATCCTGAATCCAGTTCTTAATTTTGGGAAGAAAGCCTCATTCTATCTGCCCAAAATTATCTTCTTTACCAAGCTTCATCTTGAAGAGTTATCCTTGCATTTAAGATGAGGGAATCCATGGAGAATTCTTCCTAATTAGTTTCTTTCAACATCACTGAGCAAGTATGGGCTCCTACAGCAGCTCTCTAATGGAATTTCCCCATCCCCAATATTTTCACTTTCTAGTTATCCAAAGAGTCTTTTTGGCATTGTAATTAAGGCACCAGATAGAAACTGGGAGATAGTGAATTCTAGTCCTGCCTTAGACATAAAGTCAGCTGGAGGACCTTAGGCCTGTCCTTCTATCTCAGTCCAGGAAGAAGTAACCCACATTATGTATCTGATATTAACACAGTTGAGAAAGTCCAGAAATATTTCACAAGAAGAGTTCTCCACTCCTCTACTCGTTGCAGAATACCTTATGCCACCAGACTCAAAATTCTAGACCTAGAAAACCTAGAACTACGCTGCCTTCGGTCTGATCTAAGTATAGTATATAAATCATACATTGAAATGTCCTACCTGTCAATGAATACTTCAGCTTCAACCATAAAAATACAAGAGCAAACAATAGATACTAACTCAAGGTTAATCGCACCAAACTTGATTGCAGGAAGTACAACTTCAGCAACCGAGTGGTCAATGTCTGGCATACTCTACCTGACTTTGTGGTTTCTTCCCCAAACCCCAAAAACTTTAACCTTAGACTGTCTACTATTGACCTCACCCCTTTCCTAATAGGTCTGTAGGGGGTGTGCATAAGCGCACCGAAGTGCCTACCGTCCCTGTCCTATTGTTTCTTTTATATTTTTATATTTTTTTTATATGTATCCATGTATTCATAACTATGTTTCGCTTATACCTATTATCTTGTAAGCAATTGATAAATAAAAAAAACCATTTCTGAAAAACCTTGCCAAGAAAAGTACAGTCAATTTAGTAAAATACCTTATTACAAGGTACATACATGAATGATTTCATTGCAGTGGATAACTAGATAGGTAAGTAGGTAGGCAGGCAGCAGGCAGACAGACAGACTCAATCCAGAGTATTCCTGGAAATTAAATAGCACTCAGAAATACAACTAGCCATGGAGAAATTAGGGCTTGGCAAGGCATTTCATTTGTAAACTGTCCTCTTGTGGGCTTTCATGTTGTTGCAAATAAGTTTATTCCATTCATTTTATGAAGTCAACTTATAAAGGCAACTAGTCATAAGCAACTCAAAGGATAGAAAGAAGCATGAAAATAGCAAATGACCATATTGGTAAACCCAAGACTTAAAATACTGGAACATTCAAGTAGGTCCATAAATTGTTCTTCTCCTGAATCTGCTGGATGAGCCAAGTTTTTAAACTATCCTAAGGGACTGCAGAATCAGAAGATAATTAAAACAGTTATATCTCTACATTCTGAATAATTGAAACAGGCAATATATGAGGCCTATAGTGGATTATAGAATACTACTAACATTAATATATGTTTGCATACTTCAACTATCGATGTTTGTATTTTTAGGCCAGCATTGCTAATTATCTAACCCTTTTGATTTATTTAAAGCTTTAGACCCTGAATAGCCATTTTAGTTAATAAATAAAACAGAACTTCTCTTGATGTGTGAGTTTTTGTGCAGCCTTCTCGGGAGTGATGCATTAAGGTCAATTACAACATTAATTGCATCCTGCAAATGCCTTGGAGAGAGTTATTTTTTCCTTCATCCCCTGGAGCACTTATGTCAGAAAGATGAGTTCAATTGGTTTATTAAAAGCATACATAGATGCCTTAAAGGCAAAGAGAGAAAGTTAGGAGTCATATGTATATAAGCAGAGATTAACAAGTTGTTCCAAATGCAATTCAGCAACAGAGGTGAGATGGTTGGTTTCTAATTGATTACTCCTTGCTTTCCTGTTGTGGGAAAAAGGCAAGATAATACAGTGTTTTCAATCAGCATATGGAATGAGTGGAGAATTCACCAACCTCTAGGTGTTACTAAAGCAAAATTCCTAAGTTCCTTCAGTATCACCAAGAGGGCCGCAGGTTCGTACATCTACTCCATACACTTAAATAAGATAAATTCTTTATTCCCAAACCTGATATAGAATAGAATTGAGTAGAGTAGAGTAGAGTAGAGTAGAGTAGAGTAGAATAGAATAGAATAGAATAGAATAGAATAGAATAGAATAGAATAGAATAGAATAGAATTCTTTATTGGTTGGACACACAAGGAATTTGTCTTGGTGCAAATGCTCTCAGTGTACATAAAAGAAAAGATACATTCGTCCTGCAGTTCTATTGGATTTAGATTTCCAAAATCCTTACTGCTGTACTGATTTACCTTAGTTTGCACCCCAACAAATCTGGAGGGCATCAGTTTGAAACAAGTACAGGTGGTCCTTGACTTATGACCACAAAATGAGCCCAAAATTTCTGTTGCTAAACCAGAAATTAGTTAAGTGAATTTTGTCCCATTTTGTGACTTTCCATGCCACAATTGTTGTTAAGTGAATCACTGCAGTTGGTAAATTAGTCATACGGTTAAGTGAATCTGGCTTCCCCACTGACTTTGCTTGACAGAAGGTCGCAACACGGCCACCGTCATATATATGAACCACTTGCCAAGCATCTGAATTTTGATCACATGATCATGGGGGTGCTGCAATGGTCATGTGTGAAAAACAGTCATTAGTCATTTTTTTCAGTGTGTTGCAAACTTAAACAGTCACTAAATGAATTGTTATAAGTTGAGGATTAACTGTATTTCAAATTCTGACTTTCAAATCAATCTGACAGACATGCTGCCATGATTGACAGTAGTGGGTATGCATACGAAATGATGAATGCCAGACTAGAAGACATAAGGAACTATACAGATCCTTCAGAAATCTACTATCATATGTGGTGGACATTTGGTAAAGTGAAATTTTTTTGGGGGGGGGAAATACACAAATGGCTGGAAAAGATGATAGGAAAGCATGCAGATTTTAAATCTGGATTATTTTTATTAGGCATGATACCAGGTAAACTAGATAAGAAAAGTATGTATTTAATATTGCACGTTTTGACAGCAGCGAGGATTATATTTGTGCAATCCTGGAAAAATGAAGAAACACCATGAGATTAAGAAATAATTTTTAAAAATACTAGAGTGTGCAGAAATGGAGAGATTGACATTAAGAATTAAATGGGTGAAGGATAAGGATAAAAATAATGTATAGTCACAAAATAAGAAACATGTATATACAATGACACAATAACTGTTAATGGAAATGACATTTTTGTATTTTTTGTTTTTAAATATATTTTTTTTAAAAAAGAATTAAACAGAGAGAAGATATGGAATATTATCAAACAGGGAATCAATTTTATCAATGGTTGGGGAAAAGGGGTGGAGATTAAGACTGTAATATGTATTGTTAAGCAAACTAAATACCCAGACATCACGATGTTCGTTAAGCACTAATAAATACCGTATTATTAACAACAAGAACAATAATAATAATAATAATAATAATAATAATAATAATAATAATAATAATTGGCACTGACAAGATCACCATTGGTCAGCTGCAGAAGGCCACCTTACTGGGATCTGCTCGCATAATCTGCCGATACATCACACAGTCCTAAACACTTGGGAAGTGTTCGACTAGTGATTTGTGATACAAAACCCAGCATGGTTATCTTGTCTGCTGTGTATACTTTCATTTTTGTGTACAACAACAAAATAATAATAATAATAATAATAATAATAATAATAATAATAATAATAATAATAATAATAATAATAATAATAATAATAATAATAATAATAATAATAATAATAATAATAATAGTAGTAGTAGTAGTAAAGAAATCCATGGTTCAGTCAAAGGACACTCACTAGAGGGCTGAGTTTAATCCCTGGCATCTTTTGATAGGCCTAAAAAACCAACAACCAGTGACGGAATTCTTAAGAACCTCCTACCAGAGGGAATCAATGAAATAGCTCTACTTGCACAGGGCAGTTTCCTATATTCCCCAAAGTTGAAGGAGTTCTTTTTGACCTACTATGAGCCTGTGGTTTCTTACTTTTGCTTCTCTCAAGTACTGAAGCAGACTAATTGGGGGGAAAAAAAGGTCAAAAAACCACGGTGAATCATGATTCAGCATCCATCCTTCCTCTTGGGGCAAATATGCTCTTTCAGCTGAAAACAGCTGGCCTCATATTGAGAAACTTGAACCTTTCCAAAGGTTAGTAAGATGCTGAGACTAATCTTTTCTGTGGAATCTTTCATCCTTTCCTATTTCATAAATATTAATTAATTATTTCATAAATATAAATATTTCATAAATAATCTATTTCATAAATGACTGCAGAAAATACAACTTCAGCAACAGAGTGGTCAATATTTGGAATACTCTACCTGACTCTGTGGTTTCTTCCCCAAACCCCAAAAACTTTAAATTTAGACAGTCTACTATTGACCTCACCCCTTTCCTAAGAGATCTGTAGGGGGCGTGTTTTAGCTCACCAACGTGCCTACCGTCCCTGTCCTATTGTTTTTTATTTTTCTTATAAGTATCTATCTTATCTATTCAAAACTATATATATTCTTATACCTGTATCTTGCAAGTGATTGACAAATCAAATAAATACTAAATGAAATGTGGCAATGTTGGGATATCACAGTTTATGTCTGCATCCCTGACCATTAAGGTACATACAGAAATGCAAAGATATTTTCCTCCTAATTCAAATAATGGCTTTGGAAAACGTATATTGACCAAGATCATTGGAGTGGATGAAAAAGTTAAGTTTTCCTGACTGGTTGCAGTTCCAATACTGTGTTACTCTGGGCAACTGCTATTTATCAAATATGTCACAAGTCCAGGTTTAAGCAAGGAAAATGTGTGTGTAACTGCAGAGGAGATGTTACAAGCACAATATTATGAAGTATCATCTTGATCATCCTTAGGCAGGTGTTGGTTTGAAGGATAGGAAATCTAAAAAAAAAGAAGCTGAAAAGTAACTTAATATTTTAATCAAACATTTTATTACAGTTACCTTGATAAAATGTTCATGGTCTCTTGTTAATTTTCCCTCACATCAGTTAGAGGCCATCTGTAGAAGAGAAGAGTATTTTGCTATATTGTTTTATTCTAATATTAATAATGTTTGAATTGATTAAGAAAACTCTCAGATTAAACTTTTAGCAGGTATACTCATCACACAATTTCCCTTTTAGCAACATTTAAAAAGGGGAATAAGAAATGGTGAGCTATAGTTTCACTCTAGTTTTAAAAAATCATAAAGAAATCATAAAGAATTAAAACTGTAACAGATGCAAGACAGTGAAATTCCTAATAATGTCTTCTGGGGGAGGGGAAATGCTGGGTGGTTTGGAACAAGATATAAAGAGTATAAAAATTATGAGGTTCACATTGCATAAAGTCTCTGTTTGGCTGAGAATCTGATTATCTGAATTCTACGTTCATATATGGAATCGGAGCAGAAGGTAAAATTAACAAAACAATTAAATATAAGACAGTTCTGTTATATTCAGACTATTAGATAGTGGTCTGCTTTTTCCATATTTTTTCTAAAATAGGGAAAAATGATATGGCACAATGTAGATTTAGAAATAATCTGTTGCCCATCTTTAAACTATCACCTACAAAAGCACAATCTATTTTGAGCTGTGCTTCTTCAGAAATAAGTGCCACTGAGTTCAAAATGGTTTTCCCTCAAGAGTGGTAAATTGTAGCCTTACACCTAATTTTGTTGCCTTATTTCTATTAAGTTACATTTGAAAGTAAAAAGAAAAAGGAAAGGCACAGTTATTACATATGGTGTCAGACTCCAGTCTGGTAAGGTGTTTGCTTGTAAGCATCTCCAGTGAAAACACTGTAAGTTACTTCTGTGATTAACATTCAATCACTCACTCAATCAATCAGAATAGAGCTGGAAGAGGTACACTATTAGAGGTACACACACACACACACACACACACACACACACACACACACACACACATATTGCTTGCAGACTTAACATTTCAGCATCCAGGTTGACACTCATAAGCATTGCACACCGGAGCAAAGCACAGGAACCTGCTCACCCAGAGCTGAGAGGCCCGTGGCGTCATCTGGATGACGTTTCCTGTTTATATCCTGTCCCAAGCCTTTGTACCAGTTGGAATTCAGTTCCTGCCAACAGGAAAGCAGAGATAATTCATGCAGGAAGCACTAACGGTGAGGATGAAGTGAGAAGGGCATTGCCTGGGCCTCTGAGTGGGCCAGGATGTGAATAGCTTCTCAACTTCCTTTGTAAAATAAAGTTAAATGTTGATATAAATGGAACTACTTTCCTCTTACTCAGCTGCCTTTTTTCTTTGATATGAATGAGCCAATAAGCTCCTTTGCAAAACTGTTCATATCTGTTCTACTGCCAGGCAGAGCATTCTGTCCTATGTATGATTTAAGAGCATGTACAAAACTACAAACTGAAAGAGGGCAATCTTGTGGGCTGCAGGCTCCACAAAATGCTCTAGAAAAAGCTCAAAAGGGCTGAACAGTTCATAGTTCAGTCTGTTCTGGGAATCTAGCTCTGAGCTTGTCGTATGAAACAACCATCACCTTAAGACACAATAAGGTTTATTTGTTGGGATATAGTATATTATTAGGGGAAGAGATCAATTGCGTTTTGTTAAAGCAGATACAAGGTTTAGGAATGCTAGTTCCTTATAGAGAGCAACTCTGGTGTCATGGTTAAAGCATTAGGTTAGAAACTAGAAGACTGTTAATTCTAGTCTTTTCTTTCTTTTCTTTTTTTAAATAAAATTTTATTGACTTTTTATTAATTAGATTTGTTAGTGCTCAATAAACATAATGTTGTCTGGGTATTTAATTTGCTTAACAATACTGATTATATTCTTTATCTCCACTCCTTTTTTCCAACCACTGGTAGAATAGATTCCATGTTTGATAGTACTCTGTGTCTTTATTCTGCTTAATTTTCAATGTCAATCTATCCATTTCTGCACAGCCTAGTATCTTCTTAATTATCTCTTCATCTTGCAGTGTTTCTTCATTTTTCCAATATTTTATATTGTGTGAATATAATCCTCACTGCTGTTACAAGAAGCCTTTTCTTTCTTGACCTCCCCTGCTATAGATGCCCCTGTTTTTAGGTACTGGCCAGATGTATTGTTGGTAACTAACAACCACAGAGAAGAGCATCTTTCATCTAATGATCCACAATATAAATAATAATTATTGGAATAAAAGCCTTGGAGATGAAAAATTCTGTCTGCGATGCACAAAATCCTTTGCCTACGTGCATTTCCACCCCTCCTTCATCTCCTGTGACTACAACCCTACACCAAAACCCTGTTCTTGTAATTTGCTAAGACCCATCATAATGAGCAAGAAATTACAAAAACTATACAAAGCAGTTTTGTTTTGTTTTTTCTGGGGAAAATGATTCTTTGAGTCAGCAGATTTTTTTTTTAATCTTCTTGTTTTGCAGACATAACAGCCACTTCCAGGGCTGCTGGACAAACAGTGCTGAATGCAGATTCCCATTCTTGGGAACTCAGAGCAGTTATAAGCAACTCTTTTCCACAGCTCTGCAGTGGGATGCACCTTCAGAAATATCTGTGTAATAGACCTTAAAGAAAGTTCTGAAAGCAGTTCATTTGTATAAGCAACAAAGATTGGTCTAGGTTAGCAGAAGCAGGCACAGGTCCATGATAAGCAGAGAACAGTGATTTTTACAGTGGGTCAGTGTTTCTCAACCTCAGCAAAAATAAGTTGTGTGGACTTCAATTCCCAGAATTCTCAGCCAGCATGGGGAATTGAAGTCCACAAATCTGAAAAGTTGCTAAGGCTGAGACATACCAATATACAGCAACATATGTATACTCCACAAGACTATTTGCAATTGGATCTATGCTCTTGGCAATTCATGTCCTATACAAGATAACTGACCACCTACCTCCTTTATCTCAGCAGGTGTTCTGAAGAATAAATACTTAATATATTTGTAGCAGTGGTGGGATTCAAACATTTTTATTACCTGTTCTGTGGGCATGGCTTGGTGGGAGTAGTATGGCTTGGTGGGCATGCCTTGCTAGGCATGGCAGGGGAAGGATACTGCAAAATCCACATTCCCTCCCCATTCCTTGGGGAAGGTTACTGCAAAATCCACATTCCCTTCCCACCCCACTAACCTGCTTTCCAGCTCCATTCTCCTGTGCAGGGCAACAAAAGAAGACCCAGCCAATCAGCTGGAACTCGGGAGGCAGAGAATAGTTGGAGGCGGGGCCAGTCAGAGGTGGTATTTGCCAGTTCTCTGAATTACTCAAAATTTCCACTACCAGTTCTCCAGAACTGGTCAGAACCTGTTGAATATCATCTTTGATCTATGCTCTTGGCAATTCATGTCCTATACAACAGGGGTCCTCAACCACCGGGCCGCGGACCGGTACCGGTCCGTGGAGCACTCTGTACCGGGCCGCAAATAAAAAAATAAATAAATAAATGGCGGCTTTCTTCGCCTTCGGTGAATGCTGCTGGGATCGGGGATCAAGGACACAAATGAGAGAAGGGGAGGGAGGAAGCAACCAAAGCCTGTCCTGCTCTCTGGCTCAGCGGCTTCGGTTTCCTCCCACCTCGTTCCTCTCTCAGTCGCTCTCTCGCTGCTCCACCAGGGGGGGTGGCTTTTCCTGTCGCCGCAGCACCTCCGAAGCGCCCATTTACCCCCACCCCGCCCGCCCGCGCGCGCTTCAATTCAGTGCTCCGTTCTGCCTGCCTGCCTGTTTGGTTGTTTGGGAGCAGCTTCGGCTGAGAATAATAACTATTCGCCTCTTTTTATCAGCCGAAGCTGCTCCGAAATGAAGAAGGCAGGCAGGCAGGCAAAACGGAGCACTGTAGATTGAACCGCGCACGGGCGGGCGGGCGGGGTGGGGGTGGGGGTAAACGGGCGCTTCGGAGGAGCTGCGGCGACAGGAAAAGCCACACACACCCCGGCTTCTTTGAAGCAGTTTCTTCCTGGGCTGGTGGAGCAGCGAGAGAGCGACTGAGAGAGGAACGAGGCAGACACCTGAGGGAGGGAGGGAGACACCTGAGGGATGGGGCTGAGGGAGGCAGGGCCGAGGCGCTCCCTGAACTTGGTGGTTTGCTGGCAGACGTTTTATTACCCGACTAGGTAACAACATCAGATGTTACCTAGTCAGGTAATGAAACGTCTGCAAGCAAACCACCAAACTCGGATTCTTCTCCCCCCCGCCGGTCCTTGAAAAAGTGTTTGTGCTTGAAACTGGTCCCTGGTACAAAAAAGGTTGGGGACCACTGCTATACAAGATAACTGCCACCTACTTCCTTTATCTTAGCAGGTGTTCTGAAGAATAAATACTTAATATATTTGTAGCAATAGGGCAGAGGTCAGTTATGCAGTTGTGGTGGTTGTTGTTGTTGTTGTTTTACCTAGGACTAAAAGTAAAGGCAGCCCTAGGTAAAAATAATGGCCCATGGATGCTCATGGTAAAGGGGAGGAATCCGTTGTCCCTTGTGTTGTTTGAACCATAGGCTGTATACATAAATCCAGAGCCAAAAACCCCCATCCCAACCACTGGGTTTAAGCCAAGCCAAGGAGGGGTGAAAAATCCCGGAGGTGAGATAAGGCACCAGTGAAAGGCATCCTATCCAACACAACAGGAAGTCCTGTGAAGCTATCAAAGTAGTTTTTCCTCTGGAGCAGAACAAGGAGCCAAGAGTGTGAATTTGCAGTGTTTGTAGATCAGGCCATCCATGGTGACCACAGGAAGACAGGTGAAGAACAGCCCAATTTCCCTTATGGTATGTAAAGGCTCAGAGTTACTCTAAATTGCTTTTTAAATTTATTTTTAAAATGAAGTTTCATTATAAAATAAAAATAGCCCCTCCAACCCCCCCCCCCAAAAAAAAAGTAAACTAAGAGAAGGGGAAAAAACTATAGGGGGAGAGATAAAGTGGCGATTCTGATATTTTTTTCAGTACAGTAAAATACAAAAAATATAACCTCAACCTTGTGCTTTACATTTCACAAGATTTCAAGCCATTTCTACAATGCCAAAATCATTCAAATCATCAAAATCTAAAGTCAATGTTTCATTGTTTTTCAGTTTTGAGCAAAAGTCCAAAAGTAGAAGCAAAACTAGATAAATTCTTCTCTTTAATTAAAATAGACAGTCTCACTATCTCCACTAACTCCATCACCTTTGCTGTCACCAATATTGTGCTCTTCCACTTGTGGGAATTAGTGTGTCTTTCAATCTTTGCGCATGTAAGAGTCTCTCATCTGTCAAAATACATATAATAACAAAGCCCCAAATCTTCTTTCAAGTTCTTTGTCCATCAAATCTAAAATGGAAAACAAGTTTCTCTAAATGATTAACCCAGTTGTTACCACTTCTCTGCAGGAGTGCACAAAGGTTTGTCTCGAGCAATTATTTTAAGGATAGGCACCATGGATGAGGGGAGTGACGCATGGCAGGAAATGGGATTTCATTTTTCTTTGGAGAACAGCAGGCTAACTATAGTTAAAAACTCTGATGCACTGTGCCCATGCAATTTCCCCAAACAACTCCCACCCAGTCCCAGACTATAACTCAAAGGACCAGAGCTGCAGATCTCTTAAATTCTTCTTGGTTTCCTTTGAAAGTAAAATGAGATGGGCGTGATCGTACTTGTTGTATTCCATTAATCTAATTTTCTTTAAATTGAATTTCCATTAAACTAAATCAAATCAAGGTTATTCAATCTAAACAAAGTTATGCATCCCAGCTTTAGAGAATGGAGGGAAAGCCCAGTTTATCATCGAGATGTGGCCTGCAAGATTTCCCCATATGGCCTACCAATGTTCTTAAGGGAAGGCTTCCCTGATTCCTCCAGTGCTTTTCATTTATTGAACCTTTCCACTCTTGAGAATCAACCATCTGACTATGGAGGGGGGAAAAACACAAATCCCTTCTCTGGGCCACAAAATATAAGAAAGGTCAACAGAATAGTGCAGTGTGATAAAGCAAAAGAACTCAGACTGTAAATCGATCTGAAACGCAGCATTATCACCCATGGATCACTTCCTGAGAGATCTACGAATTAACAAGCTTGTTGGAGTGTAAGAGCACTTTAGTTCCATCTACTCCGTTCTATGAATCTACCAAAATCTATTAAACAGGGCTGACACATGAAACATAAAGAACATTTTAAAGCAATATTGTGCTCATTAAACCAGAAGTCTCCAGGCTTATCATGCTGACAAGCTGATTTGCGATTCTGAAAATGGGTGATGAGCGCTCCCACAAATGTGGCATCAAATGGGCCAAACAGCTGGCATGGCTGACATCCTAGACCTTTATGAAGCACGGATTTATTGGATGCTTCCTGCCTGCCCTAATCATCCCTTCCCCAGCCACAGAACATATTTACTGAAAATATTTACAGACCCCTCACATCCCGGACATAAACTGTTTCAACTCCTTCCCTCAAAATGACGCTATAGAGCACTGCACACCAGAACAACTAGACATCAGAAGAGTTTTTTCTCGAAAGCCATCACTCTGCTAAACAAATAATTCCCTCAACCCTGTCCAACTATTTACAAAATCTGCACTACTATTACTGTTAATCTTCTCATCACTCCTTATCACCCATCCCCTCCCACTTGTGACTGTAGGACTGTAACTTTGACGCTTGTATCCTTACGATTTATATTGACTGTTTCCTAGTATGATTTGACTGCTTATTGTACCCTACACTTATTATTAAGTGTCGTACCTTATGATTCTTGACTCTTGACGAATTTATCTTTTCTTTTATGTATATTGAGAGTATTTACACCAAGACAAATTCCTTGTGTGTCCAATCACACTTGGCCAATAAAGAATTCTATTCTATTCTATTCTATTCTATTCTATTCTATTCTATTCTATTCTATTCTATTCTATTCTATTCTTTCTGTTTATTGGTTCTTCTTTTTTTAAAAGCGGGTATATCTTTAACAAAAGCAGAGGACTGAAAAAGTTCAAGTTTTTATTCTTTAAGATACCTTACTGGCCCAGGTGGCTGGCGCTTTGCTTTGAAACAGTAGTGGTTTCTAGTTTTTTTAAATTAACACAATGGCTAAGAAATGTAAAAAGTGATGGGGGGCCTGGAGTACCCCAACAAATAACAAAGAGGAGGCCTGAAGTATACTAAGACTTCTAGGCACTATGTTAGGGTCCTGGCATTTCAGAATCAGAATCAGAACAGAGCTGGAGGTCTTCTAGCCCAACCCCCTGCTCAACCAGGAGACCCTATACCATTTCAGATAAGTGGCTGTCCAGTCTCTTCCTAAAAACCTCCAGTGATGAAGCACCCATAACTTCCGAGGACAAGCTGTTCCACTGTCCTTGCTGTTAGGAAGTTTCTCCTTAATTCCAGGTTTCTTTGCACCTTGATTGGTTTCTATCCCTTGTTTCTTGTCTTGCCTTCTGGTGATTTGGAAAGTAAGTTGACCCCCTCTTCTTTGTGGCAGCCTCTCAAATACTGGAATACTGCTATAATGTCCCCCTAGTCCTTCTTTTCTCTAGAGTAGCCAAACCTAAATCCTGCAACCATTCTTCATATGTTTTAGTCTCCAGGCCTTTAATCATCTCAGTTGCTCTTTGTTGTACTTTTTTCCAAAGTCTCAAATTTCATTCAATTATCCCCCCCCCTTTTTTTTGCCAACTTCACACACCCAAGGATCATAAAAAAAGCACATTTAATTTTAAAATATAGTTTGGTATAAAAGACTTTAAAAGTTGGGTAAAAGTCTTCGTCTCACACTTCTGAAAGTGATAGACAACACTTGCCTTGCTAAAGCTACAAGGCATTACTACCAAGTTTCTCCAGTCCCTGCCTCCTTATCTTCTTTTCTCTGTTTGGGCTGAGTTTGAGTCATAGAACATAAAGCATAGAATAATAGAGTTGGAAGGGACCTTAGAGGTTTCTAGTCCAACCCCCTCCTTGAGCAGGAGACCAGATACCATTTCAGACGAACAGTTGTCCACTCTCTTTTTGAAAGCCTCTGGTGATGGAGCACCCACAGCTTCTGAAGGCGAGCTGTTTCATTGGTTGATTGCTCTCACTGTTAGGAAATTACTCCTTAGTTCTAAGTTGCTTCTCTCCTTAGTTAGTTTCCAATCATCTATCATTTCTTGCTTTGCTTTTTGATGCTTTGGAAAATAGTTTGACCCCCTCACCTTTGTAAGAGCCCCTCAAATATTGGAACACTGCTATCATGTCTCCCTTAGTCTTCCTTTTCATTAGATTAGGCATACCCAGTTCCTGTAATTGTTCTTTGTATGTTCTTCATCTGAACCTGTCACAACCTGTGGCATTTGATCTGCAATGGGACCCATCCTTTGCATCTGCTGTTACAAGGAATAAGGGCTGCATGCAAGACCAGGATATAAATATCCTAAATATTGTGTTGCATAAAAGATTGTGAACCTTTTTGGATTTTCAATATTTTTTGTATAAATATGGCCTTAAACAACACGTTTTCTCCACATTGTTCCTAAAATTGGATAAGAGAACCCAGTTAAATGAATGAGTCAAAAACATACTTTTCATTACTCATTGAAGAAAATGATCCAAAGCTATAAGTTGTATTTGGCAAAAATACGAATCATTCAGAAATGTTCTAAAACATGTCCTGCATATGTCCAAGGGCACAGCACTTTCATTCTCATGTGCTTTGCTTTGATTTGAAAACACAACATTTCTACATGTATATAGTTTTTTAATGTATAATGAAGATTATATATTTTAAAACAATAAAGGAAAGGAGTAATAGGGTTCAAAAGAATATAAAAAACAGACAATTAAAAATCAAATACAGATGGACCTGGCATAATGATTAGTCATTTTATGATTGTTCAAATTAACGACGGCTGCAGAAAGGCCCATAAAACATGTCTGGCCACCATAAAGGGTTGTGCTGCCTCCCCATGGTCACATGACTGCATGTTGGTTGGGTCAGTTTTACAACCTATTGTAGCTTCTAGAGTCATGTGACCACAACTCATAATGTTTTTTGCTCGTTTAGATGAACGGCTTTGCTTAATGACCATGGAGTTTGTTTAATGATTGCTGTGTTCAATAAATGACTTCAGGATTTGCTTAAAGGCCACCACGAAAAACCATTGGAAAGTTCTAATCATGCAGTGACTTACAACCATAATTCCTGGCTCGTTTATGGTCATAAGTCAAGGACTATCTGTATAAGCTGTAGACTACAGGTGAATAGCCAACCTAATATGCCCTATGATTAATATATTCTCATATCACTCAAAGCTTTTTATGAGAAGGCCATTTCGTTTTCATTTCTTATATTATAAAACATTTCAGATCCATTTTCTAATCCAAACACCTGACAGATGATTTTCAAAGATGCAGAGTTTCCTATCCCAGAGGATATTCTAAGTCCTTTAATCGCCTTTGGTGGAGCATCAAATAATAAAATTGGGTCCAAGCCCATTTTCACAATATCACAATTACTGACAAATGATGGATTTGTTTGGATTTCTCTGAAGGAAAGCAACAATTTCCCCATAGGCCCGGGCTGTCCTGGTGGTGATATTACCACCATTACTGTAAATGCTCAGTGGGAGAAAATTGCTATGATCTGCCTTCCAGGGAGATGGCAAACTATTAGAAAGTAACGGAACAGTGAAAGGCAAGAATGCCACAATATACTCATGTTTCCAAATGTCTCTTCTGCTTTGAAAGAATATCTAAAGCAAACGCTCTTTCATCAAATCAAATAAGAAGTGATTGGGGAGGGGAAAAAGAGAAGAGACTGTTTCTATCCAACACTATCAAGTAACTCTCCTTTCTATCCAATTTAAGATGCCCCGTGAGCACAGAAATTGGAATAAACAAGAGTCTGACTATCCAGCCCTTCAGCTCTCTGTGCGTCATGTTTTGGAGTTGGTGTTCTTTGCTGCAAACCACAGTAAAGCTGCCACATTAGAAATGCATGATGCCGAAGTGTCTCTTTGAAGGAAGCAGTGTGGGTAAACCAGGCTATTTGCTAAATCTGATGGGATCAGCACCAAGAGGTTACAACTGTATAAGTTGCCAGGAAAACCAACTCTGCTATTCCAAGGGAAAAGAGAGATGCAAGTTTTAGGGGGGAGGGAAAAGCCAATCTGATGTCCCAATGGTGCTTTTTTTCAAGAGGCAACTGGACTTTCTTTGTTTTTCCTTGAAGACGTTTTGCTTCTCATCCAAGAAGCTTCTTCAGTTCTGATGGAAGGGGAAAAAAGCACCTTTAAGACAACCATGAGTTGGATGACTGAGAAGCTCCATAGACAAACCAATCTGAAGCCGGTAGTTTACAACCACAATTGAGCCCAAAATTTCTATTGCTAAGCGAGACATTTGTTTTGCCCCATTTTATGACCTTCCTTGCCCCAGTTGTTAAGTGAATCACTGCAGTTGTTAAGCTAGTCACACAGTTGTTAAGTGAATCTGGCTTTTCCCTTGATTTTGTTTGTCAGAAGGTCACTGATCACATGTCCCCGGGACACTGCAACCGTCATAAATATGAATCCGTTGACAGGCATCTGAATTTTGATCGTATGATCACAGGAATGTTGCAACGATCGTAAGTGTGAAAAATGGTCATAAGTCACCTTTTTTAGTATTGTTGTAACTTAAAACGGTCACTAAACGAACAGTTGTAAGTTGAGGACTACCTGTACACCAAAAGTCAGAGAATATTTTTGTTCAGTATTTGTTCAGTATTGTCCCCTTTTGTACAAGTGTTGTGAGGCAGCAAAGACTGGACCTTCCAAAGTGATATATTTCCAGTATCATTTTAATGGTAGCAGCAAGACCCTGCGGAGGCCTAGAAGTTGAGAAAGAGATCTGAAACAGAGAACTTAAAGAACTTAGATCATGGCAATGGGTTTGGTCTGTTAAGAAGGAGTAGGTTCTTTTGGAGGATTAACTTAGAATTATAAAGGGAGAACTGACCATAAAGGTCATCTAATCTAACCCTCTGCTCAATGTTCAATAAGCTGCTGTGGAATTCTCTGACAAGAGGGCAGCTGGCTCCCCTTCCCTGCTTTGGTGGATTTTGCAGTTAATTGTCTGCCATCTCTAGTTTATTCATCAAACCATGGTTAATTCACTCAGTACAATGTTCAATGTTTCTCTGCGTATGGAAGTTAGATGGCTGGAAAATAAATGCAAAACATTTAGGACAGGATCAAAACTTGTTAATTATGTGTTACGGTATGTAAAAAAGGATAAGTTGTACCATGAAAATTATTGTTTTCTTTGAAAATGAAATCCAGAATGTGGCAAAATAGGGTGCCCACTATGTAGGACATCTAATTAAGAGAGACGCTTCAAAAAGCAGACAAAAGGGCATCAGGAAGATATATATATATTCTTAAGTTTTCGCGGCTACTTACATGTATGGTATTCAGCTTTGTTCGGGTATTTTCCCACGTCATTATAGTTGTGCTTTTAAAGTTATAGCAACGTTTCGGCAGAATCTCATCTGCCATCATCAGGCTTCTGTATTTTGTTCGTCTGTGAGTCAGACTTTTACAGTTGTTTCAGTTTTAAATTTGGGGCTAGCCTACTGCTGTGCCAGAATGGTTTTTTCTTCATCCTGATTGGTTGGGAGTCTTGGTCTGTGTTTATTGGTCTTGGAGTTTGCTGTGTTCTGCTTGATTGGTGTTTCTAATATCTTCTGTCTGTTTTGTGGCTTTTTTGTGTGTGTCTTGATTGGCTGGCAACATTGTGTTCCTGTATTGGAGGCTTTTAGTGCAGCTTGGCTCCAAGTAAATGGACGGCTATCATTTGTTAGGAAGCTAGGTTTCATCTGGGTGCCTGGTTGGGGTGTGTTTGAGCTGGAGGTATCAGGGGGGATCTGTTTGTGCCCAGGTGTTTGCCTGGCTAGTGGTGTGGAGATTTTTTTGTTTGTGAGTGCAGGCTTCCAAATAATTGACAGTCTGGTGGAATCATCTCTTGTATTCATGCTTTCAGGTCTTTTTTCAATCTCTATGGCTTCTCTGATAATTCTGTGGCTGGGATTTTCTATAGTGGCTAGAGGGTTTTGGTGCCATTGAAGTTGATGCTATGACCTGTGGCTTTCATGTGTTGGACTAGTGAGGAAGTGTGTTCCAGCTTTTTTACTGCATTTTTGTGTTCATGTAGGTGGGTACTTATTCTTCTATTGATCTGTCCAATGTATGTGGCCGGGCAAGATGCACAGGGGACTTCATATATGCCTTGGTTTTCCAGGTCAATTTTATCTTTGGGGTTTCTTAGGATGGCTGCTATTTTTTTTAACAAATTTTATTCAGTTTTTCACATAAAAACAAAAATCTCTTTTTAGTGGACAACATATTTCTGGGTCATCACCTTTACATACAAATATGACAGCAATTATACATTCATATATGCATACTTAATTCTATTATTACCTTTTCCATTCCAAATTTTCAGTAAGGAGAAAACAAACACATTAATTCTAGCCTCTTTCATTAATCTCAGTCAAAACATCTTTTTGTTTCATTTCAATTATTTCAAATATAATCCTTTAGTATTTATTTTAAAAATAAAGATAAACAATATGTGGTTGAATAATAATAATAATAATAATAATAATAATAATAATAATAATAATAATAATAATAATAATAATAATAATAATAGTAGTAGTAGTAGTAGTAGTAGTAATAGGTTGCCAATGTCTCTCCTTGCTTTTAATAGTCTATATTGACTTATTAATTTAGTTGGTTCTTTAGTCTGTCATATTCCCTTTCCATTACACATTCTTTTTATAAATTCTAAATTTTAGTTTTAACACTAAAGAAAAAAACAAGTATAGGTTTCCCCACTTTGAGTGTGATACCTCAGTGGTTAAAATATACCTTTATTCCCTCATCTCGATTCCCAATAAACCATTATTTTTAAGAAGTTACAATAATAATCATTACATCTTTTCGTTTGGATTCCGCAGCATATTTCCCCTCCTTAATTTTTAATGAGTTATCAATATCTATAGTACCCTATTTTCTGAATATTTTTAATTGCAGAAATATTCTTATTACCCCCTGTCACCCTGCAGAATCCCCTTTTTAATTCATCAACCATTACCTCTGAAAAAACAATTTCTTTTCAACCTTTCACTATTTCTGTATTTCTTTATTTCATGCGCCTGTTTCTTACTGCTTCTCCTCCCCCTCTTTTCCCCATATCTTTTCTCATTCCAGTTTATATCCCTCTCTTTCTTAATATCTTCCTTTCCCCTTTTCTGCTGGGTCTTTCTGTCTTTCCCAACTTCACAGGTATTCCCCCTTTTGATTGCCTTCTTAAGTCTCAACTTTTTAACCTTCCTTCTTTCCCCACTTCTTTGTAGCGTTCTTTGTGTTAATTGTCTATTTAAGATGTCTTCTCCTTGAGTCGACTCCTCCTCCTCTGAAGCTTTTTCTTCTTGTTCTTCAATCACCATTTCCATTTTTTCTAACACAGAACAAAGTGATTCGCCTCTTTCCTGTAGTAATTCTCTCATATTTTTAAGTTCCATTTTTAATTCCCAAAGAGATATCATCATTACACACTCTTATATTTTATGATCGTTAAAGTCCAAAAAAAACAAACAAACCACTTTTACTTTCCTTCTTTCTTCTTTCAATTTTCTAAAGTTCTCAATTATTCCAGCCCAGGGTTTATACCAAAAACATCAATCAATCCCACAGTCAGTCTTTCCTTGCTTTTTTCTTTATTCTAGTTCTGGTTTCACTTTCTAAGATTCTTACTTTGTTTCAATATTTCTGTAATGTTATAGCCACACAAGTTCATTCAGAAACAGGATGCTTTCCCTTATTTGAGCTCAAGTTTTTGTCAAAAGGTGGCACTCTCCATTATACAAAGTCTTCACCTTTTTCCCCTATTTTTTTATTTAGGGTTTTTCGAACCTCAATATTCCAACACAGTCCAATCTCCAATTTGTAAACTTTATTATTATTATTTTTTGACAATCTTAAGTCCAGCTTTATTTTATGCCTGTTTATTGCCAAAATATTTTAGTCCAATTTAGTTAAATCTTTAGTTCCGGCTTCTTCCTTTCCTGGTTCGAAGCCCCGCTTAGCTGTCAGAATTTTTTTTTTTTTCCTGTCCCTTTGTAAATTCGCTGCTCACTTTTCTTTTCTTAAAAATTCCATGTTAACTTAATCCCGGGGTACTTTTGTTTAGTTGCATCACCCAATTGTCCAAGTTCAGATGTTATCCACCTCTTTCTTCCCTCCTGCACAAATCTTAATCCAGCTGAGCCCTCCTCTTCGGGGTGGTCATTTAAAACCCCCGCTGCAGTAATCTTCGGGGGGGGGGGAAAGACCAAGCCCAGGAGGGGAGCTGTGGCTCCCCCCAACCTGGCTTGTGGCTTCCCCTTACTCCACCGCCCCTCCAAGGCAGCTTCAGCCCCTAATCGTAATGATCGGGGCTCTCCAACGAAAGAGCACGGACCATAGCTGCAGAGAGATGCGATCTACAGTCTGTCAGCGAGGAGGCTCCGCCTTCTTCCCAGGATGGCTGCTATTTTTCTGTCTGTTTTGAAGGCAGTCTTGATGTGATGCCTGTGTAGTATCTTTCTGATTTTGTCTGTAGTACCTCTTATGTAGGGCAGGACAGCTGTTCTATAGGTCTGTTCATCTTCTAGGTCTCCATTATGTCTCAGTGTGTTTTTGTGGATCAAGCCAGTGATTTTGCTTTTGTGGAAGCCGTTGGCTGTCAGTACTTTAGTTAGGGTGCATGGTTCAGTCTTTATGTGTGTCTTGTCTGCCAGGTGTTTGGTTCTGGCAATTAGTGTTTTGGCCACGGAGTTTATCTGTGCTGGATGGTTGTGGGATTGGCCGTTGAGGTAGCAGTTGGTGTGTGTTTTCTTCTGGTATATGGTGTGTCCTAGAGTGCCATCTGTTTTTTTGTAGATTAGTACATCTAGGAATGGTAGTTGTTTGTTTGTTTCCATTTCCATGGTGAATTTGATTTTTGGGTGTGTGCTGTTTAGGTTTGTTAGGAAATTGTTTAGGATTTCTTTTCCATAGGGCCAAATAACAAATGTGTCATCGATGTATCTTAGCCATAGTTTGGGTTTGTGGGTGGCATTGGCTAGGATTCAAATTCTTCCATGAACAGGTTTGCAATGACGGGTGACAGTGGTGTTCCCATAGAGGCTCCTTCAATTTGCTTGTATCTTTGTCCTTTGTATATGAAATATGTGTTGGTTAAGCAGTGTTCTGTTAGTTCCATGAGGTGTTTGGGTGGTTGGTATTTATTTCTGATGATTTCGAGAGTTTCTTTTATCGGGACTTGAGTGAATAGTGAAACCATGTCAAAACTTACAAGCAGATCTTTTTGTTCCACATGTAGATATTTGATCATTTCCAAGAGGTGGTATGAGTTTTGTACATGTGAAGCTGCTGCTTCAGCATGGGGCTGTAGCTGCTTTGCTAAGTATTTGGCTAGGTTTTGTAGTGGTGCTCCTCTGGAGCTGACTATGGGTCTGAGAGGCATGCCTTCTTTGTGTATTTTTGGGAGGCCGTATAGTCTGGGGCATCTGAAAGATTTTTCTCTTGGGATGATCATCTATTGGATCTCTTTGCTCATATGGCTGGTTATAATTTTCTTCTTGGTTATTTTGTGTGATGGCCTTGTGAGTTCTTTTGTTGTGGTATCCTGGGTCCAACACCAGACCCAAAACAACACGGGACACCACCGCCAATCCCCCTCATCAGACCCAGGCCCAAACCCATCCTATAAATGAAGGTCAACCATCATCCAGAAACCAGACCATGACTGCTTTGCCAGCTGTCGCACCCCCCGACCCCAAAACCAAACAAGCTGACACAAGCCAAGAACACAGACCCAGACCCCAAACTTGAAGCCAGACCAAAACCCAGAATGCTACATCACAGCTACCCGCTCAGAATATCACATCAGAAAACTCAGCAAATTACACCACAAGAACTCAAGAAGTTGCAACACAGCAAACAACCCAGGAAATCACAGCACAAGACCAAGGACACCACAGCAATAAAAGTCACAAGGTCATCACACAACCCATTACCTAAGCCATTACAACACAGGAGGCTAATGGAAAAGAGATCAAAACACAAACGACCCAGGAGATTACAACGCAGGACCCAGGATACCACAACAAAAGAACTCGCAAGGCCATCACACAACCCATTACCCAAGCCGTTAAAACACTAGAAGGCTAATGGAAAAAAGATCACTACAAAACAAACGACCCAGGAAATTACAGCACACGATCCAGGATATCTCCACAACAAAACTCACAACGCCATCACACAGCCCATTATACCAATATCAACTCCATCAACCAATCAAGAGACAGAAGCACATCCAACCAGCCCAGCACACCAGCCCCCCGCCAGTATTTATAGAGAGACAGCAGCTCCGATCACACACTGCTTGCACTGGCACAAAGCTGAAAGCACCAGCCTGAGGATGGCGAGTGGGACCTTGCCGAAACGTTGCCAAGATACTCTTAATCTTACATGGGAAAAGACCTGAACACACCTAGACCTACATACCTGCATGAGGCTATCAGATCTGGGATGCACAGTTCAAGACATCCACTAGATGGCAGCAGAAAGCTAACATCCATTTAATCCTTGCTGCCATCTAGTATTGATATCATGTTCTGCAACCAAGTATAATAATTATTTCTTCTTGTTCCCTGCACTCAAATGACTTGATGGTCCTCAGATGGTTTGCACTCAGATAACTTTTGTGAGTTCCTTTAGGTGAGAACATAGATCCAATCCTTTTTGTATCCTGTCTCCCTCCCATCTGAGTTTATATAATCGTGACATAGTTTTTATAATATTCTTGCCACCTGCTGCTGCCACAGGAAAGATGGGCAGATTTTAAAAACATTTTTTAATGAAAAGACAATTTGCTGACTGAATTCTGCTTCTTCTTCCTTTTTTTCAGTTCCCCTTAGAAAAGCTGCCTCTGTCAATAATTTCCATTTTTCACAGGAAGGAGCATTTACTCATATCCAATTTCCACATGGTAAAAGACTGTGCTAAACCTTATATGCAGCTGCCTTCATCAATGTAGAGAAAGGGTAGGGTAGGGTGGGTGGAGAAGGGAATGGTGGGGTAGGGAAGGGAAGGGAATTTTCTACTTAAGAGACTAAATCAGGAAAATAAGGGTTCCTTTACACTAGATTTGAAAAGTGTAGGCTCAGTTCATATTTGATTATAAGCCATGGTTTTTAGTTCAATAAAGCATAAATAAAATAATGATTGGTTAAATAAACCACAATGGTTATAAATAATAAGCAAAAAATCAGATCAACTGTATTATGACTTAGCATAATACACAGCATAGCATGATGGGTTCAATGTCTATGAATATTCTTAGTCATCCAGGTTGTGGTTGTCCCAAGGGTACTTTTTCAAGAGACAACTGGACTGTCTGGTTTTTCTTTGAAGACGTTTCGCTTCTCATCCAAGTGGAGAGCGGAAAGATAGTGGAGAGCGGAAAGATTTATACTCCCTGCAGATGGGTGGGTTGATGATGAAGAATTCAGCTTATGTTATGATTGAAAGGCAACATGGAAAAGCATTTAATCTAACCATCCCCAAACCTGGGGCAATCTTGATGAATGGGATTCCAGTTGCCATTGTTATAATCCATTCCACCAAGAAAATTGACATGCTAGCCAGGGAGGATAGGACCTGTCATTTGGCCAATAAGCAAGACAGCATATTGAAGGCTAATGTAGTCTAAATCCTAGATCACTGCAATATGCAACAACAGGGTTGTTGACAATGGCCATTCAATTTTGGCTTAAATATCTCAACAGAAGGCATGTTCATCTCAACCTCTGAAGACTGTCTTGTTGTATTGAGGACAGGGGTGTTGAAATGCCTTTTCCTAAACTTTGCCAACTTTGTGACTTTGACCATGAAGGAATCCTAGCCAGTTGAGAGGGCTGTTGTGCTGGGGAAGGCTAGTTGAGTATTACAGGTGAAGATGTGAATTCTCTGTCCCCAGAATTGATCAGTGCCACTAGCCTCCCTGTCAATCATTCTTTCCATTGCTCGACAAAATCACTGAAGCACAAAGGAAGCCATTCCCTTTCCCAACTTCATGTTATCTGATATCTTTGAATTACAAATCCCATCACCTCCAGACAGTGGCCAATAGGGTGATGGGCACTGAAGCGATCAATAGAGCTTAAGGCAGCAACAGACAGTTAAGAAAGATAAAGACTCTTGAAGAGGGTGGTGCTTCAGCCCAAGGCCAGATTTCTTTCAGGGATTAGGTCTGCTTGGGATTGGTTGAGTCATGTGTTTACCTAGTTATCACTCTGCTGGCCAAGGATAAAGAAATGCATGCAGCCTGCGCAGAAGGGCAGGTCACTTCAAACAGGCCTGGGGAATCTGGATTGCCTTACTGCACAAGGGCCTCAAGAGGGTATTAAAATTGTCACGCAACCTCCATAGCATGTAGAAATCTGAAAATGGAGAGACACAATCCAGCTCAGCCTGAGGACCAGAGAAATCTTTAAAAAGAGAACTTTAAAATTCCTCTCTTATTTAGATTTGGACATAAGGAGCCAAAGTGTGTGCTCGCTTCAGGATACAGCAAGAAAAGCTGCCTAACACGTCGTTTGATGAGTTCTTGGCAACTAAGCCCAACAAAAGGTTGAAGGTAGATCCACTTTGTGATCGACTTGGATCTCCAAAAATTTTAGAAGAGGCTGGAGAAACAGGCACCTGCCTTGCCAGTACATAGCTTACAGGCCATGTTCCTTTTGAGAAAAGAGCATGGTGTCACAGCGTGTATCTTCCATGCAAAATCTCTCAAGCCCATTGTTTGGCTACTAGACAGGGTAGAGAAAAACTTCCAAAACTTCCAGAAGGACAATGGCAGTCAGGATAGATAACTTTGAGCCAGGGGATTGAAAATTCTAAGGCTGTTTCTTATGTTCCAATTCATAAGCTGTGCAAGTTTGGGACAAGTTGACTGTCCTTAGTCTAGCTAAATGTTTTACTGGCTCCAGGCTGGGTTACAATGAATTCAGTTTGGTTTAGTACAATGTTGGGAATTCTGAGAATTGAAGTCCACATATTTTAAAGTTGCTAAGATTGAGAAACACTGATCTGGTTGTGAAGGTCCCGGAGTAGAGACCAGGAGACCTTGAATTCTAGTCCTGTCTTAGCTATGAAAGCCAGCTGGGTGACTTTGGGCTCTCTGTTAACTCATCCCACCTGTCAGACTTGTTGTGGGAAAAATAGGAGGAGGAAGGAGCATTAAGAATATGTTTGCTGTTGTGAATTATTGGTTTAAAACAACAGTGAAGGCGGGTTTTTAAAAAAAATCTAAAACTATAAGTATTTACACCACTCCACAAAGTCAGAATGATAGACGTTGCCATATTTTTCCCCTTAGAAAAGCAGTGTCAAATTAGATAGGGAACAAAATCTGATTCATAGTCTTTTGTAAGGCTTATGCAATCTTTAATTAAGAGAGAAGAATCTCAGATGCTTCTGGTTAGTTAGACCAAAGGGGCCCAATTAAGCAGGCTGCTGAATCTCTGCTGCCAGCTGGTGGCTTCTGAGGGAGTCTGAGGGAGGCGGGCACAAAATGTGACACCAAACCAGAGCTCTGATTGGAAACCAGGGTGCTTTTCTGAGTTTCAGAAGAGCTTTCTTCCTCTTCCTGGGGAGGCATTGAGCATCTTCTGGGAGCAGATGCTGGGGTAAAGATAAATAGGGCTGAAATAAGGCTGATTTCTCTTCTCTGCCCACAAAACTATAAGCACCAAGTTCATTTCAAACAGACTTAAGCTTCTTAGCTAAACCCCTTAGTTTCAGCCCTCTGGGATCTATCATATTATTTTTTAAATTAGAACTCGAGATGGATAGAATCAGATACAAAAGACATGCCTACAACTTCAGATCAGGGCCCAAGAATTTGTTTAGAAGCACAACCTCTGGTTATCTTCCAAACATTTCTCATTTTGGCAAGATAGGGAATCCCACCCCACTTTCTTGCAAATTAGTAAATGGGAGTGAGAAATTCTTTGCAATCTTTTAGTAGATTCCTATTAACACCCCCCTCTATCTCACACACACACACATACCTTCTTTGCATCCACCTTTTAGGGTGGCTAAATTAAAATTCTCCCTCAAGCCTCATTTCACAATCCATATTCAAATGGGTTACACCAGAGATGTCAAACTCGCATCGTCATGGCGTCATCACGTGACGTATTGGGCAGTGGTGGGATTCAATTTTTTTTATCACCGGTTCTGTGGGCGTGGCTTGGTGGGCATGGCAGGGGAGGGAAGGTTACTGTAAAATCCCATTCCCTCCCCACCCCACTAACCTGCTTTCCAGCTTCATTCTCTTATGCAGGGCAACAAAAGAAGAGAATAGATGGGGGCGAGGCCAGGCAGAGGTGGTATTTGCCGGTTCTCCAAACTACTCAAAATTTCTGCTACCGGTTCTCCAGAATTGGTCAAAACCTGCTGAATACCACCTCTGGTATCGGGACTTTTTCCCCCTTCACAGGTGGGGGCAGGGCCAGCACGTGATGCATCCAGCCTGCAGGCCGCGAGTTTGTCACCCCTGGGTTACACTATCTGTGTTTAAAAGTGGGGAGTACCTAGAATCTTTCCTACATATCAAATTAATTCAGAAGGTGAGCCTTTACCATATTTTTTTTAAAAGCTTATTAAGGAAGAGAGTTTGCTTCAATCTTAGCATATCTGCACAATTAAAGGGTTACGGTTACGCTGTCCGGTTTGACACCAATTGGATTAAGACTTTGGTGCTGAAGCGGGGAGGTGAACAGTAGGATCACATTGGAAGTATGATATATATATATATATATATTTGTCAAATGTGCCTGTATATAATCACTTTCAAAATCTCAAGTTTCCCTTCTTTCTTTGACTGACTTTCATTAAGCCTGAACCAATGATGGGATTAATTTTTTTTTACTACCGGTTCTGTGTGCGTGGCTTGGTGAGCGTGGCAGGGCAAGGATACTGCAAAATCTCCAGTCAGAGGTGGTATTTGCCAGTTCTCTGAACTACTCAAAATGTCCGCTACCGGTTCTCCAGAACTGGTCAGAACCTGCTGAATACCACCTCTGACCTGATCCCTGATTGAACAGGTAGGAAGATTACCTGAAAACATTTGGGCAATTGGATGGAGGATATAAACACTTCAGCCAAAAGAAGAACAGATGGATTTCCCCTTGAAATCAAGGAGAGTCAAACAGAAAATGGGGAGAATTTCATGATGAAACCAGCATCACTTGAATGTAACTGTAACAATGAAAATTGAGGAATCAAACATTCCGTTTTTCTAATTACTACTATAAAGGTTTTTTTTCTTTGTGCAGGCATCAGCAAACTCAAACAGCCATTGATTTGCTATTGTTTTCTCCTGGTATGTTGTGCCTTTAATTATTGTATTATTATTGTATTGTGCTTACTCTTTTTTTTTTAAAGTACAATCTCAGCTTTGTAGCAAGCCTCAATATTTCTCTTTTTGACTTCTAAGGTACATCCTGTCATTCTGTGGGACTTAACATACTGTATACCCATACCCATCCTCTCCCACTTGTGACTGTATGACTGTAACTTTGTCGCTTGTATCCTTACGATTTATATTGACTGTTTCTTAGTATGATTTGATTGCTTATTGTACCCCATGACTATCATTAAGTGTCGTACCTTATGATTCTCGACTCTTGATGAATGTACCTTTTCTTTTATGTATACTGAGAGTATTTACACCAAAACAAATTCCTTATGTGTCCAATCACACTTGGCCAGTAAAGCTATTCTATTCTATTCTATTCTATTCTATTCTATTCTATTCTATTCTATTCTATTCTATTCTATTCTATTCTATTCTATTCTATTCTATTCTATTCTGGTACTTCGTCTGCATAATCCTTGTGGGGTGCGAGTCCCTTGAGGCAAAGGAATCTCAGCCAAAAGACTGTCTGGAAATCACTTGGCAGCTCCCTCAGAGGCATAAAATCTGCCAATTCTGAATTTAGGGTCGTGCAGTGGTAAACAGATGTCTGCAAGGGGATCCGAGTGATTGGATCCAAACATCTCAATCCATTTCTGCCAATTCTTTCCTAGATCCCTGGGTTATAATCCCTTGCTTAGTGAGTTAAGGCATGGCTGTTTTCTTTCCTCTTCCAAGCAAACATTGGGCTTATATATGGCAGCTGAACTAATAAGCGAAGGGACTGTACCACTCAACCTGTAACTAAAAGCTACCACATCTTAATCTTGCTCATGAACAAATGGCAGCAACCACAGCAATGCTAACAAATTCAGATGATGATTGCATTCTGGTCCTCTGGCTAACCTATTCTGGTTTTCGTTTTGCACGGGTGGAATTTTTAACGATCATGCATTAAAGTCATGTTTCGCTATCGGCACCATGAAGTGCTATCTCAGTTCTTTTAAAATGCAGATAGTCCCTGACTTATGACCATAATTAAAGACTTACGACTTTCCATTGTTAAGTAAGGTGGTTATTGCGAATCTGCCCCACTTTTACAACTTTTGCCATAGTTGTTAAGCAAATCGCTGCAGGTATTAAGTGAATCACATCGTCGTTAAGTGAATCCAGCTTCCTCCTTTGACTTTGCTTGATAGACACTGGATGGGAAGGTCGCAAATCGTGATCACATGACACTGGAACACTGCAACCATCATGAATACATACCCAAATGTGGGTCACGTGACCATGGGATACTGCAATAGTCTTGAGAACTGGTTATAAGTCACTTTTTTCAGGGTCAGTGTTGCTAAACCAATGGCTGTAAGTTGAGGACTCTCTTTGTTGTGGGCTGTGCAATGAGAGGGAGATGCTGTTCCACAGCAACTGCACTGAAGTAAGATTGAACATTAAGCTGCCACTCCTGTCCCCTACTCACAGCCACTCATGCCCTAGTCACTTCCCATCTTGACTACTGCAATGTGCTCTACATGGGGCTGCCCTTGAAGAGCATCTGGAAGCTCCAGTTGGTGCAAACTGCAGCGGCCCACATGGTTGTGTGCACGTGTATCTCCTCTCCTGCAGAAGCTGCATTGGTTGCCAATTTGCTTCCGGGTGCAATTCAATGTGCTGGTTGTCACCTTTAAAGCCCTTCATGGCTTGGAACCAGGTTATCTGAAGGACCGTCTCTTGCCGGTCATATCTACCTGGCCTATCAGAGACAAGGAATGTTGCGGGTCCCATCCCCGAGGGAGATACACCTGGTGAATCTCCCTCGGGGATGGAGTGAATCTCCCTTGGGGATATCCAGAAGAAGGGCCTCCTCTGTGGTGGCTCTGTCTCTCTGGAACATCATCCCCCCCAGAGATTAGAATGGGCCCCCACTCTAACACTCTTACGGAAGGCACTGAAGACCTGGTTCTGCCAGCGGGCCTGGGGATCCCAGAGCAGAATTAAATGGCTCATGTGATCTGCTGTCCCCGGGGCAGGGGCGGGTTATTTTATTATATTATTTTATTTATTATATGACTATTCTCTTTTATTAGTTTTGTGGTTTTATATTTGAGGTTTTTATATTCCTGTAAACCACTTTCAGTTACCATGTGTGAATAGGCGGGCAATATACATTTCCATAAACAAACAAACAAACAAATAAACAAACAAACAAATATGAAATGAAATGAAATGAAATAAAAAATAAAGTAAAATAAAATAAAATAATAAAATAAAATAAAATAAAATAATAAAAATAAATAAATAAAATAAAATAATAAAATAAAATAAAATAAAATAAAATAAAATAAAATAAAATAAATAATAAAATAAAATAAAATAAAATAAAACAGGGAGACAGAATGCCATCTTGTCCACTATGGGCAGAAAAATGCCTTTGCCTGATTTCACCATCAGCTTAGACATTCAACCCCTATAAAAGCACATGCAACCATTGTCCTTACATGGTAACTTCTGTTAAACCTTCAGGATCCCCTTTCTGGCAGATCTTTTCTCCAACAATTTGTAAACTCGAAGCAGGTTGATTGCATGATTTCCTCAGGCAGCTTCCAGTCACAGATAATTCATTAGCTACACCTCCTTAATTAAAACGCTGCCTGGAAGGCTGAACAGACTTGGAAATTGGCCAAATGTTCACCCTGAATTGGCCGAGGGTCAGGGCAATCCAATATGGCTTGCATTTGTGAATGGACAGAGTGCTGCAGGGGAGGCAAGAGCTTTTAGTGAGATCATCCAGGACCTGGAGGGTTTGGGGCATGAAGGGGGAAAAAAAAAGAATGAAAGTCATTCAAACAGCAGTATCAAAGTCCCTCTAATTCTCATCCTTAGAGGTCAAGGAAAGAGGCTACCGCTTGATTCCCATATTGTGCCAAGCCAAAATGTGATTTAGTTGAATCTTATATAGGGACGCAGTCCTTATATAAGATAGTCAATAGTCTGTAACCATGGTTGATAGCTTGGCATAATGTGGAACCCTGCCAATAGCAATTAATTCAGCAAACTATAATTAAAGAAACCATTATGTGTGAATCCAGTCCCTCGATTTAAATAATCATAAAGATGAGCAGGAGATTTGGGGCTCATTGTGCTCCACCTAATCTGTGTTGTTGTTGGGTATAGGATGAAGGAGAGCAATTTAAGTGATCTCAGTTCCACTAAGAGCAATCCAATACCCTACATCAGGGGTCCCCAAACTTGGCAACTTTAAGACTTGTGGACAGTTGAAGTCCACAAGTCTTAAAGTTGCCAAGTTTGGAGACCTCTGCCCTACATGATCTGTTCCATGTGTCTGGGAACATGGGCTTCCACATCTCTCAGAATTCCCCTATGCACAGAACTGACTTCTTAAAAGGGTATTTTAGAACCGGCAGCAATTTTATTTAACTTGAAGGAAGTTCCTATGTCCATCAACCACCAAATCTCCAAGTTGCTTTCACAGAACAGCTTGGTTTGATTCCCCACTGAGTTGCTTTCCACTTGGATTCGTCTTCTTGTGTAGCACTTTGTTTGAAGCTGGCATCCTGCCTTGGGACTTGGGAGGAGAGACGGTGGCGGGCAGGGTGGCGGGAAGGCACACCAGAGAGGGAACTGGTTACATTTCCAGCTTTTTACTAATGAGATCTCCAAATGCCCACGGTGGGCTGTTCTCAGCATGAAGCTCTCGACAGCGAAGACAGCCAGGGCCATTTTAATCATTTCCAGATTCGTGTGGGAGGTCAAAGCCCAGGGGTACCGCTCCATGTCAGTTTTATAAACAGTGCAGTTTTTCCAGATGGTTACTGGCTCCAGCCTGGCTAGCAGGTTGATTGGGCCAGACCAAAATAACAACAGGTGGAGAACAGGCCACGGCAGGCAGCCTGACGCTATCTCCGTTTTCCATCCATTCCCCCAAATATTTTTTTAACAAAAAAGAAAGCAATTACAGATACAGGCAGATCCAGGAATGTGGAAAAGCAGCTAGGCATCTCAAAGCAGGGACTTTACTAAGCTAACGGTATGGGAACCGGCTTGTTATCACCTGCTTTTAATACAGCTTTCTCCAATTGGGCACCCTGCGGATCTGTCTAGATTACACTCCCAGAATTCCTTGCAGGCTGAGCTTTCTGGGTTTGGTTGTCCCATCCCATCTGGAGATGTCAAGCCAAGAGAAACTGCTTTAGTATTTTGAATCTTCTTCTCTGAAAATGGAGCCACTTGCCCTTAAAAATGCCAAAAGTATCAAAGGAAGTTGTGAATCTTTATTTTCATTGGGGCATGGCTGGGGATGAAGCATGGGGAAGCCCCTCTCCCCAAACTCCAGAGTCTCTACTAGAGAGCTGCTATTGATTTTTCAAAAACACAACTAAATTCCATTAGATGAAGGAAGATGAAGCACACCTAAATAATATGTTGGAATATATACATAATTAGGAAGAGATTTAAAATTCATACTTTTAAAGAAAGAAAAAAAGATAACATATGAAAGAAAGGGCTGATGACTAAATTCCTGGTCTCTGCAATGGCATCTATTAACACTTATGGAGTTGATACTAAGCATTCAATATGTATGAAAGCTCCCAGGGGTTCACTTGTTGTTATGAATTCCTGATTATTATTCCATATATTCTCAGATTGGCAGAACATGTGACTATCTCCAGGAGATGCTGATCCAGAGGGCAGCTGCTGTGACAGAGAAGACATGCCTCCTAGGTCCCATCTGTGACATTGTTTAATTCAATGAATAAACACACTGTGCCTAATTATAAAGGAGTCCCTGTGGATTTTATTCCACTAGTCGTTGCTGATTATGGGGGGGCAGGAATGATCATCTCTGTTTCAAGGCCATTAAGCCAGCGCGGTCTGAAGACATCTCTGTGGTCATCTGGCAGCTTGATATCACAGAACACACCTTCCCAGTGAAGTGGTACCTATGTGTCTACTTGCATTTGCATGCTTTTGAACGACTAGTTTGACAGGACTTGGAGGTGAGTACAGAGCTCAGCCCATCGCATAGCACTCGGGTCTCAAACCTGGGCTGCCGCCTTTCCAGCCAACAAGTTTCCTGTACAGGACAATACAAAAAAATTATCAGAAAAAGGCAATCCCAAATATGTCCCTCAAATAGTGGTTAAGGTATTGGAGTGAAACCAGGGGTGGGCTCCAAAAATGTTAGCAATGGGTTCTCTGCCCGGTTGAGGGTGGGCATGGCCATGGTGGGCATGGCCTAGTCAGCTTCCTGTACCATGGTAAGGGGGGACATTTTTTGCCTTCTCCGGGCTCCGGAGACTTTCCACAAGCCTCTGGGAGGACGAAAACGGCCAACCTGGGCTCTGGAGACTCTCTGGAAGCTGGAAACAGGACTGTTTCTGGCCTTCTAGAACTTCCAGGAGGCCCATTTTTCTCCCTCCCCAAGCTTCCGTGTGCACCCTGCACTTATCTACATCCAAAACGGGCCGCATGGGGACTCCTGGGAGGGGCAGGGTGGGGTGGGCAAGGCCATCCAGGAGTGGGATTCGGGGGTTCTCCGAACTGTGCAGAATCTTAGCTAGGGGTTCTCCCAAACCCCCAGGAGCCCACCCCTGAGTGAAACCAAGGTAGGTTCCCATTGGATCATGGAATTCACTGTGTGACCTTTCACCGGTCATTTGCTTTCATGTTGTGAAGGTAACATAAGAGGAACTTCTCTCCCATGCCTTAAGATCTCAGAGGGAACGAAAGGTGATATTTGTCAGTTTAAAGTCAGAGGGGTGTTGTGATGACCCAGGGCATGGCACAAAGGCAACACAGTCAAATAAGCAATAAGGGTCCCTTTATTATCTCCAACTATCTGCCCCCAATGTCCAGGTTACCTTTGGCTGGAGAAAAACTCTCCCAGGAGCAGCCTTTAACTGTAGAAAATTCAGTCCAAAACAAGGTAAATACAAACTGTAACTAAAAATCCAAACAAACCAAGCTGAAGTAATTAACTTGACAGGGCAGGAGAAGGAATTTCAAACTTGAAAGCATGGCAAAACTCACACAGTTGGGAAAATGCCAGGAACAAAGATAAACCATGACGATACAAGATAAATTCACTTTTGCTCCCAAGAACTTGCTCTGCACAGCTTTCTCTTTTATACACTGGGTTCCCAGCTGCAACTAATGAAGGGAATCAGGGCCCCTTCCTCCCTCAAAAGCCATGCAACTCACACTGCTCCCTTCTCTGTTCCTCCCTGTGTGCCCTCTGGGGGAGGGCCTGGGTCTTCCTCTGAATTCCCTCTCCCTTGCTCTACCTCTCCCCTGCTCTGCCCAGATGGACTTTGCCTTTCCCCAGTTTCTACCACAGCCAACGGAGCCAGACTCCCACTCCCTGTCAGCTATTCGTCTTCCTCTTTGGATTCAGACTCTGACAGGAGCATGACAGGTGTCCTCTTTTGACTTACCACAGCAGGGTTTCTCCATCTCTGAGACCACTGCATCTCCACCCCCTTAAGGCTGGATGGAGAACTCTGAGCATTGAAGGCCGCACATTTTAAAATTGCTAAGGTTGAGCAACACTTCATTACAGAATCTTTATTTCCAGAAAGGGTTCCTTATAAGTTTTAATGCTGACTAAGATGCCCTGAAACAAGGAGCAGGTAGCGGAGCTTGTCTGGCTTCTCCTTTGGAAACCTTCAGAATTATCGTTTGCTCGTTTTTATGGACAGTTACAGGAACTAAGCTGCAATCATTTCCTGCCATCCTACAGATCTTCAGTTAAGCCTGACTGGATTCAGTGAGATTGGCTTCTCTGTACAAAACATTTTAGAATAGGAGTCTCCACCTTGGCAACTTTAAGCCTGTGATGGCTGGGGATTTCTGGGAGTTGAAGTCCGCCAAGCTTAAAGTTGCCAAGGTTGGAGACCCCTGTTTTAGAGCTTTGCAGATCTCTAGCCCTGATTTGATAAATTATCCTGTGCAGGACATAACAACAAGGAACAGCAAAGCAACAACTATCAAACTCTTAATCGGTAAAAAAGCATTATACCAAGAAACTCAAACTGACCACATTGATTGGAACTGACTGTCCAACGTGCAGAATGCTTGATCTATTATAAAAATGAATAAATATGTTCTTCCCTATAAAAACATATTCAGCAGTAAATAACTTTGATTTTTATAATGCAACATAACTTCCTCCCTTCCTTGAACACTGAAGAAGCGGGATAGAAAGGGTATTGATATGCTTTGGAAGTTCTGTCAAATTTTTGAGAAAATTCCTTGGACCCGGACAACCATGAAAACAAACAAATGAATAATTTAAAACAATTAGTCTCCTTTATTAATTTAAACAGTACAATTAAAAGATGAGCAGTGGTAGATACAGGCATTTCATATTGACTCATCGGTATTAAACTTATAATAACATGGTTAAAATCGGAATAAAATTAAATTAGTTATGTTAATGCTTAGCAAATATTATTTGTTTAATTAATTTAATTAATGCTCTCACAAGATTTTATATTTTATTCTGATTATAACCGTGTTACTGTAAGCTTGATATTGAGTCAATACAAAATGCCTGCATCTACCACTGTTCATCTTTAATTGTACTGTTTAAATGAATCATTGAACAAATCAGTCTAATGTTTTCATTTGAGGTACAAATTACCAGGCTAAATTATTCTAATTGGGACACGTTATATGAAGGATTTAATATGGGGAAAGGTAAAAGAAAAAAGAGAAAAAAGAAAAGAATGACTGCCAGGAATGAGTTGTAATGATGTCACCTTTGGAAGAACTTAAAGATTAGGTTAAGGGAGAGATTGTCATGTAGAAAATCTATCTGTGTGGTCACTAAAAGTCAACAATGACTTGATGGAACATAAACAATCAGAAAATATAAAACCAGGAAAGAAGACAAAGTTACAAAATTATCATGTTTTAAAGATTGTGTGACAGTAATTGTATTTTTAAAAAAGTGAAAATTTTAGAAATATTTGCATGTGGTAATCAAGTCCAACCTATTGATAAAAGGCACAATTCAATTTAAAAAAAGAAATAATCGTACAATTTGCCCATCTTCCATTTTATTTTAACAATGTGAGGTCTGCTCTATCCAGCGGGTAGATGGCACACTCTCCATTCTATTCTCCTGGTGCAAGTTCTTTCTCTATTTTGTTTTGTTTAAATTCTTTTATTATGGCTTTTCCAATTATTATCATTTCTCTATACTACCAAGTTACACGAGTTCCATGTAGTCATAACTATGTAACCAGGTGGGAGTGATTTTAAAGCTGTAGAATCTGTTTTGCAAAAAAAACCCTCTTACTTTGCCTCCAGTTTGGGGAAGAAGACAGGAATTGTTGTTGTTATTTGAATTGTACGTTTACACAGCTGCACTGCTATATGTACAGGTAGTCCTCGACTTAGGACAACAACTGAGCTCAAAATTTCCATGGCTAAGCAACACAGAGGTTAAGTGAGCTGCACCCAATTTTACAATCTTTTGTTTGCCCCTATTGTTAAGCGAATCACTGCAATTGTTAAGTAAATCGCATGGTTGTTAAGCGAATCTGGCTTCCCCATCGACTTTGCTTGTCAGAAGGTCACCAAAGGTGATCACATAACCCTGAGACACTGCAACCATCATAAGTACATGCCAGTTGTCAAGAGTCTGAATTTTGATCACGTGACCACAGGAGGCTGCAACAGTTGTAAGTGTGAAAAACAGTCATTAATAACGTTTTTTCAATGCTGTTGTAACTTTGAAAGGTCACTAAATGAACATTTGTAAATCAAGGACTACTTGTAATCCCCCTTTTTAAAAAAAATAATAATAATCTGCATTCTGTGCAGCTGTCGAACTGTGCAAGTAAAATATTTTTCAAAGCAGAGACAATAGAATAAATGCAGAAGCAAATGGAATTATGAACTTAATAGATGGTAGTGGAGACCAAACTGCCCCCCCCAAGCAGCTATGATTTTAGAATGGAATGGAATGGAATGGAATGGAATGGAATGGAATGGAATGGAATAGAATAGAACAGAATAGGGGAGGGGAGAGGAGGGAAGAATGGAATGGAATGGAATAGAATAGATTACAATAGGGGAGGGGAGGGGAGGGGAGGGGGGAATGGAATGGAATGGAATGGAATGGAATGGAATGGAATAGAATAGAATAGAATAGAATAGAATAGGGGAGGGGGAAAATGGAACGGAATAGAATAGAATAGGGGAGGGGAGGGGAGGGGAGGGGAGGGAAGGGGAGAATGGAATGGAATGGAACGGAATAGAATAGATTAGAATAGAATAGAATAGAATAGAATAGAATAGAATAGAATAGAATAGAATAGAATAGAATAGAATAGAATTCTTTATTGGCCAAGTGTGATTGGCCACACAAGGAATTTGACAGGCAAAGCTTTATCTAAAGAAAATAAACAATCACTCTCAAACCATGAATCCTGCGTTTCCAGCTGTGCTGATGCTACAAAATGCAAATAGTAAAACTGGTGACCTTCTTCTGTAATTAGAACGCCAAACATTGCTAGGTGGAATTAAGACCACATCATGGATATGTTACAAAATACACTAAATTCATGAACTTGTTCCTACGAAAGAGCCACTGTTACATTTTGGTTAAATATCAGCATGATGGTGTATCGGAAACAAAAGGGCTGAAGGGTAGGATTTCCCTTGAAATGCTGCCGATTTCAGCGAAGCGTGAAGCACAATCCTGTATAACAATGTTTCTCATCTTTGCCAAAATGAAGATGTGTGGACTTCAACTCCCAGAATTCAGCATGGCAAGCCTGTCTAGGGAATTCTGGGAGTTAAAGTCCATACTACTTCAAGTTGCCGAAGATGAGAAACATTGCTACACAGATTTATATATACAGTATGTTTTATAAAGTACTACTTTGGGGATTACCGTCTAGGAAGCTTGTTTTCAATTTCAGATTTAGTGCAAACTACATGTTCCATTAAATTAATAGCATTCCGTTTTTTAATCCAAATTAGGGCCATCCAGCATGTAGAAGGACAAATTAATTCTTGTCTCCTCCTTGAAAAAAAGTCTCCCTCTTTTGCTCAAACAAAAATACCCACTGTAGATCCTGCACTGCTGTCAATGGGATTTTTTTTTAAAAAAAAAATAAGACTAAACTATTGCAACAGGCTATATATGATTCTAGGCTAAGATTAAAGAAAAATAATATTTGGTAAACAGAGGTGATACAGCACAGCAGATGGGAAGCAGAAGAAAATTGCTTGCAGAAGAAAACTTGCAGAAGATGTGCAAAATGAATTGATCATGAGGGACCATTTATATGCACATTGAATTTAGTTTCATGCCTATTTTTAAATTGCTGCAATATTTTTTTTATTGCACCCTAACCCTGGAAACTTCTGAAAGGGCAGCCCAAATCATGCTTGATTCTGTCAACAAACAGGTTACAATTAAATTCTAGGTTTCTGAGCGTGAGAACTTAAGACAATTAAACTTGGACAACAGGGCTGCAGCCAATTATGGTTTTGCTACAAACACAGCCAAGGGTTCCTCCTTTCCACCCCCCACCCTCAAGTGCCACGGCTGCAAACCATCTGTCCATGATTTGGTCTTAGGCTGCTATGTAGCCCAAAAGTGATGTGTTCACACTCAGACCAGAACAAGCCCATCAGAAAACTCTAGTTGAGCTTATTCTTTCTTAGAGGACTCCAATGTATTCCATTTGGATGGAAAGCAATCTAACAAGATACCACAAACGGCTGATTTGTAACCAAGGCACCCAAGGAAAGGATACCTAAGATGTTCTTAGCCAGCCTAGAGTTGTCAGGTTAAAAAATAAAAGTAGAAAGACTGAGAAGTCCTTTAGGTCCATGAATCAGGTCTTGTTCTTAAAGAGGAAAAGGAGATTCAGTACAGCATCCCTAGTCAGGAGTCGTAAAGCTTTGACTGCTGGATAGGTGACTGGAAATAAGACTGTTACCTTATGCCCTGCCTATGACTTTCCTGGCTAGGGTTTTACAAACAAGTGAATGCAAGGCAAGTCATATATTAAAAATGCCAACAGATTCCTACAAAATACATTGAGTAAACCAGATGGCATTGCCATCTCCTGTTCCTTTATGATCCCTGATTTTTAATGGAGCATAAAAGATCACCTGAAGGCCCTTTTAGAAAGAAAGAAAGAAAGAAAGAAAGAAAGAAAGAAAGAAAGAAAGAAAGAAAGAAAGAAAGAAAGAAAGAAAGAAAGAAAGAAAGAAAGAAAGGAAAGAAAGAAAGAAAGAAAGAAAGAAAGAAAGAAAGAAAGAAAGAAAGAAAGAAAGAGAAGGAAGGAAAGAAGAAAGAAAGAAAGAAAGAAAGAAAGAAAGAAAGAAAGAAAGAAAGAAAGAAAGAAAGAAAGAAAGAAAGAAAGAAAGAAAGAAAGAAAGAAACTCTAGGGAATAATTTCATAATGCAAGTGACCATGAACTAAGAACAGAGAGAGGAAAGTAATATTGAGCAAGCAAGAGTTGCATGCAAAAGCTATACTGTAGGGAGCTTTCTTAGAGATTAGATTCTTCCCATTCCGTTGATCCGGAGGAATTCTTTTAAATGCTTATTTATAAGCACCATACGCAATCACATTCCTATACAGAAATGCTTGCAGATGCCTGCAGAAGGATGCCTGATTTTAAGAAGGTTCCAAAGGAGAACTGGTTGGTTGGTTTGTGTTTGTTTGTTTGTTTGTTTAAAAAAAGAATGTTGATTGAGTCCCAGGAAAGTTTGAAGAATATACAAAAGGCAAGCTGTATTGTTTCTTTCAGGGTGAAAAATTAAATCTACTTCATCAAAAAAAAAAGAGCATTCATGGATCAAAGGTCCTTTTCTTTCTTCAAAAGGCAACTGGATTTTTTTCTTGAGGAAGAAGAAGAAAACGTTTTGCTTCTCATCCATGACATTTCGCCAGTTCTGATGGCAGGGTGGATAGAAGGATAGGTGCTGACAATTGAGTCTGGATGGTGGGGAGATGGAAGGATAGGTTCTGATAAGATGGTGGGTGGTGGTGGAAGGATTGTATGTCTTTGCAGTCTTCTGGTTGTTAGTACTCTCTGAGAGCTGTTGAGGTCACTTGAGGGTTTTATCTGTGTTCTCAGGGTCACCTGAATCAGAGTGCAATTTGTACCTAACCTTCCATCTCCCTGCTGAAGCTTCTTGGATGAGAAGCAAAATGTTTTCTTCTTCTTCCTTAAAGAAAAAAGACACAGTCCAGCTGCTTTTTGAAAGAAAAAAAAAAGCACCTTCGAAAGAACCATGACCTACGTGACTGAGAAGTGCCACAGATAACATTTGTGGATGTTTGCAACAAAAATAACAATGCCCTGTTTCCTGGAAAATATGACCTACCCTGAAAGTAAGTCCTAGCTTGATTTTTACACCCAATATAAGCACTACCCCCCAAATAAACCCTAATTAAGATCCCGCCTACTCCAGAGTACAAGGGTAAAAATTAAGCTAGGGTTGGGATGAGGGGGATGGAGCTGCCCTACTACTTACCTTTGGACAGTTGTAGCCAGGCCTTGCACACCCCAACACCTGCCTTGCTGGCCCATTTCTTCTGCAGCCGGCAAGGCTGGCAAGATTTTCCTAAAGGTCTCTGTAGCTGATAACAAAGCGATATGGAGCTCTGTAATCGGCTGCAGAGGCCTTCAGGAAAGCCGTGCCGGCTGCAGAGAAGTTCCTGAAAGCCTCTGACAGAGAAAAGGAGGCCGGGGGTGACACTCGCAAGTGAGGTTAGTCAGTGGATGACATCCCCCGAAAATAAAACCTGGTGCCTTTTTTGATGGCAAAAATATATATAAGGCAGGGTCTTATTTTCAGGGAAACACGGTACTTTACACACCCTGCTGGCTTCAATGGTGGCTCAGAGTGTTTCAGAATTCTTAGTATGGTGAGAAACCAGTGAGACCAGAAACACAACAGCCAATCGATATATGATTGTCCTGATTTTGATTTAGTGCCATTTAGGAAGTCAGCCACTGCTGCAGGCAGCATGGAGTGACCCTGATCAGGAGGTTCCATTCCAGCCCTTGTTCCCAGGTTTCTAATTTCTTTCCCACATGACATGAGGTAGCTATTAACATCATCACTTGCCTTCATGGTTGGAGGGAGTGATGAAATGAAGGAATCTAGGCACAGTGCTGAATGAAGTGGTTAACCTCAGCCTAGATTCTACCACTTCAGATTGTAGATAAGTGGAGCTCAAATGATTGGATGCTTGTAAATGCAATAAGAGATCTTCTGTCTTGGTATACTACTGTGACAGGGGAGAATCATCTAACAACGTTCTTTCTGGGATTTACAATTCGTTTTGGTAAATTAAATTGTCATGGCTGCTGTTGCTGTGGTCTGGGGAATTCAACCATCGCAACATCTTTAAATTCCCTGTTCTTTTAGAAACCAGAATCAATATTTTCAAATGTGGCCTGTAGTTTTAATTTAATTTGGAAAAGGGGGTTTCGTTGATTAGAAGTTCATTAAACAGCACTGCACACATTCAAAAACACATATGTGCCAAACCTTCCCCTTCTCTGCCCTCTCTTTCCCAAGCCAAAAATATCTTAAATTCTACAAAGCCTCAAAGATTGCAATAAAAAAAGATCGTGCACATTCAGCTACTTTATACAATTGGGCTTTGTTTGATCATTTTATTCCACATGCCAACTTAAATCTCTTTGGCACTGAATTTGCCCAACATTTTGGACTTTTTCAGGTAAACATACTCAAACAATCTGTGCAGTTTACCACAAAGGCTTAGAAACTCTATTTAGGGCAATGGGTGTGCACCTGAATTTGGAAGGTGTGTGAGCACTGTTCGGTCTGAAATATTCATGACTACTAAATAAGCATTAAGAAGAAATGGGAAAGCTTTGCTAAACAGAGTTAGCAGCAGTTCTCATCGTAAAGTTGTGGGATCTGACCAATTTAGGAGAAACTTTTCATCCCTCTCAGCTTCATCACTGCAAGGACTTTTAATAGTCCCTTGAGTTTTGTAATATGCTTAGCAGGACAGGAGAATTTCCTATCCAGCTGCTTTATTCCATACCAGATAAGATAAAAAGATGCAGAAGAGCGAGCTTTGAAACCCTTCAAACCACTTGGGAAGCTTTGCTAAAGTCTTGTGTACCGAGACACTTTTAAAAATATGTTTAACCATCAGATTGGCTTGCCCGCAAAATATAGCTTTACGTTCTCTCATCTGAGAAACATTTCTGTTAAGAAACAAGGTCACCCTAATCTTGCTGTTTTCAGTCTTCTGTATCCTAAATCTTACCAATCACTCTGTCAAAGGACCTGGGTCCCACCAAGATAGGGGAAAAACATTCTATTTTTCCAAGAAGGAGAGGGAAAGAGAAGGAGAGAGAAATGAATTAAAGTAATTTTATTACAGTGTATCATTTCTGCCAATTTCATATCAAAGTGGGAGTTAATTACAGCTACAGCAGGGTCCAATAGTCAAACCCTAGTCAACAATGAGAACTACAAATGCAATTTTATTATTTCATATTTAAATTTAATTTTATTGTTTTAGTTATCTTTTGCTCCTAAGCCCCAAATGTGCAAGGTTCTTGCTGTGGTAAATGCACCTTAATGCATTAGTGCTTTGCTATTCTTCTTTGCTCTCTTATGTCATGGGCTGCATCGTAATTTGGAGAGTGAAATCATGCCTCATTGGTCTATTTCTGCATGCAACCAATGCTACACTGTTAGTCATACAAGTGCTTGAGAAACACCATCTTTCTCAACTCTGAAGAATGGTGGTAATCTCCCTCCATGTCATCTCAGGTAAGCGGTCTGACTTGGAGCTGCTTCTGTCAATGCAGCAACTTCATCAGGTCTGTCCTTTTCTTTTAGACATCACCATGCTATGATAATACATGCTTTGGATATCTCCAGGTTGGACTACCATAATTTGCTTTAGATGGATCTTCCCTTGAAACATATCCAACATCTTCAGGCCACGCAGAAGCCAAAAGCATAGTTTGTCAGGAAGGAAGGGAGGGAGGGAGGGAAGAGGGAGTCAACCTATTTTCCAAAGCACCTTAAGAAACAGTGGATGGAAACTAATCAAGAAAAGAACCAACCTAGAACTAAGGAGAAATTCCCTGACAGTTGGAACAATTAATTAGTGGAAAGACTAGTTGTCTCCAGAAGTTGTGGGGGCTCCAATACTGGAGATTTTTAAGAAAAGATTTGTCTGAAATGATATAGGATTTCCTGCTTGAGCAGGTAACTTAACAGGGAGGCAAGATGGCTGCCATGTGATAGCATTTTTAGTGAGCTCCCTATCCTCCTATTTTAGCTACTTTTATATGGATGCAAAATAGTTTTTTTTAATTTAATATTATCTATAAATTACTTAAGTTAGTTTTATTTTATAAGGTGTAGTAATATTAGATTTTTAGATTTAAGATTACATAGCATTTAGGTTTTAGATTACAAGTTCCGGAACTTATCAGCATTTGCCAATACTGTGGGAGTATGTTTTTTAAAAAAATTTAAATCACCCAAGAATGCAGAAACAAAGGCCAGCAGCAAAAGCAAAAAGGGCCTTGAAAACTTAAAAGGAGACATAAATTGGAAATACAGTTGGGAAGAAAGCCCAAATACAAAATGGCGGTAATGACAACCAGATAACCAAAGATAAAGGACTTATTTCAAATAATGGACTCTGCTTGAACAGGCAGCTGAACTAGAAGACTTCCAACTCTGTTGTTCTGTTACCACCATGTTTTTGGAGCTTCCAGCTGATGGCTTCATCAGTATACAATTCAGAGTTTTATTACTTGTATAAAGCCTTTAATGACTTGGGATCTCTATGTCTTAACTGACTATCTTACACCCCTCTGTTTCCTCATGCAAATTTGATCACAAGAGGGAAATACTCAGATTGTTCCATCCCACTGTCTGGATTTTGTGAGAATAGCATGTTTTCAAGAGTAGATTCTAACTAAGAAAATATTTCCCTGTTGGGGGTGGGTAGATTCTAGCACTTGGACATTCTGAATTCTGTTCTGTGTTCTGTTCTGATTTGATACTTGAGGAGAGTTTAATATTAAATTTTCTTTTTTCAATAAAATGACTGAATTGAGGAGATGTACATTTCTGCTTAAATTGTGAAGTATCCAAATGTGTATGTGATTGGATGCTATATAAATATCGAAATAAGTTTAAGAAATGCATTTATACACCATTCAGCTTAGATTGCATTCAGAGTTTGGAAGTGGATGTTATTGAAGGAAATGCCAATAGATTTCACATTCTGCTGACACTTGCTTCAGTGTAATACAGAGGTTTCAACTTGATTGCTTGCAATTCTCATTTATTTATTTAGAAAATCGATATCTTACATATAATAATCCTAGGCAGCTTACAGCATTTCAAAAGAAAAAATCAGAATAAATATAACCTACAAAACCCCACAAGACTATCACATATTCCACCGCAGTGCCACAACATCTCGCCAATTCCACATTTACTTTTGCTGGGCTCACTTCCATCCAAGCCCACTGTCTGAATGAATAGCCAAGTTTTCACAGTTCTCTGGAAAGCTAATAGGGTGGAGACCTTCCAAAAAAAATTTCTTGGGTGGGGATACTGTTCCAAAGGATTAGGGCAGTTACAAAAAAAAATAAAAATCATTTTTGAGGTCCTACAGGATGGCAATCTTTAAGGGAAGCGACCTGCAATGCACCCATTCTATTTGAACTGGCGGGACAAGCATAGAATATAGAATAATAGAGTTCAAAGAGACCTTCAGCAGGTTCTGACCAGTTTGGGCAATAGTCCAACCCGCTGCTTGATCAGGAAACCAGATACTATTTCAGAGAAGTGGTTGTCCAGTCTCTTTTTGAAAGCCTCCAGTGATGGAGCATCCGCAGCTTCTGAAACTAAGCTATTTCACTGGTTGATTGCTTCCACCCTTAGGAAATTTCTCTTTAGTTCTAGGTTGCTTGTCTCCTTGATTAGTTTCCAGCCTTTGTTTCTTGTCTTGCCTTTTAATGCTTTGGAAAAATAGTTTGACCCTCCTCATCTTTGTAGGAGCTCCTCAATATTGCAATCCTCAAGGAGAGGTGATACCACAAATAAACCATCTCCTTCTGTTTCTCACACTGATATGAATACATGACATCCATAAGTATTATAATTTCAGTCGTTGTAATCCTCCTGGTCCAAGGGCCTCAGAGTAGGAACTGTTTGGGGAATAGCCAAGCCTCACCTTTAAGCAGTCTGTATATATGGCTATACATGTGAGTTAGCCACACTATAAGCTTCATGAATGAATAAGAGTTAAACATCTTCCCTGGGTCAAGTTCCTCCTTCCTCTAGGCTTCAATGAAGTATTTCTACAAGAGGTATGTTTGTCTGAGTAGGGATGAGTCTATGTGCCCAGATGCTTCTACTGTCATCCCATTCTGAAGCACACAGGAAACCAACCAGTTCCAGATGTGAGCATCTCTACTGAGCATCTTAAACACTCACAGCAACTGCATTTCGTAACGCTGACCATATTCCTCTAGCGTGCATCTTTTTAATAGATGTGACTGGTGTTGATTTCTCAGTCCCAGCTGACATCTCCCTCTTCACACAAGGCTACTGCCAACTGATGTAGTGACTGTTGCCAATTGACGTGCTTTAAAAAAAAAGTAATCTGTGCTGGGTTGTGTTTTTTTAAACATAATCTCTTCTGGCCTTGCTATCAGTAGCATGATAAATACGGTTATTGGTCTAAATGTGGAAATTCTCAATCATCCAAGTCATGGTTGTCCCAAAGATACTTTTTTAAGAGGCAACTGGACTTTCTGGTTTTCTTTGAAGAGCTGAAGAAGCTTATTCGATAAGAAGTGAAACGTCTTCAAAAAAAAACACCAGAAAGTCCAGTTGCCTCCTGAAAAAGCTTTTGGGTTATTTCAGCTACTTATCAACTGCTTATCCAATATTTTTTAAAAAAACAACAGAGAATGACATATACTATGGTCGAGTTTCCCACATAGGCAAAACAAAAATGACAGTGAGAAGAATGATCACGACAGTAAAGGGGCATCCAGGACCACTATAGAAGAGCCCATAAGAACCACTAATGCAGAATAGATTAACACAGTTGGAAGGGACCTTGTAGGCAGAGGTGGTATTCAGCAGGTTCTGACCAGTTCTGGAGAACTGGCAGCAGAAATTTTGAGTAGTTCGGAGAACCGGCAAATACCACCTCTGACTGGCCCCACCTCCATCTATTCTCTGCCTCCCAAGTCCCAGCTGATTGGCTGGGTCTTCTTTTGTCGCCCTGCACAGGAGAACGGAGCTGGAAAGCAGGTTAATGGGGTGGGGAGGGAATGGGATTTTGCGGTAACCTTCCCCCAGGAGTGGGGTGGGAATGGAGATTTTGCAGTATCCTTTCCCTGCCACGCCCACCAAGCAACGCCCACCAAGCAACGCCATGCCCACCAAGCCTTGCCCACAGAACTGGTAGTAAATTGTTTTGAATCCCATCACTGCTTGTAGGTCATCTAGTCCAACGCCTCCTCCCAAGCATATCCTACACCATTTTTGACAGATGGCAGTCCAGTCCTTCTTGAAAGCTTCCAGCGATGAATGTCAACATGTCAAGGCAAGATGCCAGCACCACTTGTACCAATGTGCCCCACCTTGTCTGCATGAAGCTACTTAAGCTGCAGTAAAACAATAAATACCTTCAGAGTAGAAGAGCATCTAAACCAATCCTCAAAGCGCTTTAACCTCCTGCCGACCTTGAGATGAGACAGACCAAGAAGAAATTCCAGGGCTGTAGGCTAGACAATAGGATTTTTTTCAAAAATCACAAAAGAAGGCAGTGACAAATAATTTCTTAGAGTTTGCCAAGGATATGAAATCTCTGAAGGTTGAGTCTCAGTCAAAGGACACTGTACACTTTTACTTACAGAACAATTCATGCTTAGCTCAGAGACATGAATTCAGGCTGGGACTAATTTATTACTCTGTCCATAGATTATCCCGTTCACCATTCTAGAAGCAGCCCTCACCTACTGGGATGACAAGCTAGTCCAGGGGTGGGGAATGATGACCCTTTGCTGGCTCAGGAATTCGGGGAGTTGAAATCCACAAGTCATAAAGGGGCCATTGTTTCCCACCTCTAAGCTAGCCCTTTGTGATTGAGCACCATACAAAAGAGAATGGATACACACCTTTCCTGTTTTGAAGTTTCGGAAACAATCACACAACTGGTTTCAACTTTTTCTGAAGTCTTTTCATCTATGCCAACTCTGAGCAGAAAATGAAGCTCTGAATCATTCCCCCAAATATGGCCAACTAAGCTCTTTAACCTAAACATTACTTGTGTTCTAGGTGTGGTATACAAAACATCTTAAGTTGCAACATCAAACTTCTAAGAAGTTTGTGAGAATGTTTTGATCCTTACGAACCTTTCCCCTGCCATGCCACCCCACTTTCGAGATGCCAGGACACCCAGGCATCAGACATTGTCATTGATCTTGTGGAACAATTAGGGTAGGGCTTTCTTTTTTTCTTTTTTTCCTTTATGGCAACCCTACCCATTTTGAGACTATATGTGCCAGAGCCTCAGTTACAGAAAGAAAGAAAGAGAGAGAGAGAGAGGGAGGGAGGGAGGGAGGGAGGGAGGGAGGGAGGGAGGGAGAGAGAGAGAGAGAGAGAGAGAGAGAGAGAGAGAGAGAGAGAGAGAGAGAGAGAGAGAGAGAAACGAACAAACCAGGAGTATAGGGATTTTAAAGTGAAAAAGGAGAAGTGAAGGATTTCTAACTCTTAATCTGCTATTCCTCAAGTCTGGCAAAGTGTGAAAGTAAACATATATTTGAAGACCATCAGAGGTTCTTCTCTTACCTACCCCCATAGGTGTGTGTGTGTGTGTGTGTGTGCGTGTGTGTGTGAGAGAGAGGTAGTATTCAGCAGGTTCTGACCAGTTCTGGAGCGGAAATTTTGAGTAGTTTGGAGAACTGACAAACACCACCTCTGACTGGCCCCACCCCCATCGATTCTCTGCCTCCTGAGTCCCAGCTGATTGGCTGGGTCTTCTTTTGGTGCCCTGCACAGGAGAACGGAGCTGGAAAGCAGGTGAGTGGGATGGGGAGGGAATGATATTTTGCAGTAATCTTCCCAGCCACGCCCACCAATCCATGCCCACAGAACCGGTAGTAAAAAAAATTTGAATCCCACCACTGTTATATCCACACGCTATCTTCTCATGGCATTTCAATATTTTTTTTTGTCTGTACAGTATTGTTTTGTATTAATTGAAGACAGTGGCCTGGTGATCAAGACAGCTTCGTTGGAGGAGGAGGCTCAACATTTTGTCCTAATTCAAGGGATTATGTTTTAAATGGATCATTTTAAAGCCTTGAATGAAAAGAATTTGTCTTTCTGGTCATTTGAAAACAAAACTATAATATGGATGGCTTTCCCAATTTCCCAGCCGTTTACAAATACTTTTAAAAGGTGATTGTTCTATAGGGAATATGGATACTGGTGGTTTAAGAGCTGTCTGAGTTGGTCATACTAGATGTGATTTTTGTTTTGTAGTTTTATTGATTATAAATGGTTTCAAATCCTTTGTTGAAGGGGGCATAAATACTTGAACAAACAAAGGAAGGAGCAAATTAGGGGAGTCTAGTCTAGACCATTTGTTCCTTATAAAATGGCCTTGATTTGCAACCATAAAAGACAAAGCTTCCATAAGAGGGAAGGAAAAAAGTCACTATGGCAGTTGCAACCACACTGGTGGGATTCAAAAATTGTTACTAATGGTTCTGTGGGCATGGTGTGGCTTTGTGGGTATGGCAGAGGAAAGATACAGTAAAGTCCCCATTCCCTCCCCACTCCTGGGGGAAGGTTACTGCAAAATCCTCATTCCAACCCCACCCCACTCACCTGCTTTCCAGCTCCGTTCTCCTGTGCAGGGCAACAAAAGAAGACCCAGCCGATCAGCTGGGACTCGGGAGGCAGAGAATAGATGGGGGTGGGGCTAGTCAGAGGTGGTATTTGCCAGTTCTCCGAACTTCTCAAAATTTCCGCAACTGGTTCTCCAGAATTGGTCAGAACCTGCTGAATACTACCTCTGCTGCCAGTTAATCAGAATGAGTTAATTTGGATTCCCTTAGCAAGGGATTCAACCCTACGATCTCAGTGGTCCTTTTAAGTCTAGGCTTTTCTTATTCTAATCTGGGATGGGTGATGATGTAACAAGCAATAAATATGTCCACAGCCAAGAGTGGATTGAGGCACCCCTTTTTTAAAAACAACAACAACAACCCCTGCCAATTTGGTCTTCTTTGGAGCCTTGTTTTTCCTTTCTCTCAAACAGCAGAGGAAAGGCAGGGTGCTCTTACCAGAAGTTTGACCAGATCTCAACCATAGAGGATTTTGTAACTTCAGCTCTTCGTCACCAGTGTAAAAATACCAAAAAATGTGTTCAAAAATGGGAGGGCTAATGATTTGGGGGTACGGGTTATGCAAGAAGGGAAATGCAAAAGGTTTTGGTTTTTTAAAATATTTTCCTCCTTCAAATTCTGAAAAGGTCAAAGAAAACAGAGGGAATGTTCTCAGGACTATGGCAATATAGACTATGATTTAGAATTCCTCTCCTCTCCTTTCCTTTCCTTCTTCCCTTCCCTTCTTTCCTTTCCTTCTATCCTTTCCTTTCCTTCCCTTCTTTCCTTTCTTTTCCTTTCCTTCTTTCCTTTCCTTCTTTCCTTTCTTTTCTTTTCCTTTCCTTCTTTTCTTTCCTTTCCTTCTTTCCTTTCCTTTCTTTCCTTTCCTTTCCTTTCCTTTCCTTTCCTTTCCTTTCCTTCTTCCCTTCCTTTCCCTTCCGTTCCCTTCCTTCCCTTTCCTTCTTTCCTTTCCTTTCCTTTCCTTTCCTTTCCTTTCCTTTCCTTTCCTTTCCTTCTTTCCTTTCTTTTCCTTTCCTTCTTTTCTTTCCTTTCCTTTCCTTTCCTTTTTCCCTTCCTTTCCCTTCCGTTCCCTTCCCTTTCCTTCAGACAGGCTAGACAGGCCATCCAGCTTTGCTTTCTTACTTTTGGAGGAATTTCTCTAAAACAATAATAGTGACATTGTTCCTCTACTTCGCTGGCGGTTTTATGGGGCTTGCCTGGGAGAAAGGTGACTGCGGATGCCTCTTGGTCCACATGTGTTTACATAAGGAAATGCATGTGGGTTTTGGGGTGGCGCCTGGTGTCAGCAGCCGCTCTCTGTACTCCTGACCCTGACAGAGCTGCTTTCTTGCTTCTGGGTACGTTTACTGCACTCCAGATGTGTGCTGGCTCCAGCATGGCTGCGGAGCGTCAAGGATCTGGCATCCCCTGGCTCATCGGTCTGTGGGGTAGAATGCCATGGTGGTTGTTTTAAAAGCTGTAATGTTTCTTGGTAACACATCGTGATTTATTCAGTCCTTGTTTGACAGAGCTGCTTTATCAAAAACTCATGTGAAGGATTTGCCAGGAGGGGCTGGGAAGGGGGAAAACGTTGGAGAGAGAATCACACACACACACACACACACACACACACACACAGAAAGAACACAAGTCCTCCCTGGATTCAGGGCTTTTGTATTCTAAAAAAACCCACCTCTTCTACACACTTGAGACAGATGCAATGGGAGAGGAGCCAGTTCTTTTGCCTGGCCAAAACTTGCCCTTTACTTACTGCCATCTTTGAAAACTATCAATGGATTGGGATGGCTTCTCCAAACCACAGAGTCTTGGGATGAGTAGTGACAATGCCTGAGAAGTGGAGTGGGAGGACTGATCATTTGCTGACTGAGATTTCTCAGAAAAGCTGACCACTGATTTGAGTGGTTGCTCAACCATATTTATTTATTTATCCATTTGTAGCCTGGTTGGGTTTGCATTCTATGGGGATTGTTTTGTAGCTATGACTTGTAAACTTTGTTTGTTATTTTATTTGCAGCTTTAAAAAAAAGATATTTGAGCAGAAGAATAGACCTGAGAAGGTCGAGAAAGATGCTGTTTTGTCAAGTTTTTAAAAACTTGTCATTAAAAGAACTTCCTCAGTGGGTGTTAACAGAATTATTAGATTTGTTTTTGTTTGTTGGCTTATTTCTAGAACACAACCTATCTGCTTATGGCAGGAGTGGTGCAGTGGTTAGAATGCACTACTGCAGGCAAATTTTTCCCACAGCCTAGAGTTCAATTCTCACTGGCTCAAGGCTGACTCAGACTTCCATCCTTCCGAGGTTGGTAAAATGAGGACCCAGATTGTTGGGGGCGATAGGCTGACTCTGTAATATGATATTTGATATCATAATGCAATTTTGCAATTTTTTGAAAATTTTCCCCAAATTTTCTAAATTTTTCCAAAAGTCTGGAACCTCAGTGGGCCAAGAATCATGCTGCTTGGAAGCTCTATTCTAAACTGGAGGAACCTGGGTTGAGTTTGTTGACCTAATGGAACCATCATATTAAGAGAATGTAGAATGCCAGGAAAGGCCATTGTTAGAGTGCAAGCAAGAGGGAAATAGCCTTCACACTCATTGTCTAATAGTTTCATTCTATGGAATTCCTATGGGAATTGAGGTCTTAGATGAAAGTTTCTTTAATACGCTTTTGATTGATTGTGTACATCAAGTCATTTTTGACTCCTATCAACCATAGAGATAGATTTTCTCAATCCCTAACCTTGTCTTTCATGTTTCCCAATGGTGGACTCATTGGTGCATTTGAACTGATACCATCTACCTGGCGTTGATCATCCTTTTCTCTTTCTTTCTTTTTATCTTTTTTAAGCATTTGAGCCTTTTCCAGAGAGCTGGGTTTTCGCTGATAATGTGTCTGAAGTAAGAAAATTTCATCTTGGAGATTTGTGCCTGGAGTAGAATACCGGGTTGATGTGTTCAATGATCGATCAATCTGTTTACGTGGCTGTCATTCTCAGGAATCTTCTCCAACAGCCATGTTCAGAAGCATCAATAGTCTTCCTATCTGGCTTTTTTAAAGTCCAACTTTTGCTTCTGTAAAATATCACAGGAAATACCATGGCTTGCATGATTTTGATCTTTGTAGGTATAAACATAACATGGCATTTGAATGTCTTTGCCCAGGCCTTCATTGCTGCTCTACCAAGTGCTGGTCTGCACCATACTTCTTGACTGCTTGTTCCTTTACTGTTGACCATTAATCATAAAAGGCAAAAGCTATTTTATACTTCAATATTTTCATTGCTGCTTCTAAGGTTGGCTGTTCTATCTGTTGTCATTAGTTTGGTCTTAATTGAATTTTAGTTTCATTTTTTTCCCATGGGGCTTTTTGACTTAGAACTCTATTGGGCTTCTGTAATCTCCAAGTGATAGGTTAACAGAGCTGGAAGGGATCTTGTAGGTCATCTAGTCCAACCCCCTGCCCATGCAGGAGACCCTACACCATTTCTCACAAATGGCAGTCCAATCTCTCCTTGAAACCTTCCAGTGATGAAGCTTCCACAACTTCCAAAGGCAAGCTGTTCCATTAGTTTATTGTTCTCACTGTCAGAAAGTTTCTCCTTATTTTCAGGTTAAAACTCTCCTTGTTCAGTTTCCATCCATTATTCTTTGTCTGGCCTACAGGTGCTTTAAAAAATAGCTTGACCCCCTCCTCTCTGTGGCAGACACTCAAATATTGGAAGACTGCTACATGTCTCCCCTGGTCCTGCTCTTCACTAGACTAGCCAAGCCCAGTTCCTACAATCATTCTTCATATGTTTTAGTCTCCAGTCCCCTAATTATCCTGGTTGCTCCTTTCTGCACTTTTTATAGAGTCTCAAATCTTTTTTTATAGTGTGGTGACCAAAACTGGATGCAGTACTGTAGCTGTGGTCTTACTAAGGCTTTATAGAGTGGTGTTAGTACCTCACTTGATCTTGACTGTATCCCTCTGTTAATACAAGCGTTGGCTTTTTTGGGCTGCTGCCACACACTATTGGCTCATATTTAACTGGTTGTCCACTAAGACTCCAAGATCCCTCTCTTTTAGGAATAGAGCTTGAAGATCCTTTGCATTTTCTGCTATCAAAACAGTGTCATCAGCATAGTGCAGATGTTTCAATGTTTTTTTTTCCTGCAAACCACACCTTCCCAATCCAGCTTCCCTTGATACAGTATATATTCAGCATATAGGTTGTATAAATAAGAAGAGGGCCTTCAGTCTTATTACACTACTTTGCCAGCCAGGAGCCACTCTGTTTCATTATCTTCTTTCCAGATTGGGGCTTTCTGACTTGTATATAAGTTTCTTGTGAGGACAATTAGATGTTGTGGGACTCTTATTTTTCCGATCACATTCCACAGCTTGACATGACTAACACAATCAAAGGCTCTTCTATAATTGATGAAGCACATATTAACATCTTTTTGGTATTCTTTGACTTTTTCAATTATCAGCAATAATGTCTCATCCTTGCAATAGGTCACCATAGAAATTGTCTAGAAGAAGATATACAGGCACTTCAAATTTATGTTGAACATATGAATGAAATGAAACATACTTAACATGTTTGGTAGACAGTAAAAAGGATTAGAAAATTTTGGATTCAAAGATTTTAAAAAAATTAATATACAGTTGAGACCAGAGGCTTTTCTTTTGTTATTGTTGGATAAACAATTGGAAAAGTTATGGAACTTTGTTTTTTGTATATTGCAATGGCAACATGATTATTGTATGCACTGAGATGGAAAGACTCAGCAGTACATGCCAAATGAAAGAAAGGTGGGGAAAATGCTAGAATTTGCTGAGATGGCTAAATTGACTTCTTTGATCAATGGACAAAAAAATGTATTTACATTTATTGCTGACTGGAAATCTCTCATAAACTTTCTGCATGAAAAAGAAAAAATGAACATATTATTTATCATTTTAATTATTACACGGGATATATTATAAAAACAACAGAATTATTCTATAACCATAAGAGGTAAATCTATAATTGTAGTTATAACCAGTGGTGGGATTCAAATAATTTAACAACCGGTTCTCTGCCATAATGATTTCTTCCAACAACCAGTTCAACAAACTGCTCAGAAAGTTAACAACTGGTTCTCCTGAACTGGTGTGAACTGGCTGAATCCCACCACTGGTTATAACTGCTGCAAAGAAGAATTGAATAGAATTCTTTATTGGCCAAGTGTGATTGGACACACAAGGAATTTGCCTTCGGTGCATAAGCTCTCAGTGTACATAAAAGCTATATGTGATAAATCATGATCATAGTCTTCATAAAAATACATACACCATAAATCATAACATCCAACACTTAGTGACAGTCATAGGATACTAAATAAGCAATCAACAAAATCATAGTAGGAAATGGAAGTTACTTCTCTATACCTTCTTCCTTTCTTTTCTCTTAGTTTATTCCCTTTTCTTGCATCTTATGTTTCTCTTTGATGTCTGTTTCTTACTTTATATTAGTTATTATATGTACACAAAGAGACGGGGGCGAAGGAGGGAAGGTGGGAGGGTGGGGGTGGAAAAGAGAGAGAGAGAGAGAGGTGGGGGTGACTGACTCCTATCTGCATTATGTTGTCTTACAGGAAGTCCTCAATGTATGTCTGTAATTGATCCTGACAATTATAATAACATAATGACGGTAATCTCATGATGGTAGAATGGGTCATCATCAAATGACTGGACTCGAGTTTAGGACCGTTTTTTGCAGTGGTTGTAAAGCAAGCATGTCAGTCCTCTAATCAGTGAATGCTCTAGTTATTAAGCAAACCCTTTGTTCTCTGTGGCATGTTTCTTTTCCAGGAATTGGAAGTAAACACCAGGTTTTTTGAGGGGGCAGGGAATGTACAGGCATGGGCTTTCTATACTGGGGAAGGACACCTGTTCATGCAACTGTTTTCCTGTGCTGGCTGCAGAATGACTGTATCCTGGTTCAGGATGGTTGGGGAGGGCTGGGAGAGAGCAGATTCTGCCTGGGCCTTTCTCCATGTTCTTGTTTATTCATTTCTTTTCCCAGCTATGAGCCCACAGAGCTGTCATCTGGTGCACCCTTGGAGCCTATTTCAACACAGCAATTTGCAACCGAGGACCCGATTGCTTTGGACTAATTCTTGTGGCTGCTTCCACATCAAAAGCATTTGCGGGAGTGACTCATCCATATGGTTTGCTCACATGAGGGCAGGGACAGCAACTCCCAGAATTCACCCACCACCCCCCAAGGATGATCACATGGCTAAGCCATTGGCATGTAGCGTTTCCTGTGTATGCAGCCACAGGAATGGCTCCAAACATCATGTTCCAGCTGCAGAAGTTAGACAGGGGCTCTTTTGAACATGAGATAATTAAACCTCAGCAGTAATCTCCTAATCCACAAGAGCTGGGCTGTTCCTAGTTGTTGCTGGGTTGCCTTAAAAGAAGCCCCACCACTTAATTCATAGAGTGTCTGCTGTAAATTTGCTGTCATCCTTTTGTACCAAGTGCAAAACTGAGTGCAGACAATTAGAACATAGAATAATAGAGTTAGAAGGGACCTTGCAGTGGGGGGTATTCTAATTCAACTCCCTGCACAAGCAAGTGACTTTATATCATTTCAGATAAATGGTTATCCAGTCTGTTTTGAAAGCCTCCAGTGATTGAGTACACACAGCTTCTAGAGGCAAGTCATTCCACTGATTAATTGTTTTCACTGTTAGGAAATTTCTCCTTAACTTTAGGTTGTTTCTCTCCTTGGTTAGTTTCCACCCATTGTTTCTTGTCCTGCCTTTTGGTGTGTTGGAAAATAGTTTGATTAATTCAGCAATCCCTCTGATTTCCATCCCTTTCCCATCTTCTTAGCTGTTAAATGCCACATCCGCTCTCTAAAATAACTACAGATAGTCCTTGATTTACCACCAGAATTATGAATTTCCATTGCTAAGGAAGATTGTTGTTAAGTGAGTCACACCTAACTTTATGACCTTCTTTGTCACTGTATTTTTCATTCATTCATTCGTTCATTCATTAATTCATTCATTCATTCATTCATTCACTCACTCACTCACTCACTCATTCATTCATTCATTCACTTTCCATGCCACCCCTCTCATTGCTACAGCAACTCTATATTAAGTGAATAATTGCAGTTGTTAATGATTCATGGGGTCAAGTCTCACTTTCCCCATTGACTTTGTTCATGTAACTATCAGGATGCTGCCATAGTCATAAGTGCAAGGTCTAGTCATAACTTAATATATATAATATAATATAAAAAATATACTGTCTTGGATTCCAGATTTGTTTTGCAACAGAAAGACTGCATTTGAAAGCTCTTAGATTTTCCAGCTCTTAAGGTTGCCAACTTTTCTATCGCTCGATCTGTGAGTACTGTATTAAATGAGTGTATACTGAGTGTCCTAGCATGGATTAAGCTTTTTCAATACCAAGAAAAGCATAATGAATTCTGTCCATGCAAAAGATAAGAGACACACAGCAGATTATTTGCTGATCGACTGGTGACACTCATCTGCATTAGCTCTGCACCTCCGCTGCTTTTGATTTGTACATTTATGATGTGATATTCAGTGCTCACTTGAAGTGTTATTCACATGGGTGAGAATGGATGCAGGAATCTTTAACTCAGGATTAAGTATAAGGCTTCTGTAACTTTAATCACAATGACGGGGAGTGGGGGGGTGGGTTAAGGTTGAAATAGGAGAATCAAAGGAAATGGGGTGGGGGCTGAATCCTATCTCACATGAGCTAGTTCACTTCACAGTTTAAGTAAACAATTCTCATATCCAAGTCATGGGGAGGAGAAGTGTGTTATATAGAAGTGCCTTTCTGCTGCTGTTTGGATAGTAGTTAGATGCCCAAGGATTTTGTATGGATCCTAAATTATTAGTGCAAAAAAAAAGTATTTCTTTAATTTTTAGTAGGAGATATAAAAACTATCAATTAATCTAACTTTTATTGTTCTTCTGGGACATGAGGAAGACATTATTTAAACAAATGGTTTATATTACTTTCAATTATTTTTTTTAAAAAGGTTTCTCACCCACCCCCACACCCATGGAAGTCTTAGACATCTCTATCAGATGAAAAGTATACTTCTACTTTGCTGAAAGGGATAAAAACAGTCATCCAAATCTTTGCTTGAGATGGATTTGTTTTCCGGTTAAAGTACACACATCATAGAATAAAAATGTGAATGGGGAGATGGGTCAAATGCTGGTTTTTGTGTGTGTATGTGTGCTCTAGTTCATCAGTGTGGGTCATGTTGATCTCAGGATTTTGAAGAACAGCAGCTGGTTGACTTCAGACTGCTTTTGAAAGCTGGGGGAGTAGAACCAGGAGCAGTGGAGAAGCGCTTTGAGTCTGATAATCTGGTAAATTGGCTGAGATATCATGAAGGTAATCCTGACAAGACAATTCAGCCAAATTAAGGACAGAGCAGAACTGACAGTAAGCTAGTAGCTAACATAGATATCTGAGCCAATTGTAATAATATCATTTGGTCTCAAATGCCTCTTAAGCAGTGTGAAGACAATTGCCTAACTAGATGGTATTATTTGGTCAACCTTGTTGATCTTGAAAAACTAAACAGAATTGGGCCTGTATATCACCTGCTTATGAAGCCGCTAGGCCAGGGCTGTCAAACTCGCGTCATGACAGCATCGCTAAACTGGGAGTGGCCAGCGTCTGATGCATCCGGCCCACGGGCTGCGAGTTTGACAGCCCTACACTAGGTAATCCTGGAAGAATAAGCTACACCAATGTTTTTAGACCTCAGCAAGTTAAAGATGTATGGACTTCATTTCCCGGAATTCTCCTACCAACCATGCTGCCTGCAAAATTTGGCAAGTTAAAGTCCACACATCTTGAAGTTGCTAAGCAGGTTAAGAAAACTAAGCAAGATGTTCCAGAAAAAGGAATGGTAATCCACTGTTGGGAAAGGTAATGGCACCTCACATTTGCATTGTTAGCAACAAAACGTCATGGATGTGTACATGGTGTTATTAGATGTCAAGTTCAACTCAAGAATTTACCTATAGTGGAAGAAGATGGCTCCAACCAGCAATTAAGATATTTAATCTTGAATAAGTCCTCTAGAGCAGTGGTCCCCAACCTTTTTTGTACCAGGGACCAGTTTCAAGCAGAAACACTTTTTCAAGGACCGGCGGGGGGGGGGGGAGATTCTATTTTCCATTCCCAAAACTTTATGTTTACCCTACAACTAGCATTAAAGACACCTGACTGCAGTCTCTCTAATTCTAGGTCTTGCCCAGCTGTGTAGCTACAAAATTTCATGCAGATGTTTCTCTTATCTCTGTTTGGTGAAAACAGGAATTGAATGAGGAGCATTTAGTCAGTGTGTTTTCCCTAGGAAGCTCCTGTAGTCCTTGTTTAGGGATCATTCAGAGCTACGATGGACCTCTAACATCCAGCCCAGGAAGAAACTGCTTCAAAGAAGCCGGGGGGGGGGTGGCTTTTCCTGTCGCCGCAGCTCCTCCGAAGCGCCCGTTCACCCCCACCCCCACCCCGCCCGCCTGCGCGCGGTTCAATCCAGTGCTCCGTTCTGCCTGTCTGCCTACCTGCCTGCCTGCGTTTCTGGTTGTTTCGGAGCAGCTTTGGCTGATAAAAAGAGGCGAATAGTTATTATTCTCAGCCGAAGCTGCTCCGAAACAAACGAAGGCAGGCAGGCAGGCAGAACGGAGCACTGGATTGAACCTGGATTGATTGGCGGCGGGGTGGGGGTGAACGGGCGCTTCGGGGGAGCTGCGCCGACAGGAAAAGCCACCCTGCCGGCTCCTTTGAAGCAGTTTCTTCCTGGGCTGGTGGAGGAGCGAGAGAGCGACTGAGAGAGGAACGAGGCGGGAGGAAACCGAAGCCGCTGAGCCGGAGAGCAGGACAGGCTTTGGTTGCTTCCTCCCTCCCCTTCTTTCATTTGTGTCCTTGATCCCTGATCCCAGCAGCATTCACCGAAGGTGAAGAAAGCCGCCATTTATTTTATTTTATTTTCTTTGCGGCCCGGTACAGAGTGCTCCACGGACCGGTACCGGTCCGCGGCCCGGTGGTTGGGGACCCCTGCTCTAGAGATCACTGCAATGTTATGACTCAGTTGTGCAATAGGGATTTGGTTTCACTCCAAGCCATCAGTTTGCATGTAGTTTCAGCTTGGTTTTGGTTAATGAGCCTTGGGGTGCCACTAAAAGGCAAAAATACTGAAAGCTGGAAGTTTACTCATTGCTGGATTAATGAGATTTCCCAGGATGTGTTTTAGCTTCTCTGATAAGAGTTCCAGAATGGAGACTCCAGATAATGCTGAAACCATGTGTTTGATTGATAAATCAAAATGTGTTATACATTCAAAGCTGTAATTGGAAGGAATCTTTTCCAGATGGAAGAAGTGTCAAGAAAAGATGGGAGGCTGGCTCCATAGAAGGCAGTTTCTTTTAGGCAGCTCAAAACATTTCCAAAAATAAATTAAGAAGATGCAGAACTAAAGCTTTGGAGCTCTGGGAAAGCAGCAGACAAGCAGGTGAATTATCATCAAGCAGATTTTCTCTTTAAATAGAGACCAACATTGATAAAGGGTCCAGTAATTCCAGGCATATTGAAATAAGGTAATCATTGTTGTTTTTGAAAACTTTATTAGTAAATAATTATTTTATATCTGTTTTGAGGAAGGCCAAATCAAGAGAAAGACACCACTGGGATACCAGGAATGCTATACTGCTTGTTTTTAAAGAAAAGGGTTAAGCAGGGCCTAATCGGAGTCTTTTTTTACATTTTCTATTTTCCCAGGGCTGAGCAACCATTTCAATCTCTCCCATCTCTTCCTCAAGGCCAGAGCTAAATTCCTCTACAGTGTATGAGAAATTGGCTTGGATTCCTACATCAGACCAGTCAGCAGAGGCAATGATGAGGGATTATAGAAACACAGATAGTCCTCGATTTACAACAGTTCAAATTTACAATGGCACTGAAAAAAAGTGACTTATGACCGTTTTTCACACTTACGTCATTGCAGCATCCCCATGGTCACGTGATCAAAATTCAAATGCTTGGCAACTGATTCATATTTATGATGGTTGCAGTGTTCCAGGGTCATGTGATCACCTTTTATGACATACTAACAAGCTAAGTCAATAAGGAAGCCAGTCACTTACCAGGTTACTAACTTAACAACTGTCATGATTCACTTAATAAATGTGGCAAGGTCATAAAAGGGGGAAAAACTCACTTAACAAATGTTTCACTTAGCAACAATAATTTTGGGATGAGTTGTGTTCATAAGTTGATTTGTAGTTCTTTGAACGATCTGGAAGTTATGATTAAGCAATATTTTAATTGCATTGAAACATTCAGTCTTTGCAATTGTCCATGCTTAATCACAGAGAATTGTAGGTTTTGTGTACTACTTAGTGTAATGCATTTCAGAGCATTGGTATCATCATACATGCTATTTAGGGGACACTGCTAAAACTGAGGAGCATACCATTTATATAAAGCAGAGAAAATCAAGTCCAGATTTTTCTATCGGTGTTGCAAAATGTACTTTAGGGTTATGAAATCTGGCTAGCTCAGGTTTTCTGCTAAAATTAGAGAAATGGACTACAGAGTATATGGAAAACATCCCTGGAGAGAGGGAGGAAGGAAGGAATAAATTTTTCAAAGTGCAGACATGAAGGGATGGTGTCTTGAATATGTACAAACTTGCTGGCAACACATTGGGATTAAAATATCTCAAAAATAGTAGCAAGCAGAGTTGCAAGGCTATTGATTACTCAAAACACGTGGATTTTCATCTATTTCCTCCAACTTCTGCAGATACAGAATGTATTATTGTTGTTCGTTTTTGAAGCACTGCTGAGCATCATCTGCCTTTTGGGAAAAATGTATCAAGAAATGTGAATGCCATGAAAATAATATTTATTATTTTTCTAATCCACCTACTAGTAAATCTTGTCTAGTACATCAGAACGCCCAGAAATTCAATCTCTTCTGAGTGATTAATTTATCTGGGATTCCCTGGGATTTGCGATAATTTTCTTTTGTTCGATACAGGAAGAATGCATTATATTATTTTTCTTTTGAGCACCTTCTTGTCTTCCTCATAAAAGTGATTTAAATATGGTGGCAAGAAGGACCAGTTGATGTGGAGGATATATGACCATTTTTCTAGTGGCCTTCAGAGGGAAACCTCAGCAGCTGGAAGAAAACAAATTCTTGCTATCCCTCTAAATTTTGTCCTGTGGGAGAGGGAAGGGTTACTTTTTCTCAGTTTTCACAGTCAAAATAAAATCTGCATTTCACTTTGAATCAGGGAGGAAACCAACTCAGTAAGAGAACTGATAAAACTGATAAGTTTGGGAAAAAGGAATTAAAGGCTTATATTTTTTTTTGTTTTTACTTTGTTTTAAAAAAATAACTTTAAAAGAAATGGTTTAACTTTCCTCTTCAGAATCAGATTGCCAGTAGCTTTAGCTCGCCTGGTGTGTTGCTCTGCCATTAGCTTTGTGGAAATTGCTTGATGTTTTCCCCATGTATAAATGCAATCATCTGCCAATCCCTGCAGATTATAGTATAGACAGTCCTCACTTTACAGCCACAATTGGGATCAAAATTTCTCTGGCTAAGCAAGATGGTTGTTAAGTGAATCGTGCCCAAGTTTATGACATTTCTCCCAGGTTTGTTTAGTGAATCACTGAAGTATCCATAAGGCTCTTAAGTGAATCCTGCTTCCCCAATGACTTTGCTTGCCATAAAATATGACCCAGAAGGTTGGAAACGGTGATCACATCTCAACCATCGCAAGTACATGCCAGTCGCCAAGTGCCTGAATTTTGATCACGTGACCATAAAGATGCTGCAATAGTTCTAAGTGCAAGAACTAGTTCTAAGTCACTTTTTAAGTGCTATCATGTCAGAGCATTTGCAGCGTGACTGAGACAACAGTATGAGACAACCCAGGGGCAAAACACAGCACACAGAGACTTAGACATTTAACAGTGGTTTATATACAAGACATATATAGAAATATATGTGGTAGGCAAATACCTGGCAAGCAAGCAATCTTCTTAACTCTACACAGAGAACTCTGCAATGGATACAGGACATAAGGAAAAAGAAATATGCCCTTTAATGGCTGCCTTATATAAATATCTCTTAAAGTGGTAAAATGTCTAAAACTGGCAATGCTGATTCATCTTCATTGCATCAGGCTTACATTGCATCAGCTTTACAGCTGGTCAGCTCTTAAATCCCAATACCTTAACATATCGTAAGTTTCAAATCTGGTAGTCCTTGACTTACAACAGTTCATTCAGTGACTGTTTGAAGTTACAACAACATTGAAATAAGTAACTTATAGCCGTTTTTCACACTTGCAACCATTGCAACATCCCCATGGTCACATGATCAAAATTCAGATGCTTGGCTCATAGTTATGATGGTTGCAATGTCCCAGGGTCATGTGATCACCTTTTGGGGACCTTCTGACAGGCAAAGTCAATGGGGAAGCCAGATTCACTTAACAACCATGTTACTAATTTAACAATTGAAGTAATTCATTGAACAACTGTGACAAGAAGGGTCGGGGGAAAATTCCCCTTAATAACTGTCTCACTTAACAACAAAAATGTCGACTCAATTGTGGTCCTAAGTCGAGGAGTACCTGTACTAATATTTGTGTCCATCGTTTACACTGTTCTGAGATTCGGTGTGCTTGTAGGAAAGAATAATGCTGGCTTGTCCTTCGGGCACACTTTACAAGTGCATGAGCCTAGCCTGTCTGGCCACCATAGAAAAAGGCCATTTGGAGGAAAGAGTCGCTAGTCAAACGCACAAGCATTTTTCTTAAGAGAATATGTAGCTATCATTGTATTTATTTCCAAACAGCAGTGAGATGCTACCGGTTCGGCCTGGTTCTATAGAACTGGTAGTTCTGAAGAGCAGCAAACACAGAACCGGTTTGCTGTGACGACCTTTTGGTCATATGTTTGGCCTACCCGCCCTCCTGGGCTCTTGGCTCTCCTTTATTTCCTGCTTTTTCAACCTCAGCTGCTTTGCGTGGTACAGCTGAGGTTGAAAAAGCAGGAAAGAAGAGGATTTTCAAACGCTGCGCACCTGCGCACAGCGCTTGTCAGCTGTCCGGGCGGCACAGCTGATTTTTTTTCCCCAAATGTTGTACACGCGTGTGCAGCTCTCACCAAACCGGTAACACTGATTGAATCCACCCCTTCTTCCAAATATGCCTTGGATGGTGTTGTTATGCAAAACAATATGCTTGTGGCTTTATGACTTTGTGAGTAGGTTTCTTGCAGTAGGACAGGTTTTTTTCTTTTCCATCAGTCAAGAATGTGGTCAAGAGAAGATAGAGTCACATATTGCGAAGGTCATTAAGCTATGATTTACAATCCATAATGGCTTTATTTACAGTATTTTCAAACACACGGCTAAACCGCATTAGCTCACTGCTTTGTGAGAATCCAGTGTAAGTGAGTTCGGAGGTGGGAAAGTGACAAGGCTTTTTGAGTTGATTCATCATCAAATATGCAAGTTGAGCAGCATCACAAAGTTGTGGGAACGGCTAGGATACCATATTTGAAACCTTTGGTAAAGAACATGGATGTGTTTATATTCCCTACAACCTACAGCTTCTTTGGGAGAATTTCTTTCCAGTGAAATCATGGCTGAAATGTCATCCTTGCAGAGCATAAATTCAGCTCGATCATTCAGTGGCGGTTTTCCAGGTCTGGGATCGCAATGCAACCCCTTAAAAAAAAAAAAGACATGACTCCTTTCTTACCGAGTCTGGAATTCCCCCAGAATATGATTGAACTGTTGAACCTTCAGACAGGCCCAGACGCTGGTCAATGCGGTAACCAAAAAAATCTTCTTCTATTTGCAATATGTACATTCCTTTCAATCTCCATTCTGCTGACTAACATGCTGATGCATGCACTTTTCCCCGTGTTAATAAACAGAGAGCAGCTTCCTTCATTTGGTACCAACCAGCTCCTGGGCCCTGACATCAGTTGTTTGTAGAACGTAGCCTGATTTCAGATTCTTTTTAAAAATAAATAAATTTTATTCAATATAAACATTAAAAACATTGAACGTGGTGGTCTTCTTTGATATACATTTCTGTTGATATATTTTGCATTTAAAAAGATAAAGAAATTATGCACAATTATATACATATATACATTTAAACTTTGTAGTTTTTAAATCTTTCTCATTAATCCTCAAATATGAGATCCTTCATCTCTTCCCGATTTCACCTTAAAATCTTCTTTCAATTTTATGGACTCCCTTTCATATCCCTCCAGTAGTAAAATTTATTCCAAATTTTATAGTATTCTGATTTATCTTCATCTTTCAATTCTAACGTCAACCTATCCATTTCGGCGCATTGTAATATCTTATCAATTGTAACTTCCTCACTAGGGATTTCACTTGCTTTCCAATTCTGGACGAATATCATCCTTGCTGTCGTAATTACATGTATAATTAGATAGGTGTCGGGTTTGCTAAATTTCTCTTCCATTATTCCCAGTAAGAATATCTCTGGTTTGTAGCAAATTTTTAGCCCCATCATTCCCTCTAGCCATGTCCAAATTTTATACCAGAACTCCTGAGTTTTTTACAGGACCACCATATATGATAGTAAGTGCCCCGTTCTTTCAAGCACTTCCAACAGTTGAGTGATTGGTTTCCGTACATTTTGGCAAGCCTAGCTGGTGGGAGATGCCACCTATAAAACATCATGTACAAGTTTTCCTTGTATGATGTAGCTAGTATAATCTTTTTGTTTCTCTCCCAAATTTACTGCCAAATTTGATTTTCAGATTCTTGATTTGAAGGCTGGGCAAAAACAGCAGTTGGGTACTTGCATGTACTATGTCAGTAGAAAACTTTATCCTTTTCAGGGCTCTAATACAGATAGTCCTTGACTTACAATCACAATTGAGCCCAACATTCCTGTTCCTAAGCAAGACAGTTTTGAAATGAATTTTGTGACCTTTTTTTGCCACTAGTTGTTAAGTGAATCACTGTAGTTGTTAAGTTAGTAACCCGGTTATTAGGTGAATTTGGCTTCCTTGTTGGGTTTGCTTGTCAGAAGGTTGCAAAAGGGGATCACATGACCCCGGGACACTGCAACTGTTGTAAATGTGAGTCAGTTGCCAAACGTCTGAACTTTGATCACGCAACCATAGGGATGCTGGTTGTATGTGTGGAAAACAGCCATGAGTTACTTTTTCAATGCCATTGTAACTCCAAACGGTCACTAAATGAACTGTTGTAAGTCAAGGACTACCTGTAATGTGCCCTAAGGATAACTGTCACAGCTCCGGCAGTTACCGCCATTTAAATCATGAGTCTCGAACCGAACTTCCAAAGCTTAAAGAAGATTTATTAACAGAAGACATGCCAGAGCTGCCTGGGTGTAGCCGACTCTCAGACACATCATTCATTGTCACCCTTGACCCTAGTCCCTCCCCCCCCAGTGTATAATAATTCATATTCTCCAATGGGACACATCCATAGCCAAGAGTAATCAATCATACTCCCCAATTAGAATTTTGTGCGGCAGAAACTTCGGTCACCTAGAAACTATCTTTGAAAACATTTATGGATTGCAAGCTGTCCACTGCTTCCCCCTCCCTTTCTGTAAAAAGGACCATAGAAATATTTTATGAGTTGACCATAACCTTGTAAAGCATCCTCAAGGATTCTCTGTCTATGGGTATTAATGTCTTACAGAATTATGCAAAACATCCAGATGTCTTGGTTGTGCTTTGCTTTATCTAGGCTGGTCAGTCTTGTGTATATGACCACACCAGTTGCTGCTCCAACTCTAGGCAACAACAGGGTTGACCGTGACTCTTTCGGATAGTTTGACTTAAAGTCTTTTGCCATTTTTTTCAGCAAATAGGTGACAAAGGTTTTTTTTTTTTCTTTCTATGCAGAGGTGAAACCAGGGCAGAAAGGAAGGAGGGGTGTGTGTTGTGTATGCTTGTGCAACCGGAACGTAATCACTAGAAGGATGCAGCGATGCACCCTAAACAAACACACTTATCTCCCCGAGGGTCACGCAGGGACTTGGTCGCTGGCACAGTGACCTAAGACTGTCGTTCTATCTCAGGGCTGCCCCCATCTCTCATTCCACACATTAGCCTGTTAACTCTCAGTTAACTCTCTCGCTCTGCTGACAGACAAGACAGCGACTAAGTGCTTGCTGCAAAAGCTCACTTGAGAGTGTCTACATTTCAAATGGCTTGAAGAGTGGCGTCTCTTTAGTCTGTTTTCTGCATTTCATACGGTGGGTTTTTGGCTTGAGCAGCCTTCATCGATGAGAAGAGAAACAAGCTGCCAAAGACAAAGCAGCCAATATTCATCCTGGCATTCTGAGAGCCTCTCATCCCATTGTTTATATTTAATCAATCAATCAATCAGAATAATGCTGGAAGGGGACCTTGGAGGTCTTCTAGTCCAGCCCCCTGCTCAAGTAGGAGAACCTATACTATTTCAGATAAGTGACTGTCCAGTCTCTTCTTAAAAACCTCCAGTGATGAAGCACCCATAACTTCTGAAGACAAGCTGTTCCACTGTCCTTGCTATTAGGAAGTTTCTCCTTAATTCCAGGTTCCTTCTCTCCTTGATTAGTTTCCATCCATTGTTTCTTGTCCTGCCCTCTAAATTGCATAGGTTTCTAGTCCATATGTTTGGAGAGAAAAAGGTGAATGCGGGACAAAGCCTTAAGGTGGCCTCTGACTAAGGAAATGCGTCACTAGTTAAGAGAATGGTAATTTGCACAAAATGTCCAAGTACCAGAAGGACATTGAGAAGGCATTGCTATAATTTAAACAGAATGCAATTAAGTTTGCCACAGGAGGAAAGACAGTGACCTCAGTTGGCAGCTCAAAGAAATGATTTGATAGACAGCATCAAGGTTCTGATAACTGTCCCTTATCCCTTGCTTTTCTGTTTGCACATATTCATCTTGTGTAATCCATGTCTCTCTCTCTCTTTTTCTCTCTCTCTCTTTTTATCTCACTTCTGGTTGCTCTAATTTTAAACCTCTTAGGGCAGAAAGCTGGAGCTTGGGGGTTGTTCTCTGTTTTCATTTTACTTTTGTCATAAAGAATCCATGAACACCGAGGATAACAAACTCTTATGCTTCGAGGAAAAAGTATGATTCTGGCTTTGCAGAACTATACCAACTGTGCAATTAATATAGACAATTAATGAGAGTTCTCAGGCCATAATGCATTGCTAGGATTCTAAGGTGCCAAAAAAGGAAAAGGGGGAAAATGGGCCCTTTGTTGGCTTTGCTGCAGGAGAGGACTCCAACTCATGAAAACTGCACAATTGATGGTTTATGCTGCATCGGAGAAGTTGTGGGAAGCCATTGTGGCTTGGGGATATCTATGGAGCTTCTAAATGGGGACAATGATCCTTTTAAAGAGTCCCACAAGCTGCATGACATTCACAAGATCGAATGGAGCATTTCCTTTGATATCTGAATGGCCCTCACAAAAGAACTGAACATTATTTTCACCAACCACCTCCTCTTTTTCAAAAGAACTACAGCTAATCGTGGGTTCTGAATAAAAGGCATGTTGTCCTTTAATTTCCTGGAAGGTCTGTGACCCTTATGCTGGCACAGCGGGCAGTCCATAGCTTGGCTCCTACTGACCAGACGTATCACATTGTTTAAAACTAGTTTGCCAAAAATAAAAGTCGTCTCACAGCATGGAAGCAATCCATTCATACTGATGGATTCAGAGGACCAGAGATCAATTTGGCTGAAGATGCATTACCTTCCATACTCATGGCATCTCCTCCTTCCACCCCATTCCATATCCCTCAAACTGGACTTAAAGATAATGTCTAAATGCCAGCTTCTCTAGAAGGCATACTGCAATAGGCAATGTAAGAAAGATATCGTCTATATATCTCAACAACTAAATTGTCCCCCCGCACTACGCTGGAAGTGACTTGTAACAGTAAAGCAATATTCTTATAACACTTTTTGTACAATTTACACCTAAGAAATCAGAAGAATATTATCCAATGGTCTATTGTGAATAGCATTCAGATTCTGGAGTTAACCTGGGCTGATCTTCCTCTAACATCCTCTAAAATAGCTCTCTTTGTTTTGGACTACATCTCCCATTATGCCCAACCAGCCTGTACATAAACCACACTGACTAGAGATTAATGGGAATTGCAGTATGAAACTTCTGGAAAGAACACAGGTCAAGGAAAGCTCTTCTTTGCTATTTGGAAGTAACTTTGCCTTCAGCTGGACTTCTGAGGAAAAATGAACGAATCTAAGCATCCTGAATTTCCGCTGAAATTGATTGCTAAAGCACCCAACTGGGAGTTTCTGGAGGGAACTGTTATAGTCAGAAACCAATTCTGGAAACCAAGCCATGCAGTGTGTGTGAAGGACTTCATTTCTGGATCATGGCCATTTAGATAGAAAAACATCCACTTGCATGCAGTTCCCAGGAACAGGATATATGTTTATCCTGTTCCTGGGAACTGCATGCAAGTGGACGTTTTTCCCAACTAAATAAAGTCCAGGTGTTTTGCCCAAAGACAGCTGGTGATTTTAGCTTTAGGAATTAGACTTTTAGAGGACTTTACAGATGTAACTGATTCCTTGGGAATCAGAAATCAGAAAAGATGTGTGGACAAAATCAGCTTGAAGATCTGTGGACTTCAACTTCCAGAATTCTCCAGTCAGTAAAGCTTTGTATTCAATCATGACCAGTTTTCAGCAAAGCTAGCTGGAGAATTCTGGGAGTTGAAGTCCACACACTTTCAAGTTGCCAAGGTTGAGAAACTCTGCTCTACAGGATCGAGGAAATAACAATAACTACAATCACAGAGGATGCTACGCTACCAATCTTGAGGAGTGCCTTCTTCCAGGCATCCTTCAAAACATACTTACAGGTACTTACAACCACAATGGAGCCCAACATTTCTGGTTAAGTGAATTTTGCCCCATTTTATGACTTTTCTTGCCTCAGTTGTTAAGTGAATCATTGCAGTTGGGAAATTAGTAACCTGGTTGTTAAGTGAATCTGGCTATCCCATTAACTTTGCTTCTCAGAAGGTCACAAAAGGAGATCACATAATCTCGGGACACAAGAAGTCATAAATATGAACCAGTTGCCAAACATCTGGATTTTGATCACATGATCATGGGGATGCTCAAAAGGTCGTAACTGTGAAAAATGGTCATAAGTCAATTTTTTCAGTGACATTGTAACTCTGAACATTCACTAAACAAACTGTTGTAAGTCGAGGACTACCTTTATTGGGTTGTTGACAGCCATTATCTCATCATTTTTCTACAAAAATAATGGTATACAGTGGTGTGGGGATACCTAGTCCTCTCCAACTACAGGTAGTCCTCAACGTATGATCACAACTGAGCCCAACACTCATGTTGTTAAGTGAAAAATTTGTTCAATGAGTGTTGCCCCATTTTACAACTTTTCTTACCACGTTTGTTAAGTGAATCGCTGCAGTTGTGAATTTGGCAACACGGATATTAAGCGAATCTGGTTTTCCCCATTGACTTTGCTTGTGAGAAGGTTGCAAAAGGGAATCACATGATCCTGGAATACTACAATCATAATACTACAGTCATAAACGTGAATTAGTTGTCAAGCATCCAAATGTAAACTGATTTGAGCACGGGGATGCTGCAAGGGTCATAAGTGCGAAAAATGGTCGTAAGTCACTTTTTTCAGTGCCATTGAAACTTCAAAGTTACTTTTCAAACAGTTCTGCAACCCAACAGGACAGACACAGACTTCAGAGGATAATTAGGACTGCAGAAAAAACCATTACTACCAACCTGCCTTCAACTGAGGACCTGTATACTGCACAAGTCAAAAAGAGGGCTGTGAAAATATTTACAAACCCCTCGCCCCTTCAAAACAACGCTATAGAGCACTGCACACCAGAACAACTAGACGCAAGGAGTTTTTTCCCGAATGCCATCACCGCTAAATAAATAATTTCCTCAACACTGTTCAACTATTTACAAAGTCTGCATTGCTATTATTGTTAATCTTCTCATCACTCCTTATTACCCATCCCCTCCCACTTGTGACTGTAGGACTGTAACTTGTAACTTGTATCTTTACGATTTATACTGACTGTTTCCTAGTATGATTTGATTGCTTATTGTACCCTATGACTATCATTAAGTGTTGTACCTCATGATTCTGGACGAATGTATCTTTTCTTTTATGTATACTGAGAGTATTTACACCAAGACAAATTCCTTGTGTGTCCAACCACACTTGGCCAATAAAGAATTCTATTCTATTCTATTCTATTCTATTCTGTTCTATTCTATTCTATTCTATTCTATTCTATTCTATTCTATTCTATTCTAATTCTAATTCTATTCTAGTCTAGTCTAAAGTGTTGTAAGTCCAACTAATGCATATTCAGACAGTCCACTCATCCTCGTTTTAGGCCCAGGGAAGAGTCTGGAGACTGCAGCAAGGAAAGCGGGAAGGAATCGCAGGAGGAAGCCTCCTTGGCAAGGCAAGGGATCCATTTGAACTTCTGTCCAATGTTCTTCCTAATGTTCTGCTGCTCCAATTGGCCTCGGGGTTTCTTAAAACAAACAGGCACGCACCCAGCCTCTGCCCGGACAGCGCCCTTTATCTACCCCTCGGGCGAACTTTTGCTCCGTGGGCCGGGAAGATCAAGCGCGGAGGCGGAGCGCCGCAGGAGTTGCGGAAGGCCGGAGAGAGGCCGAGCCTGAGTCAGGCGTGGCCTCCGCCGGCAGCGGGTCATGAGGGAGACGCTGCCGGCTTTCCAGGCGATCTCTACCGGCCATTCTGTTCCTCTTCTCGTCCTTCCTGGCTTGAGAAAACGGTAGAAGAACAAATAGGCGCGCATTCCTCAACCTTGGCAACTTTACGATGTGTGGACTTCAACTCCCAGAATTCCTCAGCCTGCATTTCAAGTGTGTATGTATGTATGTGTGGGGGGACAACTAGTAGGTGTGAGTTGTGTCACCCTTGAAAAACCCCATTTCAGTGGTTCCCCTGGGGGCTCAGAGAGCTCCTATTACACCTCTGCTGCTGTGATGGTCCTGCTCTCTGGTCTATAACCATCCATAGGAAACTCTGAGATTCAATGAAACAATTTCAATTCCCTCTCCCCCTTTTTAATAAGCAACCTAGAACTAAGGAGAAATTTCCTGACAGGTAGAACAATTAATCAGTGGAACGACTTGCCTCCAGAAGTTGTGGATGCTCCAACACTGGAAGTTTTTAAGAAGAGGTTGGTCTGGAATGGTATAGGGTTTTCTGCTTAAGAAGGGGGTTGGACTAGAAGACCTCCAAGGTCCCTTCCAACTCTGTTGTTCTATTCTATTCTAATAATAAAACAGCAAATCCTTCTGATGCCAGGGAAACCTGATGAAGGGCTAGCTTTTGCTCCAGAAACAAATATGATTTGGGTATCATCACTGTGAAAACATGCAAGATAAACAGCAGTTCATAGCTTTGGCTTACTGCCAACTTCTCAAGACAAAAATCCCCTTTGTGTGCCGTCAACGTTTTTGTCTTCCAGCCCCGGACCGGAGGGAAGTCTAAATAAGAACCAGGTTGGTAGATTGAGAACAGAATATTATTGGCTTGACTAAGTGGAATACTTAAATGTGACTGAATGAAGAAATGAATAGGAGGGATATATACAGGTAATTACCACAATTGGGACCAGAATTGCTAATCACGCAACCATGGGGATACTGTGACAGTCATAAGTATATAAGGATCATCATAAGTTACTTTTTTCAGTGTCATTGTAAATTCAAACGGTCACTAAATGAATGGGTTGCAAGTATAGGATTACCTGCACTGATTTCAGAATGGACTTATCAGAAAGGAATGTCTGTGTCTGTGTTTTATTTAATGTCTACCTTCAACTATTATAGTTTCAGCCACCATTTTGCCTTTTTTGTCCCCTCCCTTGGTAACCTGTGGCAGCTATTTTTTGACATTTGTGCAATGTTCATAGCAGCCATTTGCAAGATCAACAAGCAGCTTGTTTCTAAAATTAAAAATTCACTAATTAACCCTCCGGATTTGATGGGCTAAGCCTTTTTTGGTAATAAAATAGTTCAGCGGGATTTCTACATTCAGAATAAGTCTTGCCTGCAAAACACTAGCAACAATTGCCAGGATTAAATCTGTGTTAATTTCATCATTCTCTAAAATTGTCCCAATACATTCAGAAAATAAAAACCAGATTTCCTTAACCTGATGGCCTCCAGATGGGTTCTATTTCAGTTTCCCCAATTCCTAGCCTTCATGATCAATGACTGTTATGGATGTTGAAATACAACATGTATAGAAAGCTCCACGGTGGGATCATGTGACCCCACAACACTGCAACCATCATAAATGTGAGTCAGTTGTCAAGCATCGGTGGCACAGTGGTTAGAGTGCAGTACTGCAAACTACTTCTGCTGACAGCCAGCTGCCCACCAGGCTCAAGTTGAACTCAGCCTTCCATCCTTCCGAGGTGGGTAAAATGAGGACCCAGATTGTTGGGGGCAATAGGCTGACTCTATAAACCGCTTAGAGAGGGCTGTAAAGCACTATAAAGCAGTCTATAAGTCTAAGTGCTATTGCTATCCAAATATAAACCACGTGACCATGGTCAGGCCGAGATGGCCATAAGTGTGAAAAGGGGTCATTTTTTTAAAGTGCCGAACCATTATAGCACCCTGGTACTAAACGTTCTGCTTATAAAATATGCCCTAATGCTTTTCCGAATGG